>NC_041390.1:621107348-621119775 GCF_002162155.2 Triticum dicoccoides | reverse complement strand
AGAGAGAGAGAGAGAGAGAGAGAGAGAGTACCTGGGAACGGCTTGGGTGGCAACTATGTGATGGAGGCCATGGAGCTTGCGACTTCCCAAGTTTGGTTTCTTCCACCTTGACCCATCCTCTCCTATGAGATTCGAAAAGAACTATTGAGTCTGTACATAAAAAGATGTCTCCAATTTCTAATGGCATGTTTGGACATACAAAAGATACATACATATCAAGTCGAGGACACATGACATATTTTTTTCTTCACATACCAAGACTTGCCAACTACTGGCAACTTTATGTGAGATGTGCAAAACAACTTGGTAACTAACCAAGTTGTAGTGATTTTTTGGCACCAAACCAATTATGATCTCGGATCTCTTCAATTTAAATGCAAAAGCTGTACGGAGGGAGTGGAGCGGCCAAACCCAAACAAACATAGTCAAGTCGAGGGGGAGGAGAGACCTTGTTCCAGAATGTACTATTTTAGGTGCATATGCAGTATAACATTGTTAATTAATCAAAGATGACAAGAACTGTCAATCATGCAAGAATACAGGCTTGTTCCAGAATCTGGCAGAGCACAAGTGAAAGATCGAGGATGTCGCCTAGAGGGGGAGGGGGTGAATAGGCACTTTAAAATAATTACGGTTTAGACTTGAACAAATGCGGAATAAACCTAGCGATTAATTTATCAAGCACAAAACCTACAACAACTAGGCTCACCTATGTGCACCAACAACTTATGCTAAGCAAGATAAACAACTAAGTGATAGCAAGATATAAGACAAGAAACAATATGGCTATCACAAAGTAAAGTGCATAAGTAAAGGGCTCGGGTAAGAGATAACCGAGGCACACGGAGACGACGATGTATCCCGAAGTTCACACCCTTGCGGATGCTAATCTCCTTTTTGAGTGGTGTGGAGGCACAATGCTCCCCAAGAAGCCACTAGGGCCACCGTAATCTCCTCACGCCCTCGCACAATGCAAGATGCCGTGATTCCACTAAGGTACCCTTGAGGGCGGTCACCGAACCTGTACAAATGGCAACCCTTGGGGGTGGTCACCGAACCCATACACTTTGGCAACCCTTGGGGGCGGTCACCGGAACCCGTCAAATTGCTCGGGGTGATCTCCACAATCTAATTGGATACCCTGACACTTGCCCGGAGCTTTACACCATAATGATTGAGCTTCGAACACTACCAACCGTCTAGGGCCCCCAAGCACCCAAGAGGAACAAACTCAAGGGTACCAAGCACCCAAGAGTAATAAGCTTCTCAACTTCTAACTTACACGTACCACCGTGGAGAACTCAAACGGATGCACCAAATGCAATGGCAAGGGCACACGGAGTGCCCAAGTCCTTCTCTCCCCAATCCCACCCAAGCAACTAATGCTAGGGAGGAAAATGAGAGGAACAACAAGAAGGAGAACACCAAGAACTTGAAGGAAATATGCCCTAGAGGCAATAATAAAGTTATTATTTATTTCCTTATATCATGATAAATGTTTATTATTCATGCTAGAATTGTATTAACCGGAAACATAATACATGTGTGAATACATTGACAAACGGAGTGTCACTAGTATGCCTCTACTTGACTAGCTCGTTAATCAAAGATGGTTATGTTTCCTAACCATGAACAAAGAGTTGTTATTTGATTAAGGGGATCACATCATTAGGTGAATGATCTGATTGACATGACCCATTCCATTAGCTTAGCACCCGATCGTTTAGTATGTTGCTATTGCTTTCTTCATAACTTATACATGTTCCTATGACTATGAGATTATGCAACTCCCGTTTGCCGGAGGAACACTTTGTGTGCTACCAAACGTCACAACGTAAATGGGTGATTATAAAGGTACTCTACAGGTGTCTCCAAAGGTACATGTTGGGTTGGCGTATTTCGAGATTAGGATTTGTTACTCCGATTGTCGGAGAGGTATCTCTGGGCCCTCTCGGTAATGCACATCACATAAGCCTTGCAAGAATTGCAACTAATGAGTTACGAGATGATGTATTACGGAACGAGTAAAGAGACTTGCCGGTAATGAGATTGAACTAGGTATTGAGATACCGACGATCGAATCTCGGGCAAGTAACATACCGATGACAAAGGGAACAACGTATGTTGTTATGCGGTCTGACCGATAAAGATCTTCGTAGAATATGTAGGAGCCAATATGAGCATCCAGGTTCCGCTATTGGTTATTGACCGGAGACGTGTCTCGGTCATGTCTACATTGTTCTCGAACCCGTAGGGTCCGCACGCTTAAGGTTTCGATGACAGTTATATTATGAGTTTATGAGTTTTGATGTACCGAAGTTAGTTCGGAGTCCCAGATGTGATCACGGACATGACGAGGAGTCTCGAAATGGTCGATACATAAAGATTGATATATTGGACGGCTATATTCGGACACCGGAAGTGTTCCGGGTGATTTCGGAGAAAACCGGAGAGCCGGAGGGTTACCGGAACCCCCCGGGAGAAGTAATGGGCCATATGGGCCCTAGTGGAGAGAGAGAGGGGCAACCAAAGGTGGGCCGCGCGCCTCCTCCCCCTGGTCCGAATTGGACTAGGAGAGGGGGGGGGGGCGGCGCCCCCCTTTCCTTCTCCCTCCCCACTTCTTTCCCCCTCCTAGTAGGAGTCCTACTCCTACTAGGAGGAGGACTCCTCCTTGGCGTGCCATAGGGGCCGGCCGGCCTCCTCCCCTTGATCCTTTATATACGGGGGCAGGGGGCACCCCTAGACATACAAGTTGATCCACGTGATCATATTCTCAGCCGTGTGCGGTGCCCCCTTCCACCATAATCCTCGATAATATTGTAGCGGTGCTTAGGCGAAGCCCTGCGACGATAGTACATCAAGATCGTCACCACGCCGTCGTGCTGACGGAACTCTTCCCCGACACTTTGCTGGATCGGAGTCCGGGGATCGTCATCGAGCTGAACGTGTGCTAAAACTCGGAGGTGTCGTAGTTACGGTGCTTGATCGGTCGGGCCGTGAAGACGTACGACTACATCAACCGCGTTGTGCTAACGCTTCCGCTGTCGGTCTACAAGGGTACGTAGATCACACTCTCCCCTCTCGTTGCTATGCATCACCATGATCTTGCGTGTGTGTAGGAAAATTTTGAAATTACTACGTAACCCAACAGTGGCATCCGAGCCTAGGTTTTATATGTTGATGTTATATGCACGAGTAGAACACAAGTGAGTTGTGGGCGATATAAGTCATACTGCTTACCAGCATGTCATACTTTGGTTTGGCGGTATTGTCGGACGAAGTGGCCCGGACCGACATTACGCGTACGCTTACGCGAGACCGGTTCTCCCGACGTGCTTTGCACATAGGTGGCTTGCGGGTGACAGTTTCTCCAACTTTATTTGAACCGAGTGTGGCTACGCCCGGTCCTTGCGAAGGTTAAAACAGCACCAACGTGACAAACTATCGTTGTGGTTTTAATGCGTAGGTAAGATTGGTTCTTGCTTAAGCCCGTAGCAGCCACGTAAAACTTGCAACAACAAAGTAGAGGACGTCTAACTTGTTTTTGCAGGGCATGTTGTGATGTGATATGGTCAAGACATGATGCTAAATTTTATTGTATGAGATGATCATGTTTTGTAACCGAGTTATCGGCAATTGGCAGGAGCCATATGGTTGTCGCTTTATTGTATGCAATGCAATCGCGCTGTAATGCTTTACTTTATCACTAAGCGGTAGCGATAGTCATGGAAGCATAGGATTGGCGAGACGGCAACGATGCTACGATGGAGATCAAGGTGTCGCGCCGGTGACGATGGTGATCACGACGGTGCTTCGAAGATGGAGATCACAAGCACAAGATGATGATGGCCATATCATATCACTTATATTGATTGCATGTGATGTTTATCTTTTATGCATCTTATCTTGCTTTGATTGACGGTAGCATTATAAGATGATCTCTCACTAATTATCAAGAAGTGTTCTCCCTGAGTATGCACCGTTGCGAAAGTTCTTTGTGCTGAGACACCACGTGATGATCGGGTGTGATAGGCTCTACGTTCAAATACAACGGGTGCAAAACAGTTGCACACGCAGAATACTCAGGTTATACTTGACGAGCCAAGCATATACAGATATGGCCTCGAAACACGGAGACCGAAAGGTCGAGCGTGAATCATATAGTAGATATGATCAACATAGTGATGTTCACCAATGAAACTACTCCATCTCACGTGATGATCGGACATGGTTTAGTTGATTTGGATCACGTAATCACTTAGTGGATTAGAGGGATGTCTATCTAAGTGGGAGTTCTTTAAGTAAATTAATTGAACCTAAATTTATCATGAAACTTAGTACCTGATAGTATCTTGCTTGTTTATGCTTGATTGTAGATAGATGGCTCGTGCTGTTGTTCCGTTGAATTTTAATGCGTTCCTTGAGAAAGCAAAGTTGAAAGATGATGGTAGCAATTACACGGACTGGGTCCGTAAATTGAGGATTATCCTCATTGTTGCACAGAAGAATTACGTCCTGGAAGTACCGCTGGGTGCCAGGCCTGCTGCTGGAGCAACACCAGATGTTATGAACGTCTGGCAGAGCAAAGCTGATGACTACTTGATAGTTCAGTGTGCCATGCTTTACGGCTTAGAATCGGGACTTCAACGACGTTTTGAACGTCATGGAGCATATGAGATGTTCCAGGAGTTGAAGTTAATATTTCAAGCAAATGCCCGGATTGAGAGATATGAAGTCTCCAATAAGTTCTATAGCTGCAAGATGGAGGAGAACAGTTGTCAGTGAGCATATACTCAAAATGTCTGGGTATAATAATCACTTGATTCAATTGGGAGTTAATCTTCTAGATGATTGCATCACTGACAGAATTCTCCAATCACTGCCACCAAGCTACAAGAGCTTCGTGATGAACTATAATATGCAAGGGATGAATAAGAATATTCCCGAGCTCTTCACAATGCTGAAAGCTGCGGAGGTAGAAATCAAGAAGGAGCATCAAGTGTTGATGGTCAACAAGACCACTAGTTTCAAGAAAAAGGGCAAAGGGAAGAAGAAGGGGAACTTCAAAAAGAACAGCAACCAAGTTGCTACTCAAGAGAAGAAACCCAAACCTGGACCTAAGCCTGAAACTGAGTGCTTCTACTGCAAGCAGACTGGTCACTGGAAGCGGAACTGCCCCAAGTATTTGGCGGATAAGAAGGATGGCAAGGTGAACAAAGGTATATGTGATATACATGTTATTGATGTGTACCTTACTAATGCTCGCAGTAGCACCTGGGTATTTGATACTGGTTCTGTTGCTAATATTTGCAACTCGAAACAGGGACTACGGATTAAGCGAAGATTGGCTAAGGACGAGGTGACGATGCGCGTGGGAAACGGTTCCAAAGTCGATGTGATCGCAGTCGGCACGCTACCTCTACATATACCTTCGGGATTAATATTAGACCTAAATAATTGTTATTTGGTGCCAGTGTTAAGCATGAACATTATATCTGGATCTTGTTTGATGCGAGACGGTTATTCATTTAAATCTGAGAATAATGGTTGTTCTATTTATATGAGTAATATCTTTTATGGTCATGCACCCTTAAAGAGTGGTCTATTTTTATTGAATCTCGATAGTAGTGACACACATATTCATAGTGTTGAATCCAAAAGATACAGAGTTGATAATGATAGTGCAACTTATTTGTGGCACTGCCGTTTGGGTAATATCGGTATAAAGCGCACGAAGAAACTCCATACTGATGGGCTTTTGGAACCACTTGATTATGAATCACTTGGTACTTGCGAACCGTGCCTTATGGGTAAGATGACAAAAACACCGTTCTCCGGTACTATGGAGAGAGCAACAGATTTGTTGGAAATCATACATACAGATGTATGTGGTCCGATGAATGTTGAGGCTTGTGGCGGATATCGTTATTTTCTCACCTTCACAGATGACTTAAGCAGATATGGGTATATCTACTTAATGAAACACAAGTCTGAAACATTTGAAAAGTTCAAAGAATTTCAGAGTGAAGTTGAAAATCATCGTAACAAGAAAATAAAATTCCTACGATCTGATCGTGGAGGAGAATATTTGAGTTACGAGTTTGGTGTATATTTGAAAAATTGTGGAATAGTTTTGCAACTCACGCCACCCGGAACACCACAGCGTAATGGTGTGTCCGAATGTCGTAATCGTACTTTACTAGATATGGTGCGATCTATGATGTCTCTTACTGATTTACCGCTATCGTTTTGGGGATACGCTCTAGAGGCGGCCGCATTCACATTAAATATGGCACCATCAAAATCCGTTGAGACGACGCCTTATGAACTGTGGTTTGGCAAGAAACCAAAGTTGTCGTTTCTGAAAGTTTGGGGCTGCGATGCTTATGTGAAAAAGCTTCAACCTGATAAGCTCGAACCCAAATCGGAAAAATGTGTCTTCATAGGATATCCAAAGGAAACTATTGGATACACCTTCTATCACAGATCCGAAGGCAAGACTTTTGTTGCTAAATTTGGAAACTTTCTGGAGAAGGAGTTTCTCTCGAAAGAAGTGAGTGGGAGGAAAGTAGAACTTGACGAGGTAATTGTACCTACTCCCTTATTGGAAAGTAGTACATCACAAAAACCTGTTTCTGTGACAGCTACACCAGTTAGTGAGGAAGCTAATGATGATGATCATGAAACTTCAGAACAAGATACTACTGAACCTCGTAGATCAACCAGAGTGAGATCCGCGCCAGAGTGGTACGGTAATCCTGTTCTGGAAGTCATGCTACTAGATCATGATGAACCTACGAACTATGAAGAAGCGATGGTGAGCCCAGATTCCGCAAAATGGCTTGAAGCCATGAAATCTGAGATGGGATCCATGTATGAGAACAAAGTATGGACTTTGGTTGACTTGTCCGATAATCGGCAAGCAATTGAGAATAAATGGATCTTCAAGAAGAAGACTGACGCTGACGGTAATATTACTGTCTACAAAGCTCGACTTGTCGCAAAAGGTTTTCGGCAAGTTCAAGGGATTGACTACGATGAGACCTTCTCACCCGTAGCGATGCTTAAGTCTGTCCGAATCATGTTAGCAATTGCCACATTTTATGATTATGAAATTTGGCAGATGGATGTCAAAACTGCATTCCTGAATGGATTTCTGGAAGAAGAGTTGTATATGATGCAACTAGAAGGTTTTGTCGATCCAAAGGGAGCTAACAAAGTGTGCAAGCTCCAGCGATCCATTTATGGACTGGTGCAAGCCTCTCAGAGTTGGAATAAACGCTTTGATAGTGTGATCAAAGCATTTGGTTTTATACAGACTTTTGGAGAAGCCTGTATTTACAAGAAAGTGAGTGGGAGCTCTGTAGTATTTCTGATATTATATGTGGATGACATATTACTAATTGGAAATGATATAGAATTTCTGGATAGCATAAAGGGATACTTGAATAAGAGTTTTTCAATGAAAGACCTCGGTGAAGCTGCTTACATATTAGGCCTTAAGATCTAATAGAGATAGATCAAGACGCTTAATTGGACTTTCACAAAGCACATACCTTGACAAAGTTTTGAAGAAGTTCAAAATGGATCAAGCAAAGAAAGGGTTCTTGCCTGTGTTACAAGGTGTGAAGTTGAGTAAGACTTGTGTTTCACAGTACTACCGCTAGGGGTAGCGGTACTACCTCAAAGGGTAGCGGCACTACTGCTTGCGAGCGGTACTAAAAAATACATCTGTTCCTACCACCACTTGACTTGAGACGAGTTTTTTGTCCGGAGAGGAAGTAGCCGCGGTAGTACCGCTCCCAAGAGCGGTAGTAAAAAATTACATCGCCTCCAAGTTACCGCTCCCATGAGTGGTAGTACCGCTGCAGCCTTTTTAAGGACACCAAAACTGACACAACTTCTGCAAACGGACTCCAAATTCAACAAAACGAAGTTTGTTGGAAAGCTAGCGACAAGGGCTAACACAATCTTGATAGAAGTAACAAAAAGAAGGAAATTAGAAAAGGCCCACAAGAAAATGGTGAGAACCCTTCCTCGAATAAGACTGGTAAAACCTCCAACACCGAAAACGCAATAGAAGAAGCATGTGAACTCCGTTTTCGATGAACTCGAGCTTGTCAAGAAGATGACCATAAGCTCCAAATATCACAAGGAGAAAACCAAACAAGAACCAAGAAAGAAGATGCAAGCATGCAATGGTTTCAGCTCTCTACGAATGATACTATCAAGCTACTCACTTGAGACCCCCCTTGATAGTATGGCAATCGATCCTATAACCCCGTCTCCAAACTACCACCATGAGATCGGTAAAATAGAGAACCTATCAAGGCCAAACCTTTGCCTTGCAAAAATTCCACTTGAGCTAGATGTAGATGATCTTGACTTTCTCAAGTAGGATCACCTTTCTTGATTGCGTTGGCTCGGTGAAGACTAGTAGATTGCTCCCCCATACTCCACTATGGGTGAGCCACTCTTAGGCACATCTTCACAAGTCCATTGTCACCACAATGGATGGCAATCTTCAAGCACTTGATCTCTTCATGATGCATCACTTGAACGTGCACACCGCAACCTAACCCCACAAAGAACTCTCACGAATACCATGGGTTAGTACACAAAGCGTAATGGACAATGCTTAACATACCATGGGATCACTTGATCCCTCTCGGTACACCTTCTACGCTTTGTGAGTTGATCAACTTGATTCACTCTTGACTTAGTCTTGATCAACCCTGAACCTTTCCAACTCTCTTCATTTGGATGATGCCTTGAAGGTAAGCATGAATGATCACACAATGTTCTTCTTCAAGACATGCTTGCAATAAGCTCAACTCCCACATGACAAATATTTGGATAATTCCTTAATAGCACCTTGGTCAACACATAAACTCCTTGAAACCAACACATGGACTTCAAGAAATGCCTATGGACAAATCCTTCCAATATAACTCAATGCAACCATTAGTCCATAGAGAATGTCATTAATTACCAAAACACACATGGGGGCACCACATGTCCTTTCAACAAGGAGAAATGAAAAAGGTGCAGCGAGAAGCAAAACATGGAGAATGAAAGTTGCTAATTGGTATAGAGATGCAAAAGATGCAGAGCCCACTCTTCTACCATGATCCCTACCAAGCATCACATCCCATCAGTAAAACACACACACACACAAACACCACGATCCATGACATACAAAGTAGGTAGCTATCTTGATGGACTCACAAGTAGAAAACAAACACAAATAAAAAATATCTAGAGGCCAATAAACTTTGAGAGTCAAATTGATAGATTGCGGACAAATGTGACTAAAATTAGTGAAGCAGCAGAGTAAAAGGACCTGCAAGCATCAGGAAATGGTAAGGCATCTGCCTGCATATACTAAGAGTCACGGGTAAGGCCCAGACATAGAAACATCACCTCGACACGCAGGGAAAAACAACACGGGGGTGGGCTTCGACTAGCTGGGAACTTAAATCTAAAAAGAAGCAATTCGTAATTTGAAAACTTAGATGCATATCGGAGCAGCACTTTTGGCACTCTAACTCAAAAAATAGCACAACTTGATATAATTGGAATGGTACAGGAGGCTACACTATGGCATGAACAAATTAAAGTTTGTATTAGAGAATGTTGATATGACTCTTCATGATACTTTTCTTAGAAGAAACCTATTCTGGAAGGCCTATTGACTTGTAACAAATTAACATTGTTACAATTTGTATCCCTTAACACCAATATCATGACATAGCGGTATAGACTAACTGAATTTTGAATTGTGTTCCATTTTCAGTTACTTGTTATGTTAGTGGCGGAGATGTCTTATTACACAAGCTATGTGTAAGTTGACTGAATTAATAATTTGGGTAAGTAAAATTTGTGAGAAAAATATTGGTTGAAGGAGGAAGAAAGGTGGAGAAAGAAGAAATAAGGGCAATGGTTGGATCTTAATCAAATGGCCCAAAAATCTGACTTAGTCAAAATAAATTTTGAGGCAACTTACATATAGTCACTTAGTCAGTATGCTTTATTACATGCTTCTTAACTGTGATGTATCTGCCCATTCCTGGACAACTATGGCAATGGACCCAGGTCTAGTAACAACAACCATTGCAATTGTTTCTTACAAAGTATAGAAAATCACCAGAGTGCATCACTCAAGCTAGTTTAGCTCTAAACATAACTCAATGCTAGTCCCGCCCCTGAACTGAAGGATCACATGTTGACCAATCAAGCATGTCGATTTTGTGCATCGTTGTGTTGCTCAATACCATGGACACATGTGACTGCCTACAATCATTTTTGGAGTATTATTGCCATATTTATGTCTATAGCCTGAAACTCCTCACATTCAACCAGACAAATAGGGAAAGACACTCAAGTGGAGGGCAATCTCAGCCCACTTGCTAATGTTATTCATTTCGTGTTTTCTTTTAGGTCTCACAAGGTTAGATGAATTGCGATATGTGTCCTAATCTATTTGTTTTCAGTTTTATCATTCAGTTTCTCTATTTTTCCAATAGATAACCCAAAAGGCTGAGGCATCACACAACCTTTTGGTTTATATGCATACTTCTAACAGGTTAACAACTATGTGAGCTTATGCATCTTCCAAAACCTTGAAAACCAGGTCTCCATCCAGCAACATCCATATTAGTTTCAATGAAGTGACGAAGCTACACATGGACTATGATGTAAAGTGACATCACAAAAAAATGATGAGCAAGCTATTTCTGGTGTATACTCCTTACTTTTAAATACAAATCATTATCATAACAAAGTACTTTTAAATACGAATCTAGTGACACAAATTTCTTGTCATATTGCCTTGTATTTATGGAGTAATTATTGGTCAAATGCATGTCTTAATGAAACAAATACGCCTTACTTTTAGGAATGGAGGGAGTGTGTATATATGCGTGTACAATGCATGTATAATTATAAGCTGCTGACATCACTGGATACATGTCCTAGCGCCGCCACTGTTTCAGTGGAGTATTATATGGGTGTGTAAGTGCATCATCGGACAATTGCACGTATGTACCACATCTTCTCCATTGCATGAGTGTGCTCGCATGGACATTAGATCCTGTGGTGCGCCAACATTGAGTTGCAATGTCGGCTTGAAAGTGTGACATCTTGACCCAAGTGTTTACCAACTTAGGTCCCAAAAATTGCTATGGAAGATGATTTAATCACCCCCCCTCATTCTCAAAGATCAAGTGGTGGCAAGATTTTAGGACTATTCCATAGTTTTTTATTGTGAAAGACCATTTCGAGTCCATCAGTATGCCGGTAATATCAAAAAGGGATATTGGTTTTATGAGCTTGCAAAGGTTAAAGATCGAATCCCCAAGAACCTCTACAGCCTCAGGATTCCTAGTCCATCTCTCAATGTTATCTATTTGTACCTCCAACCATGATCCATCCAGGACCACCGACTCCCTTCGAAAGAGATAACCATTTGCATTATATGCATATCAAAATCCCTATGTGAGGTATTTAGATCTTAGGAATGCTACATAAGCTTTCCAACTCATGTTTGGTTCCTTCGAGTGACTTATGTTTGTAGCCTCCAAGTCAGCTAGTTTGAACATAGAAGTCTCGTTTGGTCCCTCTAAGTTAGTTTGACCCGGACATTCCAAGAGGCATATTAGTATCTTAAGCACTCTGGCCATCACTATTAGGTCCCTCCAAGCGTGATTATGATTGGCCCTTCGAGCTAGTGTAAAGTTGTCCTATGGTTTGGTTTCATTCCTCCGAGAAAAACACTTATTCATGCCTCTGTATTGTACACAAAAAGTGTGTGATAGTCGAATTTCGTTGCCTAGACTATACATACCTCATCCATCCCACTATTTTACGTTGGGGAACGTAGTAATTTCAAAAAAATTCCTGCGCACATGCAAAATCATGGTGATGCATAGCAACGAGAGGGGAGAGTGTTGTCCACATACCCTCGTAGACCAAAAGCGAAAGCGTTAGCACAATGCGGTTGATGTAGTCGTACGTCTTCACGATCCGACCGATCAAGTACCGAACGCACGGCACCTCCGAGTTCAGCACACGTTCAGTCCGATGACGTCCCTCGAACTCCGATCCAGCCGAGTGTTGAGGGAGAGTTTCGTCAGCATGATGGCGTGGTGATGATGATGATGTTCTACTGACGCAGGGCTTCGCCTAAGCACCGCTACAGCATTATCGAGGTGGACTATGGTGGAGTGGGGCACCGCACACGGCTAAAAGATCAAATCAATTGTTGTGTCTATGGGGTGCCCCCGCCCCCGTATATAAAGGAGGAAGGGGGAGGTGCGGCCGCCAGGAGGAGGCGCGCCAGGAGGAGTCCTACTCCCACCGGGACTAGGACTCCCTCCCTTCCTTGTTGGATTAGGAGAAGGGGGGAAAGAGGAGTGAGAGAGGAAGG
>NC_041390.1:621085486-621107117 GCF_002162155.2 Triticum dicoccoides | reverse complement strand
GGGGGGGGGGGCGCCGCCCCCCTCTCCTTGTCCTATTCGGACTAGGGGGGAGGGGCGCGCGGCCTTGCCCTGGCCGCCTCTCCTCTTCTCCACTAAGGCCCACTATGGCCCATTAATCCCCCGGGGGGTTCCGGTAACCCCTCGGTACTCCGGTAAAATCCCGATTTCACCCGGAACACTTCCGATATCCAAATATAGGCTTCCAATATATCAATCTTCATGTCTCGACCATTTCGAGACTCCTCATCATGTCCGTGATCACATCCGGAACACCGAACAACCTTCGGTTCATCAAAACTCATAAATTCATAATATAACCGTCATCGAAACTTTAAGCGTGCGGACCCTACGGGTTCGAGAACTATGTAGACATGACCGAGACACGTCTCCGGTCAATAACCAATAGCGGAACCTGGATGCTCATATTGGCTCCCACATATTCTATGAAGATCTTTATCGGTCAGACCGCATAACAACATACGTTGTTCCCTTTGTCATCGGTATGTTACTTGCCCGAGATTCGATCATCGGTATCTCAATACCTAGTTCAATCTCGTTACCAGCAAGTCTCTTTACTCGTTTCGTAATACATCATCCCGCAACTAACTCATTAGTTGTAATGCTTGCAAGGCTTAAGTGATGTGCATTACCGAGTGGGCCCAGAGATACCTCTCCGACAATCGGAGTGACAAATCCTAATCTCGAAATACGCCAACCCAACAAGTACCTTTGGAGACACCTGTAGAGCACCTTTATAATCACCCAGTTACGTTGTGACGTTTGGTAGCACACAAAGTGCTCCTTCGGTAAACGGGAGTTGCATAATCTCATAGTCATAGGAACATGTATAAGTCATGAAGAAAGCAATAGCAACAAACTAAACGATCAAGTGCTAAGCTAATGGAATGGGTCATGTCAATCACATCATTCTCCTAATGATGTGATCCCGTTAATCAAATGACAACTCATGTCTATGGTTAGGAAACATAACCATCTTTGATTAACGAGCTAGTCAAGTAGAGGCATACTAGTGACACTCTGTTTGTTTATGTATTCACACATGTATCATGTTTCCGGTTAATACAATTCTAGCATGAATAATAAACATTTATCATGATATAAGGAAATAAATAATAACTTTATTATTGCATCTAGGGCATATTTCCTTCAGTCTCCCACTTGCACTAGAGTCAATAATCTAGATTACACAGTAATGATTCTAACACCCATGGAGTCTTGGTGCTGATCATGTTTTGCTCGTGGAAGAGGCTTGGTCAACGGGTCTGCAACATTCAGATATGTATGTATCTTTGCAAATTTCTATGTCTCCCACCTGGACTAGATCCCGGATGGAATTGAAGCGTCTCTTGATGTGCGTGGTTCTTTTGTGAAATCTGGATTCCTTCGCCAAGGTAATTGCTCCTGTATTGTCACAAAAGATTTTCATTGGACCCGATGCACTAGGTATGACACCTAGATCGGATATGAACTCCTTCATCCAGACTCCTTCATTTGCTGCTTCCGAAGCAGCTATGTACTCCGCTTCACACGTAGATCCCGCCATGACGCTTTGTTTAGAACTGCACCAACTGACAGCTCCACCGTTCAATGTAAACACGTATCCGGTTTGCGATTTAGAATCGTCTGGATCAGTGTCAAAGCTTGCATCAACGTAACCATTTACAGTGAGCTCTTTGTCACCTCCATAAACGAGAAACATATCCTTAGTCCTTTTCAGGTATTTCAGGATGTT
Source organism: Triticum dicoccoides (assembly GCF_002162155.2). NCBI lineage: Eukaryota > Viridiplantae > Streptophyta > Magnoliopsida > Poales > Poaceae > Triticum > Triticum dicoccoides. Next base: position 621,105,364 of record NC_041390.1, on the reverse strand, counting down.
CTTGACCGCTGTCCAGTGATCCACTCCTGGATTACTTTGGTACCTCCCTGCTAGACTTATAGCAAGGCACACATCAGGTCTGGTACACCACATTGCATACATGATAGAGCCTATGGCTGAAGCATAGGGAACATCTTTCATCTTCTCTCTATCTTCTGCAGTGGTCGGGCATTGAGTCTTACTCAACTTCACACCTTGTAACACAGGCAAAAACCCTTTCTTTGCTTGATACATTTTGAACTTCTTCAAAACTTTGTCAAGGTATGTCCTTTGTGAAAGTCCAATTAAACGTCTTGATCTATCTCTATAGATCTTGATGCCCAATATATAAGCAGCTTCACCGAGGTCTTTCATTGAAAAACTCTTATTCAAGTATCCCTTTATGCTATCCAGAAATTCTATATCATTTCCAATCAGCAATATGTCATCCACATATAATATCAGAAATGCTACAGAGCTCCCACTCACTTTCTTGTAAATACAGGCTTCTCCAAAAGTCTGTATAAAACCAAATGCTTTGATCACACTATCAAAGCGTTTATTCCAACTTCGAGAGGCTTGCACCAGTCCATAAATGGATCGCTGGAGCTTGCACACTTTGTTAGTTCCCTTTGGATCGATAAAACCTTCAGGTTGCATCATATACAACTCTTCTTCCAGAAATCCATTCAGGAATGCAGTTTTTACATCCATTTGCCAAATTTCATAATCATAAAATGCGGCAATTGCTAACATGATTCAGACGGACTTAAGCATCGCTACGGGTGAGAAGGTCTCATCGTAGTCAACTCCTTTAACTTATCGAAAGCCTTTTGCAACAAGTCGAGCTTTGTAGATAGTAACATTACCGTCAGCGTCTGTCTTCTTTTTGAAGATCCATTTATTCTCGATGTCTTGCCGATCAACGGGCAAGTCAACCAAAGTCCACACTTTGTTCTCATACATGGATCCCATCTTAGATTTCATGGCCTCAAGCCATTTTTCAGAATCTGGGCTCACTATCGCTTCTTCATAGTTTGTAGGTTTGTCATGGTCTAGTAACATAACCTCTAGAACAGGATTACTGTACCACTCTGGTGCGGATCTTACTCTCGTTAACCTACGAGGTTCAGTAATAATTTGATCTGAAGTTCCATGATCATCATCATTAACTTCCTCACTAATTGGTATAGACGTCACAGGAACTGGTTTCTATGATGAACTACTTTCCAATAAGGGAGCATGTATGGTTACCTCATCAAGTTCTACTTTCCTCCCACTCACTTCTTTCGAGAGAAACTCCTTCTCTGGAAAGGATCCATTCTTAGCAACGAATGTCTTGCCTTCGGATCTGTGATAGAAGGTGTACCCAACAGTCTCCTTTGGGTATCCTATGAAGACACATTTCTCCGATTTGGGTTCGAGCTTATCAGGTTGAAGCTTTTTCACATAAGCATCGCAGCCCCAAACTTTAAGAAATGACAACTTTGGTTTCTTGCCAAACTGCAGTTCATAAGGCGTCGTCTCAACGGATTTCGGTGGTGCCCTATTTAACGTGAATGCGGCCGTCTCTAAAGCATAACCCGAAAATGATAGTGGTAAATTAGTAAGAGACATCATAGATCGCACCATATCTTGTAAAGTACGATTACGACGTTCGGACACATCATTACGCTGTGGTGTTCCGGGTGGCCGAAACTATTCCACATTGTTTCAAATGTAGACCAAACTCGTAACTCAAATATTCTCCTCCACGATCAGATCGTAGAAACTTTATTTTCTTGTTATGATGATTTTCAACTTCACTATGAAATTCTTTGAACTTTTCAAATGTTCCAGACTTATGTTTCATTAAGTAGATATACCCATATCTGCTTAAATCATATGTGAAGGTGAGAAAATAACGATACCCGCCGCGAGCCTCAATATTCATTGGTCCACATACATCAGCATGTATGATCTCCAATAAATCAGTTGCTCGCTCCATAGTTCCGGAGAACGGCGTTGTAGTAATCTAGCCCATGACGCATGGTTCGCAAGTACCAAGTGATTCATAATCAAGTGGTTCCAAAAGTCCATCGGTATGGAGTTTCTTCATGCGCTTTACACTGATATGACCTAAACGGCAGTGGCACAAATAAGTTGCACTATCATTATTAACTCTGCATCTTTTGGCTTCAACATTATGAATATGTGTATCACTACTATCGAGATTCACCAAAAATAGACCACTCTTCAAGGGTGCATGACCATAAAAGATATTACTCATATAAATAGAACAACCATTATTCTCTGATTTAAATGAATAACCGTCTCGCATCAAACAAGATCCAGATATAATGTTCATGCTCAACGCTGGCACCAAATAACAATTATTTAGGTCTAAAACTAATCCCGAAGGTAGATGTAGAGGTAGCGTGCCAGCGGCGATCACATCGACTTTGGAACCGTTTCCCACGCGCATCGTCACCTCATCCTTGGCTAGTGTTCGCTTAATCCGTAGTCCCTGTTTTGAGTTGCAAATATTAGCAACAGAACCATTATCAAATACCTAGGTGCTACTGCGAGCTCTGGTAAGGTACACATCAATAACATGTATATCACATATACCTTTGTTCACCCTGCCATCCTTCTTATCCGCCAAATACTTGGGGCAGTTCCGCTTCCAGTGACCAGTCTGGTTGCAGTAGAAGCACTAAGTCGCAGGCTTAGGTCCAGACTTGGGTTTCTTCTCTTGAGCAGCAACTTGTTTGCTGTTCTCCTTGAAGTTCCCCTTCTTCTTCCCTTTGCCCTTTTTCTTGAAACTAGTTGAAAGTGCAACTATCCCTAGGTGGTTTTGGTAATTCATAACAACTTATAGCTCATTGAGCTAATGCTATTCCAAGATGATTATTTCAAGAAAGCTCAATGATTGGCATGGCATGGATGTGAAAGTGGAACCCTCAAAATGCTAAGGACAAAGGATTGGCTCAAGCTCAAAAGCTCAAGACTCTTCATTTTACATTTTAGTGATCCAAGATCACATTGAGTCTTTAGGAAAAGCCAATACTATCAAGGAGGGATGAGGTGTTGCTTAATGAGCCTCTTGCTTCATGTGCTTAGTGATATGCTCCAAAACCCTCAACTACTTTCCCATATCCACATATGACCAAAACCCTAAGCCAAACTCGGTCCTACCGATTCTTCCTATCCGGCGCCACCGAGTTTCATTTGTCATAAGCCACTGCCAAACCCTAGCAAATCGGTTCTACCGATAGGGATCTCGGTCTCACCGAGATGGGGTTGCAAACTCTCTGTTTCCCTTTCGTAACTTTTCGGTCTCACCGAAAGAGCGAATCGGTCCCATCGAGATTGCAATGTAAATTCAGTGTTTCCTTTTTGTAACTTTTCGGTCTCACCGAAAGAGCAAATCGGTCCCACCGAGTTTGCCTGACCAACTCTCTGGTTAGCTAATTACCAAATTTGGTCCCACCGAGTTTGTGTAATCGGTCTCACCGAGATTACGTTATGCCCAAACCCTAACCATATCGGTCCTACCGAGTTGCATGTCAGTCCCACCGAAAATCTCTAACGGTCACTAGGTTTACCTTTCCGGTCCGACCGAGTTTGTTGATTCGGTCCCACCGAGATTGGAAAACTATGTGTAACGGTTGGATTTTGTGTGGAGGCTATATATACCCCTCCACCTCCTCTTCATTCGTGGAGAGAGCAATCAGAACACATACACAATTCCAACACATATGTTCTGAGAGAGAACCACCTACTCATGTGTTGAGACCAAGATATTCCATTCCTATCATATGAATCTTGATCTCTAGCCTTCCCAAGTTGCTTTCCACTCAAATCTTCTTTCCACCAAATCCAAATCCTACGAGAGAGAGTTGAGTGTTGGGGAGACTATCATTTGAAGCACAAGAGCAAGGAGTTCATTACCTACACACCATTTGTTACTTCTTGGAGAGTGGTGTCTCCTAGATTGGCTAGGTGTCACTTGGGAGCCTCCGACAAGATTGTGGAGTTGAACCAAGGAGTTTGTAAGGGCAAGGAGATCGCCTACTTCGTGAAGATCTACCGCTAGTGAGGCAAGTCCTGTGTGGGCGATGGCCATGGTGGGATAGACAAGGTTGCTTCTTCGTGGACCCTTTGTGGATGGTTGCTTCTTCGTGGACCCTTCGTGGGTGGAGCCCTTTGTGGACTCGCGCAACCGTTACCCCTTGTGGGTGGAGCCCTGTGTGGACTCGCGCAACCGTTACCCTTTGTGGGTTGAAGTCTCCATCAACGTGGATGTAGGATAGCACCACCTATCCGAACCACGGGAAAAACATCCGTGTCTCCAATTGCGTTTGAATTCTCCAAACCCTTCCCCTTACATTCTTGCAAGTTTTATGCTTTACATTCCGCTGCCAATATACGCTTTGCATGCTTGCTTGAATTGTGTGATGATTGCTTGACTTGTCCTACAATAGCTAAAATCTGCCAAGAACTAAAATTGGGAAAAGGTTAAGTTTTATTTGGTCAAGTAGTCTAATCACCCCCCCTCTAGACATACTTTCGATCCTACACTAGTGTTCTTATTGACCATCAACACTTGATGCTCCTTCTTGATTTCTACCTTCACAGCCTTTAACATTGCGAAGAGCTCGGGAATCGTCTTATCCATCCCTTGCATGTTATAGTTCATCACGAAGCTTTTGTAGCTTGGTGGCAGTGATTGAAGAATTCTGTCAATGACGCTATCATCCGGAAGATTAACTCCTAGTTGAATCAAGTGATTGCAGTACCCAGACATCTTGAGTATATGCCTACTGACAGAACTATTCTCCTCCATCTTGCTGCTGTAGAACTTATTGGAGACTTCATATCTCTCAATCCGGGTATTCTTTTGAAATATTAACTCCAACTCCTGGAACATCTCATATGCTCCATGACGTTCAAAACGTCGTTGAAGTCCCGATTCTAAGCCGTAAAGCATGGCACACTGAACTATCGAGTAGTCATCAACACGCGTCTGCCAGGCATTCACAATGTCTGCAGTTGCTGGCGCAGGTGGTACACCTAGCGGTGCTTCCAGGACATAACTTTTCTGTGCAGCAATGAGGATAATCCTCAAGTTACTGACCCAGTCCGTGTAATTGCTACCATCATCTTTCAACTTTGCTTTCTCAAGGAACGCATTAAAATTCAACGGAACAACAACACGGGCCATCTATCTACAAACAACATAGACAAGCAAGATACTATCAGGTACTAAGTTCATGATAAATTTAAGTTCAATTAATCATATTACTTAAGAACTCCCAGTTAGATAGACATCTCTCTAATCCTCTAAGTGATCACGTGATCCATATCAACTAAACCATAACCGATCATCACGTGAAATGGAGTAGCTTTCAATGGTGAACATCACTATGTTGATCATATCTACTATATGATTCATGCTCGACCTTTCGGTCTCAGTGTTCCGAGGCCATATCTGCATATGCTAGGCTCGTCAAGTTTAACCTGAGTATTTTGTGTGTGCAAAACTGGCTTGCACCCGTTGTAGATGGACGTAGAGCTTATCACACCCGATCATCAAGTGGTGTCTGGGCACGACGAACTTTGGCAACGGTGCATACTCAGGGAGAACACTTTATCTTGAAATTTAGTGAGAGATCATCTTATAATGCTACCGTCAATCAAAGCAAGATAAGATGCATAAAAGATAAACATCACATGCAATCAATATAAGTGATATGATATGGCCATCATCATATTGTGCTTGTGATCTTCATCTCTGAAGCACCATTATGATCACCATCGTCACCGGCGCGACACTTTGATCTCCATCGTAGCATCATTGTCGTCTCGCCAATATTATGCTTTCCACGACTATCGCTACCGCTTAGTGATAAAGTAAAGCATTACAGGGCGATTGCATTGAATACAATAAAGCGACAACCATATGGCTCCTGCCAGTTGCCGATAACTCGGTTACAAAACATGATCATCTCATACAATAAAATTTAGCATCATGCTTTGACCATATCACATCACAACATGCCCTGCAAAAACAAGTTAGACGTCCTCTACTTTGTTGTTGCAAGTTTTATGTGGCTGCTACGGGCTGAGCAAGAATCGTTCTTACCTACGCATCAAAAACACAATGATAGTTTGTCAAGTTGGTGTTGTATTAACTTTCGCAAGGACTGGGCGTAGCCACACTCGGTTCAACTAAAGTTGGAGAAACTGACACCCGCCAGTCACCTGTGTGCAAAGCACGTCGGTAGAACCAGTCTCGCGTAAGCATACGCATAATGTCGGTCTGAGCCGCTTCATCCAACAATACCGCCGAACCAAAGTATGACATGCTGATAAGCAGTATGACTTATATCGCCCACAACTCACTTGTGTTCTACTCGTGCATATGACATCTACGCATAAAAACAGGCTCGGATGCCACTGTTGGGGAACGTAGTAATTTCAAAAAAATTCCTACGCACACGCAAGATCATGGTGATGCATAGTGATGTCTACTACACAACCTTCTTATTGTAGACGTTGTTGGGCCTCTAAGTGCAGAGGTTTGTAGGACAGTAGCAAATTTCCCTCAAGTGGATGACCTAAGGTTTATCAATCCGTAGGAGGCGTAGGATGAAGATGGTCTCTCTCAAGCAACCCTGCAACCAAATAACAAAGAGTCTCTTGTGTCCCCAACACACCCAATACAATGGTAAATTGTATAGGTGCACTAGTTCGGCGAAGAGATGGTGAAACAAGTGGTATATGGATAGTAGATAAAGGTTTTTTGTAATCTGAAAATATAAAAACAGCAAGGTAACTAATGATAAAAGTGAGCACAAATGGTATTGCAATGCGTTGAAACAAGGCCTAGGGTTCATACTTTCGCTAGTGCAAGTTCTCTCAACAATAATAACATAATTGGATCACATAATTATCCCTCAACATGCAACAAAGAGTCAATCCAAAGTCACTAATAGCGGAGAACAAACGAAGAGACTATTGTAGGGTACGAAACCATCTCAAAGTTATTCTTTCCAATCAATCCGTTGGGCTATTCCTATAAGTGTCACAAACAGCCCTAGAGTTCGTACTAGAATAACACCTTAAGACACAAATCAACCAAAACCCTAATGTCACCTAGATACTCCAATGTCACCTCAAGTATCCGTGGGTATGATTATACGATATGCATCACACAATCTCAGATTCATCTATTCAACCAACACGTAGAACCTCAAAGAGTTCCCCAAAGTTTCTACCGGAGAATCACGATGAAAACGTGTGCCAACCCCTATGCATAGGTTTATGGGCGGAACCCGCAAGTTGATCACCAAAACATACATCAAGTGAATCACGTGATATCCCATTGTCACCACAGATACGCACGGCAAGACATACATCAAGTGTTCTCAAATCTTTAAAGACTCAATCCGATAAGATAACTTCAAAGGAAAAACTCAATCCATTACAAGAGAGTAGAGGGGGAGAAGAAACATAAGATCCAACTATAATAGCAAAGCTCGCGATACATCAAGATCATGCCAAGTCAAGAACACGAGAGAGAGAGAGAGAGATCAAACACATAGCTACTGGTACATACCCTCAGCCCCGAGGGAGAACTACTCCCTCCTCGTCATGGAGAGCACCAGATGATGAAGATGGCCATCGGAGAGGGATTCCCCCTCCGGCAGGGTGCCGGAACGGGTCTAGATTGGCTTGCGGTGGCTACGGAGGCTTCTGGCGGCGGAGCTCCCGATCTATTGTGCTCGCCGATCGTTTTAGGGTATATGGATATATATATATAGGCATAAGAAGTACGTTAGGGGAGCCACGAGGGGCCCATGAGGGTGGAGGGCGCGCCCAGGGGGGTGGGTGCGCCCCCTGCCTCATGGCTCCCTCGTTGCTTTCCTGACATGCACTCCAAGTCTCCCGGGTTGCTTTCCTTCCAAAAATAAGTTCCGTGAAGTTTCAGGTCAATTGGACTCCATTTGATTTTCCTTTTCTGCGATACTCTAAAACAAGGAAAAAACATAAACTGGCACTGGGCTCTGGGTTAATAGGTTAGTCCCAAAAATCATATAAAAGTGTATAATAAAGCCCATAAACATCCAAAACAGAAGATAATATAGCATGGAGCAATCAAAAATTATAGATACGTTGGAGATGTATCACATAGCAACGAGAGGGGAGAGTGTTGTCCACGTACCCTCGTAGACCGAAAGCGGAAGCGTTAGCACAACACGGTTGATGTAGTCGTACATCTTCACGATCCGACCGATCAAGTACCGAACGCAAGGCACCTCCGAGTTCAGCACACGTTCAGACCGATGACGTCCCTCGAACTCCGATCCAGCCGAGTGTTGAGGGAGAGTTTCATTAGCACGACGGCATGGTGACGATGATGATGTTCTACCGATGCAGGGCTTCGCCTAAGCACCGCTACAGTATTATCGAGGTGGACTATGGTGGAGCGGGGCACCGCACACGGCTAAAAGATCAAATCAATTGTTGTGTCTATGGGGTGCCCCCTGCCCCCATATATAAAGGAGCAAGGGGGAAGGTGCGGCCGGCCAGGAGGAGGCGCGCCAGGAGGAGTCCTACTCCCACCGGGAGTAGGACTCCCTCCCTTCCTTGTTGGATTAGGAGAAGGGGGAAAGAGGAGGGAGAGAGGAAGGAAGGGGGGCGGGGCGCCCCCCTCTCCTTGTCCTATTCGGACTAGGGAGGGCGCGGCCCTACCCTGGCCGCCTCTCCTCTTCTCCACTAAGGCCCACTATGGCCCATTAATCCCCCGGGGGGTTCCGGTAACCCCTCGGTACTCCGGTAAAATCCCGATTTCACCTGGAACACTTCCGATATCCAAATATAGGCTTCCAATATATCAATCTTCATGTATCGACCATTTCGAGACTCCTCGTCATGTCCGTGATCACATCCGGAAGTCAGAACAACCTTCGGTACATCAAAACTCATAAACTCATAATATAACCGCCATCGAAACTTTAAGCGTGCGGACCCTACGGGTTCGGGAACTATGTAGACATGACCGAGACACGTCTCCGGTCAATAACTAATAGCAGAACCTAGATGCTCATATTGGCTCCCACATATTCTACGAAGATCTTTATCGGTCAGACCGCATAACAACATACGTTGTTCCCTTTGTCATCGGTATGTTACTTGCCCGAGATTCGATCGTCGGTATCTCAATACCTAGTTCAATATCATTACCGGCAAGTCTCTTTAATTGTTCCATAATACATCATCCCGCAACTAACTCATTAGTTGTAATGCTTGCAAGGCTTAAGTGATGTGCATTACCGAGTGGGCCTGGAGATACCTCTCCGATAATCGGAGTGACAAATCCTAATCTCGAAATACGCGAACCCAACAAGTACCTTTGGAGACACCTGTAGAGCACCTTTATAATCACCCAGTTACGCTGTGACGTTTGGTAGCACACAAAGTGTTCCTCCGGTAAACGGGAGTTGCATAATCTCATAGTCATAGGAACATGTATAAGTCATGAAGAAAGCAATAGCAACAAACTAAACGATCAAGTGCTAAGCTAACGGAATGGGTCATGTCAATCACATCATTCTCCTAATGATGTGATCCGTTAATCAAATGACTACTCATGTCTATGGTTAGGAAACATAACCATCTTTGATTAACGAGCTAGTCAAGTAGAGGCATACTAGTCACACTCTGTTTGTCTATGTATTCACACATGTATCATGTTTCCGGTTAATACAATTCTAGCATGAATAATAAACATTTATCATGATATAAGGAAATAAATAATAACTTTATTATTGCCTCTAGGGCATATTTCCTTCATTTTAGTCAACACCTATCAAATCTTGTGATGAGCTTCAATGTACATTCTACTCTAGCCCTAGTGGTTAACGTTTGTGCCTCCTAGATTTTCTATGTGTGCTTGGGAAACTTTGAAGTGTAAAGGAACCAAGAATTTTGTGAACATATATAAGAGGTCCTCTGCTTTATGTGAAGATCTACTTTTGAGTGTGGTTTTAACCTTTGTGGTAACAAGCCATGGTGGTATCGGCGGGCATAGACTTTGTGGGACCTTTATCAGCGACATTCATGAGGCTTGAACTTTCTGGTAGAAAATCATGAGGCTTTGAACTTTGTGGTGGCAAGCCTTAGGACTTTATATTCGAACCTACACCAACGAGGAGTATGATAACACAACTATACAAACCCTAACTCCCATCCTTTTCTTGCAAGTTTTCTTCTCCTTCCTTAATTTCTTTGACTTGCATCTATAGGGTGTTCTCAACAGCCTTTAGGCAAGCTTATAATATGCCTCCAAGTTCAAATTGACTCATGCTTGTTTTTGTTAGCCCAATCACCCCTAGACTCCAATCGATCATATACGGCTCCATTGTGCACCTTTTCTCCTTACTGTCTGGGGCATGCCCTGTGAGGATGCCACCATGTGGGGCTGTAGAACTTATCTGTTAAATACCACCAGAGTTATTGATCCCAACAAAGACAACGCACCCAAGACGCTTCTCCACCCCTCTTCGAATATCAGCATGAACACAACAACATATATTTCACTCAAGAGTCTAGGTTTATCCATTACCATCTCGGACTTGTTTAACACATTATCATTGAGCCTATTACTATTGATAGCTTGCCATTGTTCTCTAGTTGTGCTTTTAGTTTTTAGGTTTGTTGATGTGAGGTGGGAGCTTTAGTTTATGATAGATTATTTTTACATTCAATTCTAAAAAAGACGTGACATAATGGTATTAACAACTTGAACTATGAGTTGCATTACATTTTCAAGTACTTACATATTCTACCATTGAGACGATATTAACTACTTGAAATGTGAGTTGCATTACATTTTCAAGTACTGGCTTATTCTGCTATTGAGACGTGTGATCACGTGTCCTTAATGGCGAGAGGTGAATGTCAACGTAGGTTCACATGGAGATCATTCAAGGTAGAATTATTGATGATTAAATTCTAAACAAGATGTCTGCCATATAACTTTTGACGATTTGTCAAAAAAATACAAATGATCTTTTTGTATACAGACATGTTGTTCTATATTATTGAAACATACTACATTGTGACAATCTATGAAAACCATCTCCCTCTTTTCTGACTCGGAATGTGCCACTTTTCATCGAACACAAATATTGATCAAGTGGATGATGATATCAAATTACTTCTGAGAGTTATCCCCTTGATATTTGTAATGAGTTTTGCACGAAATTTTCATCGTGGTATTTTCATTTGATTTTAATTCTCCGGTCTCTCTATTTCTCTCAGTTCTGTCGTGAGAAACCATAACTTTTATGTAATTCTGGTTACCCGTTCAACACCTACTTGCGCTCATGTGTCTCCATAACCCAATGGAAATGCAAATTCCAATCCGGTATCGACGTATCATTTCTATGTAGTTACAACACATATTTTGGTGTTTTATATATTTATCATTTTCAGTTTTTTTTGTTTGTATGATGTCTACACAAGTACATCTATTCTTAAAGATATGAATATATGTCGATTGAGCTAAGGCAATGAGTTATTTGTACAATCTCAGTGGCTAGTCTATCTCCATTAAATGTGACCTTTCTTGTGGCCATTTTGAATTACTTTGTAGCTCATGTCACTCCTATTTATACATGCACATGTCTCTTGGATTGATACCAAGTAGCAACTATACCACCAACAACACAACACAACATAGAAGCAAAATATCCATTTACTAATCCATTGAATTTCATCACAGTCACACCAATTTAGCAATACATCATCATAGCGGGCCCTAACCTCTACTAGAAAACAAATATATAATCCAAAAAAATAAAGAAATCAAATGGGCCATTTAACCATGAACCAAGCAACAATAAGGCCTCCTTTAAGAAGATTAGTTCAGCCCTACAAGATTCGGGACAGCTATGTGCCGCCCATACCGATTCCTAGTCCGAATCGCCTACTGGTGACGACTAGTGCGCCCACTTAGCGCGGTTGGTCGCTGCTGCTCATGGCGGTCATTGTAGGTTCACTCGCTTCATCTTTTTTTTCATGTTCATTCTTTTTTATTTTATATTTTTTCATCCATTTTCTTTGGGTTTTATTTTCGCATTACTATGGTTTCTTTGTTTTCTCATATATTTTTTCTGTTTTGTCTTATTTTCTTCACTATACTTTGGTTTTTCTTTGTTTCTAGTTTTGTTTTTTTATGATTTTCTTTGCTTTTGTTTTTGTTTCATTGTCGTTTCTTTATTGGTTTCTGTTTTTCAACACATGTCTACCATTTCTCAATACAAAACGTGCATTTTTATAGCACGAGTGAAACATTTTTCTTATATATGTTGGACATTTTTTAAATACATGATGTACATTTTTATAAAATACACGTTATGAACACTTTTAACTTTTTACAAATATACATTGTACATTTTTTAATGACAATAAACATTTTTTACATTGTATAAACATTTTTGAAAATTGCATGGACATTTTCTGGAAACACGTGAACATTTCTTTAAAATGTCATATACATGTTTTGATCCTAAGTGAACATTTTTTGACATTGTATATAACATTGTTTTTAAAATATCACAAACATTTGTTTTGAAACATGGGAATATTTCCATAAAATGTCACGTACATTTTTAATGGTACCAAACATGTTATTTTATTACACAGACATGTTTTTTATATTGTATACATATTTTTTACTAAAACGTTTTTTTGATTTTCATGAACATTTATTAAAATTTATCAATATTTTTAAAAACTACGCTAACAACTTTTTCATACTATTATAACAATTTTTTCAAATCTGTGAGTTTAAATTTCACAAGTAAATTTAAGTTAAAAATATATGCATTTAAAATAAAATAAAATAAATATTTTTTCAAGTGATGTTAGTTTGACGTTAGCCTGATGACCAACATCCCGACTGGTCAGGTCCACCAAATGCTCCCCTTCAGGCGACGCGAGCTACTCTCCCGCTACAAGCAAGACATAGCCGCGCCCTACAAGATTGCCGTGTTAGAAATGCAGCCGACGGAACTTTTGGAATGTGTCGCCTACCAAGAGAAGCGGCCCAAAACTCTCCGGCCGTTTGTACTAGCCTGGTCACAGTATACCCTAAAAAAACTGGTCACAACATGTGTGGGGACCAGGGGCATGGTTACCCTGCCCCTCTCATCCCTCTTTCCACATGTATGACCATCACTATCTTATCGCCGCATTCACCACGCTCAACCATCAGCACGCTCGGCGCCACATGTTCAATCACCACCCCTTGCGAGTTGCGAGTAAGATCGTTTGCCTTTGAGAATCACCTTTCTCGGCCATGGCATGCCGCTCGCTGCTACTGCGTCCCTGTGCATGTCAAGCGCCGCTCCGGGTTTTCGCTCTGGCGACAAACCTGGATTTGAGCTATTTTGTCGGAAAATTTGAGTAAACGCAAGTCATGGGTTAAAACTTGATCTACACATTTCAATATTCAAACTTCGAAACAAAAAAGAGGAAAAACACGTAGAAGGAGGGACAAGGTTGTGCCACTTGGCATAATACCAAAATGTTGTAATACAGTAGCATTTCCGGGGCCACATTTGTCTCTAAGACAAATTAAGTCGATCACCTGGCACTTGAGACAGGAGTAGCTAGAAACATTTGACTCAAATTCAGTTGCTGAACTAGTCATATGTAATTATATATGCAATGAAATCTATCTTGATTTTCCAAGCACAAGCCTACAAAATGAGGATGACCAAACCTTAACTGGAAAGTTATAGAAACGGTCCGGCTGCAGGCCGGCCAGAGCTAACCAACAAACAACTTGACCAGAAAAACAAGTGTCCCGGCCGGCAGGATGATGGAAAGAATCACTTAACAAAAGCATCACACACATCATCATACAGTAATGTGTAGTAAGTTAGTGACATACACTTGCATTTCTCCATCGTGCTTGACCTTGGCTACCTTTGTGTCTCCGATCTCCCCAAGACTAGTACTACTCTCTAGCTAGCTGCATTCCAAGGCATAAACCCTAGCTAGTTTTCTCCAGCCAAGCGTAGTCTGGTCCGATCGATCGAGTTCAGGCATGGAGCTGGGTGATGGGGGAAGGAAGGAGGAGGGTGGAAGAAGGACTATGCGTAGCAGCAGCGGCGACGGCGATGACGACAGGCAGCGCCCCTACGACGGCGACGACGACGACGAGGGGACGAGGCAGCCGTACAAGTGCGCGTTCTGCAGGAGGGGGTTCCCCACGGCGCAGGCGCTCGGCGGCCACATGAACGTGCACCGGAAGGACCGGCCGGCCACTAAGGCGGCGCCAAGGGGCGCCGGCGTCTGCGGTCAGGAGTCGCCGGCGGTCATCGACGCGCTCCTGGCGTACGGAGTGCTGGCTCATCCGGAGGTGAGCGGCGCCGCTGGAGGGACCTCCAGGATCCGTGCCCAGCGGCCGCCGCGGGAACTCCGGCTGTTCGGCCATGTCGACGACGCCGGTCGTGGCAAGGAAGATCAAGGTTGGGGCGCCAGAGATCGAGGAGGGTGCCACGAAGCCAAGGATGATGCTGGCGATCACGGCGAACAAGAGGAGGAGGAGGAGTTGGATTTGGAGCTGAGACTCGGTGCTGCGGGTCAGTGATGCGATCGACTTGCTTCCATGCATCTTCTTACTCCATCATTTTTTTGCTCGGAAATGTGCATGGTATCGAGCCCGATTGAGTTCTCAGTTTTGGGTTTGGAAATTTCAGCGCTGAACAAGTTCTCCTGTCAATAATTAAAGCGACTTGTGAAGGTGGTGGTGATGAACATATATATGACAGCGCAACATTGTGAGGGTTTTGCTTATGATCGATGTTTTTTTCTTCATAGAAAAAGATATGTTTTCCACTAGTGATTAGATCTATATGAATGCATGGACTATTGTTCATTAAGCAAAATAACCAATTAAGGTTCACATATAAGGATTTAGAAATCTGGTTCTCAAAAAGATTACTATGGTATGACATGGAACTAGCTATTCTGACGCTGACAAATGTCTGACTTTAGTATTCCCTCAGATCCATATTAGCAGCGACAATTAACATGGATCGGAGGGAGTAGGTACCTTGGATTTGGGATTTTATTCGGGACCTATACATGTGTACGAAGAAGATATTACGGTTGGTTTCAATATTCATGAGAGGTGTGGTACTAATTCTTTGGAAGAGTTGTTGAACCTACTTCTTCGTATTCAAAAAATATGCAATATAATGCCATGAATGATGATCTACAAATAAACATTTTGTTCCCTAGTACAATGCATTATGTTTGGATGGGTGGTGGCAATTTGGGGTGTGCCAGTTGAAGGACAAGGAAGGATGGTTTATGGCGATCCAGAATTTTAGGGTTGTGAGATGAGCCAATTTGAGTGTCTGATTAATAATGAATAGATGAGACAGTCTTCTGTTTGGTTGCAGAAGATGAGAGTTGGATCGGATAAACATACCATTTGTTTGGTTGGAGGACTGGAATAGATGGTGAGTTGTGGTGACGTCATTTAGGTGCATAGTGAAGTATTGGAAGCATAAGCTGGCTATTCTGTAATTACATACCACATATCTAATCGAAATACCTAGCAAAAAAATCTCACAAAAACTAATTAAAACAGATTACACTTGCTAACATCCTTGACGTTGGCAGACACCATTTTAATGTGTATGCTCTTTGGCATAATCTTATGAAAATTGAAAACGCAAGTATCTAGTTGGTTGCACTACAGGGGAAACACATTTTTAATGGGGTAGGTGCATCAAATGTTTCTCATGCAAATAAAAGAAACCATGATACTTCAGGAATGCGATTTTTTTCCTTTTAAATTGCATATATAGTAGAACATAAAAAAATTGCTATGATTTTTAATCTGAAAAAACAAACCATCCAATGGAAAATGCCTAAGGAACATATCATCCAAAATTAATTAGAATTTTATTTGAACAAAAGATGCTCGTGGTATATCTCTATAGAGGTTCTTAACAAGTGTAAAGTGTATGTATATATCTGTATGACTCCCTCGTGGATGCTCATTTATGCAACACAGTTATGGTGGATCTAAAATCCTTAGAAAGGTCAAGAATGAATATGAAACCATTCATCTTTGCCAGAACATCTGTTAAAAAATGAATATGGCTCACTAGTTCACAATTTTTTTACGGTACTAAAACCTTCAGAAGAGGTCTTGTTTGCACAAAGTTGGGAAGATATATCCACCAAATCATATTAGTGTTTTGGCAATGGTTGCTATGACATTGCTATATGTATTCGAAGTATCTATGTGCTAATTAACATATCGAGAACCATTTTATTATAGTGTTAATGTGTTTATATAATAGCACATGTTTATCTATTTCTTAGAATATTAATTTATAAAGTCTTTTTCTCCAAGGGAGACCGGATATTTTTTATTGCTTCATTATATTTTGCGGTCAACAAAGATGGGACAAGTTAGGAACAAAAAATAGATCAAATATAAAATGTTATTAATAACCAAACAATTGCAGATTTAACTATTCTTATAAAGGAAAATTTCCTATGTGACAAAAGGTTCTTGATAATCATTAGTGAAAATCAATTCTATTTGATTAATTAGTTCAAACTCTCGTGTTAGCTGACAACCAAAAGTATATTGGACAACTAACAATTTATTATGTCATTGCATTGTCCAACCGATGCATATAGTAAACTGTTAATGTGTGTAAAGAAATAAGCAAGGTTGGTTAGAAATGATTCACCTACTTATATTGAACTCTTTTATTTTGTCTCCAGATGTATGTTGTTTCTATCGATAATTTGTTCTATATACTATATTTAATGTTATTTTTACATATGTACGAACACTAGCAATGTAAATATGATCATGTTTTTTATGGTGCAAATTTCTCATAAATTTAAACTCCCTCTGCTCCAAAATAAGTGTCGTGGTTTTAGTTCAAATTTGAACTAAAACCACAACACTTATTTTGGAATGGAGGGAGTAATATTTATCATTAAAAATACTCTCGTATTATTTAGTTTAGTGTTATACAAAATACTTATGTCACAATGGATTTACCATATACCTTAGCAAACTAGAATCAACATGCTAATTTACAAATTTATTTATGCCCCTTTAGTGTACAACAACGTATTTGTGTGTGCCTTTTGCATAGTATCCCTAAATATCTATAGAATTTGGCAGTTATTTAGTGTATAAATATAGGTAAATATCTGGGTACATATTTTAGAGTACATTTTTCAAATCCATTTAACTAAATAGATAGTTCTAGAATGTATGCAACGCCAACTAGTTGTCTGTCTTATAATCCCCTCTTTGGATCTCGTTTGTTTGAGTGGCTTGTTTCTTGGACAAAATTTTCACTTTCTTCTTGGAGTGTCAAGTCCCATGTCTTGCTAGTTACAAGGTTAAAAGAAAATAGATAGATAGATAATGGTAAAATGAAACAAGAAATGGTAAAAGGAAATTTTGAAGGAAATTTTGTAGAAAAAGTATTGATGGAGAATGGAGCCGACGGCCATAGGTTCACTAGAGGTATCTCTCTCTAAAGCAGGAAAATGGCATGTTAACAAATTACGGTTGGGCAATTGAGAAAAACGCAATCTTTATGAGTATGATCATTCATGGCATAATCTTGTATAGACATTACGTCTGTAATAAGTAGACCATTAAACTTACTAACATCTACCACTAATAATCCTCCAAAGACCGCTATCCAACATGCATCTCAAGATATTAAGTTAACAAGAAACAGAATATTGCAATAAGCAAGATGGCATAATGTAGATAGAATGACATTTGGCAATAAGATTTCACCCCATCGTTTTATCCTTAGTGGTAAAAAGACAAATATGTGTCTTGTCCTCATTCTACCACTTGGATATAGAACACCGCAAGATTGAACCCACTAATATGTACCACTCCCTCTAAAGAACTACTCATCAATCTTGGCCAGAGAAGACAAATAGATTTAAATCATACATAGCTACTTAATTATACAACAAAGAAACTTTAAAAGATTCAATAATATTCAATGAACTATCTGCCATAAACTGGTAATTCATCATGTCCCAACAAACACACCATATAATTACATCGGAATGATCCCAATCGCACAAGGAAGAAGGGGAACATGGTATTGAAGATCCAAAAAGAGAGAGAGAACATCTAGCTCTACTATGGACCGGCGGGTCCTAAAGGAACTGCTCACACATGGTCATGGAGGCGGCAAGGTTGATGAAGAGGCCTCCAGCAATGGCTTCCCCCTCCAGCAGGGCTCCAAAACAAGACTCCAGATGGGATCTCTTCAGAACAGAGGCTCGTGATGACGATAAAATTCTTTTGGAGGTACGACAAATGGTTTAGGTATTTACAAGGAATTATGGTGGTAGAATTGGACTAAGGCAGTAACCGAGGGCCCTACAACCTCGGGGTGGTTGTGCCACCTGTACTTGTGGGCCCATAGAGGCTCGTTTCAATCTCTCCCTAAGCTTGATGTGTTTCTTGTCGCCCAAAAAAATGTTAAGTCGGCAACACATTTTGACCTCCGTAGATATTGATTTCGTGTGAGACCAAAAACAAATAAAAACAGGAACTTGCATTGGGCACTAAATTAATAGGCAAGTCCATAAAAATAATATAAATTGCTATAAAAGTATATAGAAATTATATATGATAGCATTAAACAATCAAAAATTATAATTATGTTCAGACGTATCAGCATCCCCAAGCTTAATTCTTGCTTGTCCTCAAGTATGTAACGATAAACAAAGATAAATTTTTATGTTGAATGCTTCCTAGCTTGAACTTGATCAAATGATGTAACAATGGTGTGAACTTAGGACAAAATAGATTCAAAGCAATATCGTATATTGATAACAAGCAAGTAACATTAAAATGTGTAAACAAGATTACTATTGTTTTTCATGGATTAATGCTTTCATGTAATACCAATTCATACTCACGATGTCATATATATGTCCTGAATCACTCAAGGCTTTATCATATTCAAACATCTTCCCATAACACAACCTAGAGCTTTAGTCAAGCAACCGAATCCATGACGAGCCCTTTTCAACTACTTACTACTTCACTTAATGCTAAATTCACAAGCCTTGGTCTTAGCACTTAGGATGGCATGGCAAAGAGAATGATGATGGCGATTTAATTGAAAAGAAAAAATATATATAAGAAAGTCTCACATCAATGCAACTTGATCATTAGTCAATGGAGAGGTCTTACAATCGATATCAATGTGAGGAGTAGGGAAGGCCATGCACCAGATGCATTAGAGTTGTAAATGTATGAAAGCTCTTCTAATGCAGCTAAGTGGGCATGCATCCAACTTGCTTGCTTCATGAAGACCTCGAGCATTTGAGGAAGCTCATCATAGAAATATGCAAGTCAATTTCTATAATGTAAAAATCCCACTAGCATATGAAATGAATAATATCAAAACTCTTTATACAAAAGACATATTGCTACTTTGAAGCACAAGTGTGGTAAAGGACAGTAGTGTACCCCATCACTCTTTTTCTCTCATTTTTTTGATAGGCGCTTTTTGGCCTCCTCGTTTTCCCTTTTTTATCCTCACATGTAGAGGCACACTCTAGAATGCACCACACTTTTATTATACTTACAACTCATGATATGAAACAAAATGATGAGTACATATGAATGCCTATGGCAGTGTACCAGAATGTGCAATGATCTAGCGTAACATGTATCGATACAGTTACTAAGCTCCCAAGAAATCGAGCCCTCCCAGCGCTTTTAACCTTTTTTCCTGATGTGGACCACGCTGGTCAACGTGATATGGCACCATGGGCCCCGTAGGTCAGCCCCTAGCTAGCGACTCC
>NC_041390.1:621042888-621085248 GCF_002162155.2 Triticum dicoccoides | reverse complement strand
GGTCGGCAACAATTTCACCGCCCATGTTTGCGCCTCCGCATCTTCGGGAAAGAGAAGAGGTGATTTGGGGAAGGTGGAGAAACCACCGGTGGTCGTGTTTTCCCGGCCATGACTAATGCTTTCGATTGAGGATTGGGGTGAAAAGGGAGGGGCTCTAAGGTTTGATGGATCTGTGGTGTTTGGGGATGGGGCTAGGGAAGGGGTAGATTCATGAGGCTTGGCTTGTCACCATTAGCTGGTTTGTCAGCCGAGTCTAATGGTTGGTTGCGGTGTGTCTTTGTTTCGGTGGTGTTGACTGGTTGGTTTGGTTGGCCACGTCTCCGCTCTTCTTCGATATTGCTTGCCATACATACGAATCATACTCTGTCGCTAGCGTTGGTGAGCACTAGGTTGCAGCAATATTGTGGGGGTAGTGGCCTAATCCTGGATGTTTGTGGCTACCTTGGTGTCTCTTTGCCTCAATTTTGGAGAATTTGGCAGCTTGCCGTAAATCTATTCTATACTGCAAGCGGACGATGGTTGCACGAAATTACAAGTAGGCAAGGTGTGGTGCCAGACTAGAAATGGTTAGGGGTGGCTGTAACCGGATGAGACATGGATTTCAAGGTAAGTATTTCATTTACTTTTCCTGTCCTTCCATTATCGTCCTATGGTCTCAACATGGTGTTGGGCTGCTGGCTATTTCATTTCCTCAAGGTCTTCTCTTCTGCCTTGCAAGAATATGGAGCTGACTTTTGGTTCATGTGTGTGTGCTAATTGTCCACTGCCACAGAAGAAATATATTTTATTTCGCCAAGTATGTGTTGGTTCTAAGCCGGTCAGTATTATTCTCACAATGTGATGTTCTGATGCTACTTGAATAAAGCAATTACTGAGAGGGGATGCTAAATTAGCGCTAACACGACAAGAGGAATTCCAAACAAACTAATTGATAAGATATCAGGACACCAAGCTAGAACTACACATCAGTTGGTTAATAAAACATCTCTTGCCAAGTTGCATATATCATTAAATATTTGATGATTTCTAAATGATTAAGTTTTGAACTATTACTGTCTATTCTTTCTCCATGTATGTTTTGAATTTGTTAATTAGGACAGGTCATGATTGAATATTTGTTGCATTTTTTGGGTGGGAATTGAGAGGGCTTAGGATGCTATTTTCATTTTTTTATGGATATAGGTCAGAGAAGTTTATATTGCTGAATGTGATCTCACTGTAAATTTGTTGGCTATCCATGGGTTGATTGCACCAAAAGGCAGACTTTACATATTTAACAAGATACATGTATGGTTCAAGGCTTTAGACTACTCTGTCTTTGTGGTATGAGTAGAATGGTACAATGACAAGAAGCAACAATTTGATCTCCTTTCCTTGTCATGGTTGTTAAGGACTGGTGGAAGACCAAACCTTCATATTGATAACTTTGTATAATATATGCTGGACAAGTATTGGTTTATTTAGTGTTCCAAATATTGGATAATTTATTTAAATTTTATTTTTTCGATCACATGCATATAACATTGTTCATGCTCCACAAATTGATAGTGCTTGCAGGTACACAATTGTATGGTGAGCAGATTCCAGCCTCTCCGCTTTCCTGACAATCGCCTCAGTGATAAAGGGATCTGCCCTAGAGAAATGAACTATGGTCCTCAATGGAGCAACCGAATCACTATCACTACTACGCTCGTGGAAATTTTGAACTATTTGAAACAAAGAAGAAAAATGATCAGGATAAGCCAAATATTTAAATCCAAAGGAACAATAAAATTGGTAAGAAGGCTTAGGGTAAGCATGAGTTAGAAACGATATGTTTTTGTGTCTGTCTACAACATATACAAAATGATTTGACTAAGGAAAACATGGATATAACAAAAAGAGAGTATAGCTAGGCTTAAACATGATAATTTGAATCCCCTTTTCAAGATTTTCTGTTTTATAGGAGAAGCTCTGAGAATAGGAAAACATTTGAACGCTGAGATATTCACTATCAACAACGATAATTAAGGTACTTCTTCAATGTTTCTGGATTATAATGTTCTTTTATTTTAGCATCAATATATATAATGGGTTATGCATTGTGTATGTTATAATTATGTTTGCGATATGTACAGAAGTGTCCCGCTGTTGCATTTCCCTAAAAAATGTTCAATCCTTGGACATGCCTTTATGTGTGCATGCAACTTTGTATTTTTTGAAATATATTGAAGTAATGAATGAAAGGATAATGGTTGTAGTCCATTGGTCACTAGTCATGCAAAATATCATCTAATGTTCTGTAGGACTATGTGCAGGACATCATATTACTAGTTAATAAGATTAGCTTAGGCAGAGAAGGAATATATATCGTTTTATATCAAAACAAATTATTTTCCATGCGGACCAATTAATGTGGTATTGTCCGGATGATACAACACCAATGTTTCTTGTTTGTCATGTATCCTATTCAGAATAATTGAATCAGTTTGCACTCTTTATTCTCAGGATATAATGTGATAAGCATTAATGTTCTGCATTATCACTTCACTTGTTTTGTTAGGCATCTTCGTTTTTAAAATATTTTTTGCATGTCCACTACATTAGCTTTTATTTCAAAGTGGTAGATGTCTAATGATTACAAACTATGGATTAATTTTCCTGCAGTTCACTTGGTTAATATGCGGTTCTTAGTGAAGATGACAGATATTGGTAAAGCCAAGTCAGGCTCGGAAGAGCCTATACAATCAATATAGAGAACTTTAGTAAGCGACTTAAGGTGTTCTATGACCACTGGAATGGCAACAAGTCTGATCTTTGGTGTTCTTGTGATGCCATTGCAATTGCTACTCCACGTCCTTCTGAAGATTTTTGTTATTTGAAATCCTCAACTCTAAATGTTAGGTTAATCGGATTTGAATCCCACAAAACCATAATTGTCTTTATGCATGAGCACATACATTTCTTATGCAGCTAGAAGAAAGCAAATCTCAATGGAAGCCTCAAGAATATTGCACCAACAACTGATGTTGTTGATGCTGATGTTGTCTTTCTTAGTTTTTGTTGTAAAGGATGCCACAAAGATCATATGACTCCATCTATAATGAGGACCTTCATGGTTCCAAATAAGGAGAAGTTTATAGATGAGGTAATGAAACTCCCCTAGTCATTGAAGGATGACATGGGGAAGATTATCCTTGATCATCTCCAGACACGGTAAATTATAGGCTGAGAATATAATGTTGAACCGTTGTTGCACAATGGCACCTAGAAAACTAAATCCTCACACACGGTACTGCAACCAATGAGGCTACCAATGACCAACATCAGTTCCGCTACGTGTAATTTTCTCAGCCGTGAAAAAGCCAGGCGCGACAAAGCGCACGTATGCTTCTAGTACAATGATGAACAGTGGTTTTGCCACAAATATTGTGTCAGCTCTATATGATCCACTGTTCAAGATATCTTTTGATATTCCGATAAATCGACCGATTTATCGCTTATCGTTGTCTGACTGGTAAGATAAATTGGCTGATAAATCAGCCGATATGCCGATAAAGTGGATGATTTACCCCTTATCATGGGTCGACCGATAAGTTCCCGATAAGCGATATCCCCAACATTGATATGATCACGCAAAGCAAAATGACAACGAATGCTCAAGTCATATAATGAATAGTAACAATGGAAGTTGCATGGCAATATATCGCAGAATGACTATGAAAATGTCATAATAGGTAGGCATTATGGCTATTTTGAGAAGATATAATGAGGCTTATGTGTGAGAGAGTATATCATCCTATGGGGTTGGATGTTGATACGTCTCAAACGTATCTATAATTTCTTTATTGTTAAATGATACTATGTTATCATTTTTATATAGTTCTTATAGATTTTTATATTATTTATATGGACTAACCTATTAATTTAGTTCCCAGTGTCAGTTCCTATTTTCTGCTTGTTTTTGGTTTCGCGGGAAATCAATATCTACGGAGGTCAAAATATGTTGCCAATTTAACACGATTTTTTCAGCAACAAGAAACATTGGAAGCTTCAGGAAGCAGCGAGAGGAGCCACGTGGCTCCCACATTGACACATTGGGTGACCGGAGGGGTGGTCGTTCCACCTCTCCATGTGTGGCCCCTACATACCGCCATTGTCCAATTCAAATGCCATAATTCCCTATAAATGCAGAAACCATCTGTCGTACCTCCAAAAGAATTTTATCTCCACCACAAGCCTCCATTTCTAAGAGATCCCATCTGGAGCACTATTCTAGAGTTCTTCTGGAGGTGGAAGCCATTGCTGGGAGGCTCGCCATCAATCTTGTTACCGCCTTGACCATGTGTGAGTAGTTCCTTCAGGACCAAATTTTCTTTACTCCTTAATTTTGTTGATTGATTTATTGCTGCATTCAGCCAAATTTTAGCATAGAGGATTATCTCCACTCCTTCATTTGTTGATTGATCTATTGTAGCATCCAATCAAATTGGAGAAACAATTTCCAATGGTTCTCCATGAAACTTGGCAGTGCTAGCTGGCAACAGAATTTTATGCATTGAAATTATATTGTTGTATCGGTTTTATTGACTCTGCATACCCATGTCAGAAATCTTGGCTTTGTCACTGTGCCCTTATGATCCTACACTGAGAGAGGGTGAATTAGGTTTTAGGGAAGCGCTTCGCATGATTGCTCAAGTTCTTCACCATGGGTCATCTTCCCTCAAAGTCAGGCGGTCTCGCATCCCACCGTTTCCGTCGATGTCTCTTTGGTCGGTCTTCGCCAACATTGTCGTCAATGAAAACGTCTCTACAGCAACCACACCTACTATAACTACAAACCATCAGTGCATTTGACGTGTTTTGATCTACTCTCTAATTATGGTTGTTGTTGCATGTGTGCTTCAACTATTCATGTTATTTAGTGCATATAGTATGCTCAAGTTATACATGCTAATAGACTAATTTTCCAACACGTGAGATGCATCACAACAAAGCTTAAGAGGGTCATTCTCAACATTGACTGCAAGGAACTCATGACAATGTAAAATGATCTTTCCTCGTATGAACGGTTTTTCTATGCACTCCATCCGCTTCCTTTTACTCCACATATAAAATTGGTTTGAAGTCAAATTACTCTAAGTTTGAACACATTTATATATCAAAATATCAACATCTACAATGTTAAAGTATGAAAAATCATTTCATGATGCGCGTGTCTAATGATATTGATTTCGTATTGTGAGTATTGATTTTTTTTCTTGTAACTTGGTCGAATTTTACAAAGTTTGACTTCAGACGAATTTTATATGCAGACAAAAAGAAACAAAGGGAATAGTGTGCTTTTAGCGACGGACAACTTGGTAGTTAATACTCCCTCCATAACTTAATGTAAGATGGCTTATATTACGTTACAAAGGGAGTAGTTACAATTGGAGACGCTAGGAGAGGCACCAGGGTCAATTTCCTGGCAATTTCCCCGTCGATCGGCAGTTGGGCACTAGAATCCTGGAATCGGATGCTACCTAGGTGCAAAGAGCGGCATCGGACACCTTCATGGTATCAGATTAGTAACTAGATCCCCCTCGCGTCGCCTCCCCTTGGGCGACGCCAGGGGCCCCGAAACCCCAGCGCCGCCAGCACCCTCTAGCGCCTCCTCCTGCCACCGCTGCCATCGGCGTGGGCTGCGGTGGCGGCAGGCCCGGTGCCGAAGGCATCTGGGCGGGTGGATGCGGTGGATCTCATCTGAGGTTGCAGGGGCGGCTCCTCTCATGCGATCCGAAGGCGGTGGCTGGGGCGTCGACCCCAGGCCGTGCGGCGGTGGCCGGAGCACCATAGCTGGCGGAGCGGCGGCCCTGAATGGACGGCGGCGGTGGCAGCGCCCCATCCGGCGGGGTGGGCTATACTGGTCGGGATGGTGACGGCGATGACTGCGGATCCAACTCCTCGTTTGGATCTGTCGCGGGGAGGCCTTCCACCGACCGACGACGCGTGGAGGGGCCAGTGATGAGATGCTGGATCTCTGTCAGAGTACCGACGACGACGTACGTCTTCGTGGCGAGGTTCCGCTCGGTTCCAGCCAGCCGCGAGGTTGGGAAGGCGTGGCTTCCGGTGAAAATCGTGCCTGACTGCGGTCTTGGCGGATGTTGGCAGCGTCTCGGACATCGTCCCTTCTGGAGGCATCGTCGTTGCAGGTCACGTTAATCTGATCGGGAAGTTCGGGGGGAAACCCTAGATCTGGGTATACCGGATCGGACGATGACGGTGCCTTCAGTGTCGTTCTCCCTCCTAGGGGCATCATTTTGGAGCAAGTGTTGGTTGGAGTGGACAAGAGGAGGAGCGGTGCTTCATCTTGTCCATTGATGGCGGGGTGGCGCAGTGGAGACTTGGTGCCCGATGAGCGGAGATGGACTCGCGCAGGAGGGTGACGCTATCTGGCGTCGTGGTGGCATCGGCGGCAGCTAGACTGGGCAAGGTAGATGCAGCAGTACAGCTCTGAAGATGGATTGGTGGCAGGTGGCTGCGGCGGTCTCATACCCGGCAGACGTCCTGGTTGAGGAGCACGCTAGACTGGTGGGTGCCCATACCCGGCAGGCGTCCTGGTTGGGACCTCAAGTTTTAGATGTTAGGTTTGGCTGCGAGGTCTGTTTCGTATTAGGCCTAGACCTTCAACGCCCCTTCATCAACTGGATAGGAATAGCGACAGATGTTGCTTTGACGGTGGCTTTAGTCTTACTGTTGTATGACTTCATAAGGTCTTGTGTCAATAATTAATAAAATGGATGTATGCATCGTCTAGATGCAGAGGCCGAGGGTCTTCCTCCTTTCTAAAAAAAAGAGCGGCACCGGCCGCTTGTTACTTTTCTCCATCATAAAAATGGGTTCTGTTGGGGATATAACTATCAGTTATGACCCGCCCAGGAGGGGCTGGGTCAGCCCCAATGGCGCGTCACGAAGGAAGCCCACTAAACACTCAAGGCGGTAGTTTATTAAACCTTATAGAAGGCTTAAAGGCCCGGAGGCGGCTTAAGGCCCAATATTGTAAACCGTCGTATATAAGGGAAGACTTGTAAGGAAAGGCATGTAAAAGAAGTCACCGAGCCGGACACATTTTATGAGCCGGCCGGGACTCTGTAGGGCACCAGGCGTCAACCCGTGTATATAAGGGGATGACCCGATGGCGGCTTAGGGCAAGAAACAAGAGATCAATAACCGACCCGGCGAACTAGCCTCTCGGTGATCGAAACCCCAGCAATACCAACACAACTAGACGTAGGCTTTTACCTTCATCGTAAGGGGCCGAACTAGTATAAAACCTCTCGTGTCCTTTGTCCCGATTAACCTCTTTAAGCTTCCTAGTTGCGATGGCCCTACGACTAAGTCCTTCCACTAGGACATCTACCATGACAATTCCACGACAGTTGGCGCCCACCGTGGGGCCAGTGCACGGTGGATTTGAGTTCTTGAAGGGCAACTTCGAAGGGCTCAAGGGATACGCTGTGGGCCGGATGACCAAGAGTCGTTCCGGCAAGCTCTACATCAACGACGAAGGCTGGGGCCCCGAGACCGGCTCAATCGAGTACGGGTATCGGGTCCCCTTCTGCGGAATTCATGTCTTCATCGGCCGGATCGGCGAGTCGCACCCTGAGCTGGACGTCCACACCAACCTCATCGAAACGGCTCAGCATGCAAGGTCCACCCGTGTTCAATCTGTCGTGAAGCATGCCTTCGTAGGTTGCATCCACGGCGGTGAATACTCCGAAGGATCAGTGGATGGCGGTGAGACGGTCATCTGTTCTGACGCTACATCATCAACGGGCGAGACAGACTCTTTGTATCAACTGCAGGATGGTATGCTCGGGGGCTGTTCCGATGGCAGCAGTATTCCGGACCCCTCTGAGCTGCCGAATTGGGCCGGAGTCTTCATGACAGGCACGCAGCCCGGGCAGAACTCCACAGCTGCAGCAGCAACAACCACCGGGTCGGCCGCAGCCGGGTCAGGAGACCCCGCACGCCCCCCGGCTCAGATTCTAATGGACCTCATGGATAAACTGACGACTCTATTGACTGCCGTGGTAGAGCCGGCAGATAAAGCTCAGCATGACGCAGAGGTAGCACGCGTGCGTGAAGAGATGGCACAAGCTAAATAAAATTTAGCAGCAGAAGAGGTCAGGATGGCAGCGGAACGGGCGGCTTTGGACGCTCGTGCTCAACAGCTTCAAGCGGAGACTTTCCGGCTCTCGGTGGATCTGAACGCATCAAACGAGGTTATGAGAAGAAGGCATCAGAAAACTCAGTCACGTCTACCTTTGACGCTCGATCCTAGGAATCGTTTTCATACACTCGGGGCCGGGACAAGTAACCCGCCGGAGGCAAATCGGATCACGACACCTGCGGCACCGGTTCAGCCACGCGCCATGGAACCGCCTCATGTACATACCGCTCCGCCTCATTATATGCCAACACCATCGGGTCACTTCTCCAATCCCTTGGAAAACCTCATCGCCATGTCGGCTCGTTTGGCAGCTCTCCCGATGGAGGGTGACTCTCCGGCGGCGATCGAAACGTGAAGGGTGAGAGAACTTTTTCAAACAGCTCTGGCGCAGCAGGATGCGTACTCTTATAGTCAGGACAGAATCCATTCAACCCATCGCCCAAGCCGGAGCCCAAGCTACAGTAGGCATGTGGATTCAGCTGACATGTCAAGCAATGCTCAACGCCGCAACCGGCTGTGCAGGCATGAGCCGGTGCATGCTAGAGCCCATAACTTAGCGGATTAGGAGAGGATCTGGCAAGAAGCTGAGCAAGCGGCTCATCAGACGTTTCCGGCTTATCCAGCAATCTCGGTTGAGGCAGGAGTGGCCACAAGAACCGGAGGTGTCCCTTGCCTGGTGCCGGACATACATAATGAACGTTTGCCAAAGGACTTCAAAGGGCCTCGTAAGGTGCCTAATTACACGACCGACTTACAGCCTGGAGCCTGGATTGAGAGTTATGAGATGGCAATGGAGCTGTTGGAGGTTAGCGATGCGGCAATGGCTAAGTATTTCACTATGATGCTAGATGGAATGGCCCGTACATGGTTGAAAGGATTGCCACCCAATTCCATCGGCTCATGGGCGGAGTTGAAGGCCCGGTTCATTCAGAATTTCAAACACACATGTAAGCAACCTATGTCAATTGTGGACCTGACTAATTGTAAGCAAGAGGAAGGTGAGTCTACAATCCATTGGGTACGCTGGGTCAAGGAGATGATACATTCATCTGATAAGATGGATGCCGGCTCAGCAGTCTTGATGTTGGAGAAAAACTATCATTTTGAGCCTCTGAAGCAGAAGCTGGGGCGGCTCAAGCGTGACTGCAATGACATGGGCCAGTTGATGGCGGCTCTCATCAAGTATGTTGATTCGGATAGTACCAAAGACCCAATGTCTGATGAAGAAAAGACAGGGACATGGAAGAAGAACGGCAACGGCAAGGGTCACCAGCAAAACCCGGTAAATCAAGGAGGTAATAAACGTAAAGCTGATGAATTTGTAGCTAACACCAACACGCAGGGCAGCAATCAACAGTGCAAGGGCAGGCAACCCCCTCGGCCAGGCGGGTCAGGACCCACCCTTGAGCAACTATTGAATGAACCTTGTCCAAAACACGGCACCCGGGAGAAGCCAACCACCCATCTGTGGAAAGACTGTACGCTCATGAAGCGTTTAAAAATTCAAATGCGTTTGATGGAGGTCACGGCCCAGGCGGCAGTTCAGGTGGAGGCGGTTTCCATGGCCTGGGCACCGGTTCAGGTGGAGGCGGTTTTCACGGCCAGGGCCATCCGGGTAACCAGGGAGGTTATAATCCACAACCCGGCCAAGGTAATCATCAGCAACAGTCTGGATATCAGAGCAACCCAAAACAGTTGAATAGTGGGCAATACCATGTGTTCACCACTAGTTTATGTAAGAGGGACTAGAAGCTTCACAAGAGGGCTGTCAATGTTGTTGAGCCGGCGATTCCACGTTACTTACGGTGGTCAGAACAGCCTATTGTGTGCAGCAGAGAGGATCATCCTCCCTGGGTTGATAATCCGGGTCACTTGGCCTTGGTAGTAGCGCCTCAGGTTGGTGGATATATATTCACTAAGGTGCTCATGGATGGAGGCAGCAGCATCAACATCCTCTACTATGAGACGTTTCGTCGGATGGGGTTGACTGATAAGAGTCTTAAGCAGTCCAACACTGTTTTTCACGGTGTGGTACCTGGCAAGTCGGCATATCCAGTTGGTAAGATTGAGCTGGAAGTAGCCTTTGGAGATGAGTATGATTCCAGAGCGGAAAAATTAACCTTTGAGGTGGTTAAGATCAAAAGCCCATACCATGCTCTATTTGGACGGCCGGCTTACGCCAAGTTCATGGATCGGCCGTGTTATGTGTATTTGGAGCTCAAAATGTCGGGTTATAAGGGCACCATTACAGTACATGGAAGCCGGAAAATAGCCCTGGAGTGTGAAGAGGGAGATGTTGCATATGCTGAGTTTGTTTGCGCAACAGAGGAGTTAAAGTTTTATAAGGATCATGTTGACCCGGCAGACATGACGTCTTTAAAGAAACCAACAACGGAGCATGAACCGGTGTTGAAATTCAAATCAGCTGATGATACCAAGATGGTTGACTTTGTGCCTGGCGACTCATCCAAGCAGTTCATCATCAGTGCCAACCTGGATCCAAAATAGGAAAGCGCGCTCATCGAGTTCATCCATGAGAACCGGGACATCTTTGCATGGATACCTTTAACATGCCGGGTGTCCCGAGAGAACTCGCTGAGCACACTCTCAATATTGATCCAAAGTTTAAACCGGTCAGACAATTTCTCCAATGGTTCAACGAGGAAAGGCGCAAGGCCATTGGAGAAGAGGTGGCCTGGCTCTTGGCGGCCAAGTTCATTGTAGAACTCTTTCACTAGGAGTGGTTAGCCAACCCAGTGCTTGTACTAAAAAAGAACGGCACCTGGCGTATGTGTGTGGATTACACCGATTTAAACAAAGCTTGTCCGGCTGACCCTTTTGCTCTCCCTCGTATTGATCAGATCATCGATGCTACGGCGGGTTGCGCATGTTTGAGTTTTCTGGATGCTTATTCAGGTTATCATCAGATCAAGATGGCAGTCAAGGATCAGGAGAAGACAGCTTTCATCACCCCATTTGGAGCCTTTTGCTATGTGTCTATACCTTTTGGGCTTAAGAGTGCCCAGGCGACTTATCAATGGTGTGTACAGAATTGCCTTCACAATCAAATTGGGCGCAATGTTCATGCTTATGTGGACGATATAGTAGTAAAGTTCAGGAAGGAGGAAACCTTGGTCACAGATTTGAAGGAGACTTTTGATAACCTCCGGGTCTACAAAATGATGCTCAACCCGGCCAAGTGTGTTTTTGGAGTCCCAGCTGGCAAGCTTTTGGGTTTTTTGGTGTCCAACCGAGGTATTGAAGCTAACCCGGAGAAGATTAAGGCAATCACATCCTTGGCTAAACCAACATGCATCAATGACGTTCAATGGTTGGCGGGTCGTGTTGCTGCTTTAAGCCGGGTCATAAGCCGGTTAGGGGAGAAGGCGATGCCTTTGTATCAGATGATGAAGAAAACGGATGATTTCGTTTGGAGCGATGCTGCGAACTCCGCTTTTGAGGATCTGAAGAGACAGCTTGCTGAGCCGCCGGTTCTTGCTGCTTCAATTGAGAAAGAGCCGCTATTGTTATACGTAGCCGCTAATTCACGGGCTGTTAGTGTGGCAATTATGGTGGAGCGCAAGGAGGTTGGCAAGGAACATCCGGTTCAACGGCTGGTTTACTACGTCAATGAGGTGTTGATTGAATCTAAACAAAGATATCCACATTGGCAGAAGCTTGTGTATGGGGTGTTCATGGCGAGCCGGAAGCTAAAACATTACTTTCAGGGTCACCCAATCACTGTGGTTAGCTCTGCTCCTTTAGGAGACATCATTCAAAATAGAGAAGCCATTGTATGAGTCGCCAAGTGGGCCATTGAGCTTGGATCTCATGGGTTGAAGTATGTACCATGAACTGCGATCAAGTCTGAAGCACTGGTCGACTTTATTAATGACTGGACAGAGATGCAAATGCTGGAGGAGAAACCAGACAACACATATTGGACTATTCACTTTGATGGGTCCAGACAGTTGGAAGGCTCGGGGGTTGGAGTCATTTTAACCTCCCCTCGAGGTGAAAATTTTTGTTATGTGTTGCGGCTGATGTTTCCTTGCACTAACAACGCAACAGAGTATGAAGCGTTGCTCCATGGTCTTCGAATGGCTAAAGAGATGAGCTTGAGCCGGGTCAGGTGTCTTGGCGACTCAGATTTGGTAGCTCAACAGGTGTCAGGCAAGTGGGATTCCAAAGATCCTCTCATGGCGGCTTATCGCCGTGAAGTTGATGTTGTTGCGGGACACTTTAAAGGTTATTAGGTGGAACACATTGACCGCAGGAAGAATGAAGCGGCTGATGCTTTAAGCCGGTTGGTATCTTAGCGTAAGCCGGTGCCACCTAACACCTTTTTGGATATTTTGCATAACCCGTCTGTTCAGTTACCTACAGAAGAAGATCTAGCCATTCCTGACCCGGAGGCGCAGTTGGTGGCGGCTCTTCACGTCATCCCAGATTGGACAGTGTTGTTCTTGGCTTACATGACCCGGGGCGAGATGCCAGCGGATGAAACCCTGGCCCGACAGATAACCCAGCGGTCTAAGTGAATGACGATTTCTGACAGAGAACTATACCATTGCAGCTTCTCTGGAGCATTTCAGTGGTGTGTTTCCCCTGAAGAAGGCCAAGAAATACTTCGTGAGATCCATGAAGGCGATTGTGGTCATCACGCCGGGTCAAAATCTCTGGTGGCCAAGGCTTTTCGTCACGGTTTTTACTGGTTGACGGCTCACGCTGATGCAGAGGATCTGGTTAGTAGATGTGATGGATGTCAAAAATTCGCACGACGAGCACATGTGCCGGCTCAAGAGCTACGGATGATTCCAATCACTTGACCGTTTGTGGTCTGGGGGCTTGACATGGTTGGGCCTTTTAAAAGGTCTAAGGATAAAAAGACACATCTTTTAGTGGCAATTGACAAATTCACAAAGTGGGTTGAGGCAGAGCCGGTGAGTAAGTGTGATGCGGCCACGGCGGTTCAGTTCATGAAAAAGGTGATCTTCCGTTTTGGTTTTCCACACAACATTTGTTGGAAATATGCCCTAGAGGCAATAATAAAAGGATTATTATTATATTTCCTTGTTCATGATAATTGTCTCTTATTCATGCTATAATTGTGTTATCCGGAAATCGTAATACATGTGTGTATACATGGACACCAACATGACCCTAGTAAGCCTCTAGTTGACTAGCTCGTTGATCAACAGATAGTCATGGTTTCCTGACTATGGACATTGGATGTCATTGATAACGAGATCACATCATTAGGAGAATGATGTGATGGACAAGACCCAATCCTAAACATAGCACAAGATCGTATAGTTCGTTTGCTAGAGTTTTTCCAATGTCAAGTATCTTTTCCTTAGACCATGAGATCGTGTAACTCCCGGATACCGTAGGAGTGCTTTGGGTGTACCAAACGTCACAACGTAACTGGGTTGACACGGATCAAGACTGGGATTTGTCACTCCGTATGATGGAGAGGTATCTCTGGGCCCACTCGGTAATGCATCATCATAATGAGCTCAAAGTGACCAAGTGTCTGGTCATGGGATCATGCATTACGCTACGAGTAAAGTGACTTGCCGGTAACAAGATTGAACGAGGTATTGGGATACCGATGATCGAATCTCGGGCAAGTAAAATACCGATTGACAAAGGGAATTGTACACGGGGTTGCTTGAATCCTCGACATCGTGGTTCATCCGATGAGATCATCGAGGAGCATGTGGGAGCCAACATGGGTATCCAGATCCCGTTGTTGGTTATTGACCGGAGAGCCATCTCGGTCATGTCTACATGTCTCCCGAACCCGTAGGGTCTACACACTTAAGGTTCGGTGACGCTAGGGTTGTAGAGATATGAATATCCAGTAACCCGAAAGTTGTTCGGAGTCCCAGATGAGATCCCGCACGTCACGAGGAGTTCCGGAATGGTCCGGAGGTGAAGAATTATATATAGGAAGTGCAGTTTCGGCCATCGAGAGAGTTTCGGGGGTCACCGGTATTGTACTGGGACCATCGGATGGGTCCCGGGGGTCCATCAGGTGGGACCACCCATCCCGGAGGGCCCCATGGGCTGAAGTGGGGAGGGGAACCAGCCCATAGTGGGCTGGTGCGCCCCCCTTGGCCCACCCCCTGCGCCTAGGGTTGGAAACCCTAGGGTGGGGGGGCGCCCCACTTGCCTTGGGGGCCACTCCACCCTTGGCCGCCGCCCCCCTAGGAGATCCCATCTCCTAGGGCCGGCGCCCCCCCTTGGGGAGCCTATATAAAGGGGGGAGGGAGGGGCAGCCGCACCCTTGACTCTTGGCGCCTCCCTCTCCCCTGCTACACCTCTCCTTCTCGCAGAAGAACGGTGAAGCCCTGCTGCGGTGACTGCTGCATCCACCACCACGCCGTCGTGCTGCTGGATCTTCATCAACCTCTCCTCCCCCCTTGCTGGATCAAGAAGGAGGAGACGTCATGCTGACTGTACGTGTGTTGAACACGGAGGTGTCGTCCGTTCGGCGCTAGGATCTCCGGTGATTTGGATCACGTTGAGTACGACTTCCTCATCCCCGTTCTTTGAACGCTTCCGCGCGTGATCTACAAAGGTATGTAGATGCAATCCGATCAGTCGTTGCTAGATGAACTCATAGATGGATCTTGGTGAAACCATAGGAAAGTTTTTTGTTTTCTGCAACGTTCCCCAACAGTGGCATCATGAGCTAGGTCTTTGCGTAGTTCTCTTTGCACAAGTAGAACACAATTTGTTGTGGGCGTAGATGTTGTCAACTTTCTTGCCGCTACTAGTCTTATTTTGCTTCAGCAGTATTGTGGGATGAAGCGGCCCAGACCAACCTTACACGTACGCTTACGTGAGACCGGTTCCACCGACTGACATGCACTAGTTGCATAAGGTGGCTGGCGGGTGTCTGTCTCTCCCACTTTAGTTGGAGCGGATTCGATGAAAAGGGTCCTTATGAAGGGTAAATAGAAGTTGACAAATCACGTTGTGGCTTTCACGTAGGTAAGAAAACGTTCTTGCTAGAACCCTATTGCAGCCACGTAAAACTTGCAACAACAATTAGAGGACGTCTAACTTGTTTTTGCAGCAAGTGTTTTGTGATGTGATATGGCCAAAGTTGTGATGAATGATGAATGATATATATGTGATGTATGAGATGTTCATGCTATTGTAATAGGAATCACGACTTGCATGTCGATGAGTATGACAACCGGCAGGAGCCATAGGAGTTGTCTTTATTTTTTGTATGACCTGCGTGTCATTGAGAAACGCCATGTAAATTACTTTACTTTATTGCTAAACGTGTTAGCCATAGTAGTAGAAGTAATAGTTGGTGAGCAACTTCATGGAGACACGATGATGGAGATCATGGTGTCATGCCGGTGACAAGATGATCATGGAGCCCCAAGATGGAGATCAAAGGAGCTATGTGATATTGGCCATATCATGTCACTATTATTATTTGATTGCATGTGATGTTTATCATGTTTTTGCATCTTGTTTACTTAGAACGACGGTAATAAATAAGATGATCCCTCATAATAATTTCAAGAAAGTGTTCCCCCTAATTGTGCGCCGTTGCGACAGTTCGTTGTTTCGAAGCACCACGTGATGATCGGGTGTGATAGATTCCAACGTTCACATACAATGGGTGTAAGACAGATTTACACATGCAAACACTTAGGTTGACTTGACGAGCCTAGCATGTACAGACATGGCCTCGAAACACAGAAGACCGAAAGGATGAGCATGAGTCGTATAGAAGATACGATCAACATGAAGATGTTCACCGATGTTGACTAGTCCGTCTCACGTGATGATCGGACACGGCCTAGTTAACTCGGATCATGTTATACTTAGATGACTGGAGGGATGTCTATCTGAGTGGGAGTTCATTAAATAGATGAACTTAATTATTATGAACTTAGTCTAAAATATTTACAATATGTCTTGTAGATCAAATGGCCAACATTGTCCTCAACTTCAACGCGTTCCTAGAGAAAACCAAGCTGAAAGATGATGGCAGCAATTATACGGACTGGGTCCAGAACCTGAGGATCATCCTCATAGATGCAAAGAAAGATTATGTCCTAGAAGCACCGCTAGGTGACGCACCTATTCTCCCTGCGGAACAAGACGTTATGAACGCTTGGCAGACACGTGCTGATGATTACTCCCTCGTTCAGTGCGGTATGCTTTACAGCTTAGAACCGGGGCTCCAAAAGCGTTTTGAGAGACACGGAGCATATGAGATGTTCGAAGAGCTGAAAATGGTTTTTCAAGCTCATGCCCGGGTCGAGAGATATGAAGTCTCCGACAAGTTCTTCAGCTGTAAGATGGAGGAAAATAGTTCTGTCAGTGAGCACATACTCACTATGTCAAGGTTACATAACCGCTTGACTCAGCTGGGAGTTAATCTCCTGGATGACGCGGTCATTGACAGAATCCTTCAGTTGCTTCCGCCGAGCTACAAGAGCTTTGTGATGAACTTCAATATGCAGGGGATGGAAAAGACCATTCCTGAAGTATTTGCAATGCTGAAATCAGCAGAGGTAGAAGTCAAAAAGGAACATCAAGTGTTGATGGTGAATAAAACCACTAAGTTCAAGAAAGGCAAGGGTAAGAAGAACTTCAAGAAGGACGGCAAGGGAGTTGCCGCGCCCGGCAAGCAAGCTGTCGGGAAGAAGCCAAAGAATGGACCCAAGCCCGATACTGAGTGCTTTTATTGCAAGGAAAGTGGTCACTGGAAGCGGAACTGCCCCAAATACTTAGCGGACAAGAAGGCCGGAAAAACGAAAGGTATATGTGATATACATGTAATTGATGTGTACCTTACCAGTACTCGTAGTAGCTCCTGGGTATTTGATACCGGTGCAGTTGCTCACATTTGTAACTCAAAGCAGGAGCTGCGGAATAAGCGGAGACCGACGAAGGACGAGGTGACGATGCGCGTCGGGAATGGTTCCAAGGTCGATGTGATCGCCGTCGGCACGCTAACTCTACATTTACCTACGGGATTAGTTTTAAACCTCAATAATTGTTATTTAGTGCCAGCTTTGAGCATGAACATTGTATCAGGATCTCGTTTAATTCGAGATGGCTACTCATTTAAATCCGAGAATAATGGTTGTTCTATTTATATGAGAGATATGTTTTATGGTCATGCTCCAATGGTGAATGGTTTATTCTTAATGAATCTCGAGCGTAATGCTACACATATTCATAGTGTGAGTACCAAAAGATGTAAGGTTGATAATGATAGTCCCACATACTTGTGGCACTGCCGCCTTGGTCACATAGGTGTCAAACGCATGAAGAAGCTCCATGCAGATGGACTTTTAGAGTCTCTTGATTACGAATCATTTGACACATGCGAACCATGCCTCATGGGTAAAATGACCAAGACTCCGTTCTCAGGAACAATGGAGCGAGCAATCAACTTATTGGAAATCATACATACTGATGTGTGCGGTCCAATGAGTGTTGAGGCTCGTGGTGGTTATCGTTATGTTCTCACCCTCACTGATGACTTGAGTAGATATGGGTATGTCTACTTAATGAAACACAAGTCTGAGACCTTTGAAAGGTTCAAGGAATTTCAGAGTGAGGTTGAGAATCAACGTGACAGGAAAATCAAGTTCCTGCGATCAGATCGTGGAGGAGAATACTTGAGTCACGAATTTGGCACACACTTAAGAAAATGTGGAATAGTTTCACAACTCACGCCGCCTGGAACACCTCAGTGTAATGGTGTGTCCGAACATCGTAATCGCACTCTATTAGATATGGTGCGATCTATGATGTCTCTTACCGATTTACCGCTATCATTTTGGGGCTATGCTTTAGAGACTGCCGCATTCACTTTAAATAGGGCTCCGTCGAAATCCGTTGAGACGACACCGTATGAATTATGGTTTGGGAAGAAACCTAAGTTGTCATTTCTAAAAGTTTGGGGATGTGATGCTTATGTCAAGAAACTTCAACCTGAAAAGCTCGAACCCAAGTCGGAAAAATGTGTCTTCATAGGATACCCTAAAGAAACTATTGGGTATACCTTCTACCTCAGCTCCGAAGGCAAGATCTTTGTTGCCAAGAATGGATCCTTTCTAGAGAAGGAGTTTCTCTCAAAAGAAGTAAGTGGGAGGAAAGTAGAACTTGATGAAGTATTACCTCTTGAACCCAAAAATGGCGCAACTCAAGAAAATGTTCCTGAGGTGCCTGCACCGACTAGAGAGGAAGTTAATGATGATCATGAAACTTCAGATCAAGTTGCTACTGAACTTCGTAGGTCCACAAGGACATGTTCCGCACCAGAGTGGTACGACAACCCTGTCTTGGAAATCATGTTGTTAGACAACGGTGAACCTTCGAACTATGAAGAAGCGATGGCGGGCCCGGATTCCGACAAATGGCTGGAAGCCATGAAATCCGAGATAGGATCCATGTATGAAAACGAAGTATGGACTTTGACTAACTTGCCCGTTGAGCAGCGAGCCATAGAAAATAAATGGATCTTTAAGAAGAAGACAGACGCGGATGGTAATGTGACCATCTATAAAGCTCGGCTTGTCGCTAAGGGTTATCAACAAGTTCAAGGGGTTGTCTACGATGAGACTTTCTCACCTGTAGCGAAGCTGAAGTCCGTCCGAATCATGTTAGCAATTGCCGCATTCTATGATTGTGAGATATGGCAAATGGACGTCAAAACGGCATTCCTTAATGGTTTCCTTAAGGAAGAATTGTATATGATGCAGCCGGAAGGTTTTGTCGATCCTAAGAATGCTGACAAGGTGTGCAAGCTCCAACGCTCGATTTATGGGCTGGTGCAAGCATCTCGGAGTTGGAACATTCGCTTTGATGAGATGATCAAAGCGTTTGGGTTTATGCAGACTTATGGAGAAGCCTGCGTTTACAAGAAAGTGAGTGGGAGCTCTGTAGCATTTCTCATATTATATGTAGATGACATACTTTTGATGGGAAATGATATAGAGCTTTTGGACAGCATTAAGGCCTACTTGAATAAGAGTTTTTCAATGAAGGACCTTGGAGAAGCTGCTTATATATTAGGCATCAAGTGAAGGAAATATGCCCTAGAGGCAATAATAAAGTTATTATTTATTTCCTTATATCATGATAAATGTTTATTATTCATGCTAGAATTGTATTAACCGGAAACATAATACATGTGTGAATACATAGACAAACAGAGTGTCACTAGTATGCCTCTACTTGACTAGCTCGTTAATCGAAGATGGTTATGTTTCCTAACCATAAACAAAAGAGTTGTTATTTGATTAACGGGATCACATCATTAGGTGAATGATCTGATTGACATGACCCATTCCATTAGCTTAGCACCCGATCGTTTAGTATGTTGCTATTGCTTTCTTCATGACTTATACATGTTCCTATGACTATGAGATTATGCAACTCCCGTTTGCCGGAGGAACACTTTGTGTTCTACCAAACGTCACAACGTAACTGGGTGCTTATAAAGGTGCTCTACAGGTGTCTCCAAAGGTACATCTTGGGTTGGCGTATTTCGAGATTAGGATTTGTCACTCCGATTGTCGGAGAGGTATCTCTGGGCCCTCTCGATAATGCACATCACATAAGCCTTGCAAGCATTGCAACTAGTGAGTTAGTTGTGAGATGATGTATTACGAAACGAGTAAAGAGACTTGCCGGTAACGAGATTGAACTAGGTATTGAGATACCGACGATCGAATCTCGGGCAAGTAACATACGATGACAAAGGGAACAAGTATGTTGTTATGCGGTCTGACCGATAAAAGATCTTTGTAGAATATGTAGGAGCCAATATGAGCATCCAGGTTCCACTATTGGTTATTGACCAGAGACATGTCTCGGTCATGTCTACATTGTTCTCGAACCCATAGGGTCCGCACGTTAAGGTTTCGATGATAGTTATATTATGAGTTTATGCATTTTGATGTACCGAAGTTTGTTCGGAGTCCCGAATGTGATCACGGACATGACGAGGAGTCTCGAAATGGTCGAGACATAAAGATTGATATATTGGAAGCCTATATTTGGATATCGGAAGTGTTCCGGGTGAAATCGGGATTTTACCGGAGTACCGGGAGGTTACCAGAACCCCCCGGGAGGTATATGGGCCTTAGTGGGCTTTAGTGGAAGAGAGGAGAGGTGGCCAGGGCTGGGCCGCGCGCCCCTCCCCCTAGTCTGAATAGGAAAAGGAGAGGGGGCGGCGCCCCCCCTTCCTTCTCTCTCTCTCTCCTCTTTCCACCTCCCGAATCCTATTCCAACTAGGAAGGGGGGGGAGGAATCCTACTCCCGGTGGGAGTAGGACTCCTCCTGGCGCGCCCTCCTCCTGGCCGGCCGCACCCCCCCCCTTTGATCCTTTATATACGGGGGCATGGGGCACCCCTAGACACAAAAGTTGATCCACGTGATCATATTCTTAGCCGTGTGCGGTGCCCCCTTCCACCATAATCCTCGATAATATTGTAGCGGTGCTTAGGCGAAGCCCTGCGATGGTAGTACATCAAGATCGTCACCATGACGTCATGCTGACGGAACTCTTCCCCGACACTTTGCTGGATCGGAGTCCGGGGATCGTCATCGAGCTGAACGTGTGCTAGAACTCGGAGGTGCCGTAGTTTCGGTGCTTGATCAGTCGGGCCGTGAAGACGTACGACTACATCAACCGCGTTGTGCTAACGCTTCCGCTGTCGGTCTACAAGGGTACGTAGATCACACTCTCCCCTCTCGTTGCTATGCACCACCATGATCTTGCGTGTGCGTAGGAATTTTTTTGAAATTACTACTTTCCACAACAGTGGCATCCGAGCCTAGGTTTTATGTGTTGATGTTATATGCACAAGTAGAACACAAGTGAGTTGTGGGCGATATAAGTCATAATGCTTACCAGCATGTCATACTTTGGTTCGGTGGTATTGTTGGACGAAGCGGTCCGGACCGACAATACGCGTATGCTTACGCGAGACCGGTTCTCCCGACGTGCTTTGCACAAAGGTGGCTAGCGGGTGACAGTTTCTCCAACTTTAGTTGAACCGAGTGTGGCTACGCCCGGTCCTTGCGAAGGTTAAAACAGCACCCACTTGACAAACTATCGTTGTGGTTTTGATGCGTAGGTAAGATTGGTTCTTGCTTAAGCCCGTAGCAGCCACGTAAAACTTGCAACAACAAAGTAGAGGACGTCTAACTTGTTTTTGCAGGGCATGTTGTGATGTGATATGGTCAAGACGTGATGCTAAATTTTATTGTATGAGATGATCATGTTTTGTAACCGAGTTATCGGCAACTGGCAGGAGCCATATGGTTGTCGCTTTATTGTATGCAGTGCAATCGCGTTGTAATGCTTTACTTTATCACTAAGCGGTAGCGATAGTCGTGGAAGCATAAGATTGGCGAGACGACAACGATGCTACGATGGAGATCAAGGTGTCGCGCCGGTGATGATGGTGATCATGACGGTGCTTCGAAGATGGAGATCACAAGCACAAGATGATGGTGGCCATATCATATCACTTATATTGATTGCATGTGATGTTTATCTTTTATGCATCTTATCTTGCTTTGATTGATGGTATCATTATAAGATAATCTCTCACTAATTATCAAAAAGTGTTCTCCCTGAGTATGCACCGTTGTGAAAGTTCTTCGTGCTGAGACACCACGTGATGATCTGGTGTGATAGGCTCTACGTTCAAATAGAACGTGTGCAAAACAGTTGCACACGCAGAATACTCAAGTTATACTTGACGAGCCAAGCATATACAGATATGGCCTCAGAACACGGAGACCGAAAGGTCGAGCGTGAATCATATAGCAGATATGATCAACATAGCGATGTTCACCAATGAAACTACTCCATCTCACGTGATGATCGGACATGGTTTAGTTGATTTGGATCACGTAATCACTTAGAGGATTAGAGGGATGTCTATCTAAGTGGGAGTTCTTAAGTAATATGATTAATTGAACTTTAATTTATCATGAACTTAGTCCTGGTAGTATTTTGCAAATTATGTTATAGATCAATAGCTCGCGTTGTTGCTTCCCTGTGTTTATTTTGATATGTTCCTAGAGAAAATTGTGTTGAAAGATGTTAGTAGCAATGATGTGGATTGGATCCGTGATCTGAGGTTTATCCTCATTGCTGCATAGAAGAATTATGTCCTTGATGCACCGCTAGGTGACGGACCTATTGCAGGAGCAGATGCAGACGTTATGAACGTTTGGCTAGCTCAATATGATGACTACTTGATAGTTTAGTGCACCATGCTTAATGGCTTAGAATCGGGACTTCAAAGACGTTTTGAACGTCATGGAGCATATGAGATGTTCCAGGAATTGAAGTTAATATTTCAAGCAAATACCCGAGTTGAGAGATATGATGTCTCCATAAGTTCTGTAGCTAAAAGATGGAGGAGAATCGCTCAACTAGTGAGCATGTGCTCAGATTGTCTAAGTACTACAATCGCTTGAATCAAGTGAGAGTTAATCTTCCAGATAAGATAGTGATTGACAGAATTCTCTAGTCACCATCACCAAGTTAGTAGAACTTCGTGATGAACTATGATATGCAAGGGATAACGGAAACGATTCCCAAGCTCTTCGTAATGCGGAAATTAACGAAGGTAGAAATCAAGAAAAACATCAAGTGTTGATGGTAGACAAGACCACTAGTTTCAAGAAAAGGGCAGAGGGAAGAAGGGGAACTTCAAGAAGAACAGCAAGCAAGTTGCTGCTCAAGTGAAGAAGCCCAAGTCTGGTCCTAAGCCTGAGACTAAGTGTTTCTACTGCAAAAAGGGACTGGTCACTGGAAGCGGAACTACCCCAAGTGATTGGCAGATAAGAAGGATGGCAAAGTGAACATAAGTATATTTGATATACAT
This sequence comes from Triticum dicoccoides, assembly GCF_002162155.2. Classification (NCBI taxonomy): domain Eukaryota; kingdom Viridiplantae; phylum Streptophyta; class Magnoliopsida; order Poales; family Poaceae; genus Triticum; species Triticum dicoccoides. The sequence goes on along the minus strand of NC_041390.1, from coordinate 621,062,151 downwards.
GTTATTGATGTGTACTTTACTAGTGTTTATAGCAACCCCTCAGTAATTGATACTAGTTCAGTTGCTAAGATTAGTAACTCGAAACGGGAGTTGCAGAATAAACAGAGACTAGTTAAGGGTGAAGTGACGATGTGTGTTGGAAGTGGTTCCAAGATTGATATGATCATCATCGCACACTCCCTATACTTTCGGGATTAGTGTTGAACCCGAATAAGTGTTATTTGGTGTTTGCGTTGAGCATGAATATGATTTGATCATGTTTATTCATTTAAGTAAGAGAATAAATTGTTGTTCTGTTTACATGAATAAAACCTTATATGGTTACACACCCAATGAAAATAGTTCGTTGGATCTCGATCGTAGTGATACACATAATCATAATATTGAAACCAAAAGATGCAAAGTTAATAATGATAGTGCAACTTATTTGTGGCACTGCCATTTAGGTCATATTGGTGTGAAGCGCATGAAGAAACTCCATGCTAATGGGTTCTTGGAATCACTTGATTATGAATCAGTTGATGCTTGCGAACCATGCCTCATGGGCAAGATGACTAAAACGTCGTTCTCCGGAACTATGGAGCGAGCAACTGACTTATTGGAAATAATACATACTGATGTATGAGATCCAATGAGTGTTAAGGCTCGTGGCGGGTATCATTATTTTCTGACCTTCACAGATGATTTGAGCAGATATGGGTATATCTACTTAATGAAACACAAGTCTGAAATATTTGAAAAGTTCAAAGAATTTCAGAGTGAAGTGGAGAATCATTGTAACAAGAAAATAAAAGTTCCTACGATATGATCGCAGAGGTAAAATATTTGAGTTACGAGTCTGGACTTCAGTTAAAACAATGTGAAATAGTTTCACTACTCACGCCACCTGGAACACCACAGCATAATGGTGTGTCCGAACATCATAACCGTACTTTATTAGATATGGTGCGATCTATGATGTCTCTTACCGATCTACCACTATCGTTTTGGGGTTATGCATTAAAGACAGCTGCATTCACGTTTAAAAGGGCACCATCTAAGTCCGTTGAGACGACACAATCTGAACTGTGGTTTGGCAAGAAACCAAAGTTGTCATTTCTTAAAGTTTGGGATTGTGATGCTTATATGAAAAAGTTTCATCCTGATAAGCTCAAACCCAAATCGGAGAAATATGTCTTCATAGGATACCCAAAGGAGACTATTGGGTACACCTTCTATCACAGATCCGAAGGCAAGACATTCGTTGCTAAGAATGGATCCTTTCTAGAGAAGGAGTTTCTCTTGAAAGAAGTGAGTGGGAGGAAAGTAGAACTTGATAAGGTAATTGTACCTTCTCCCTTATTGAAAAGTAGTTCATCACAAGAAATCTGTTCCTGTGACTACTACACCAATTAGTGAGGAAGACTAATGATGATGATCATGTAACTTCAGATCAAGTTAATACCGAATCTCGTAGGTAAACCAGAGTGAGATCCGCACCAAAGTGGTATAGTAATCCTGTTCTGGAAGTCATGTTACTAGACCATGACGAACTTGTGAACTATGAGGAAGCGATGATGAGCCTAGATTCCGTGAAATGGCTTGAGGCCATGAAATCTGAGATGAGATCCATGTATGAGAACAAAGTATGGACTTTTATTGACTTGTCCAATGATCGGCGAGCCATTGAGATTAAATGGATCTTCAAGAGGAAGACGGACGCTAATAGTAGTGTTACTATCTACAAAGCTAGAATTGTCGCAAAAAGGTTTTCGACAAGTTCAAGGTGTTGACTATGATGAGAGTTTCTCACTCGTATCTATGCTTAAGTCTGTCCGAATCATGTTAGCAATTGCCGCATTTTATGAAATCCAGCAAATGGATGTCAAAACTGCATTCCTGAATGGATTTCTGGAAGAAGAGTTGTATATGATGCAGACGGAAGGTTTTGTCGATCCAAAAGGAGCTAACAAAGTGTGCAACTCCAGCGATCCATTTATGGACTGGTGCAAGCCTCTCGGAGTTGGAATAAACGCTTTGATAGTATGATCAAAGCATATAGTTTTATACAGACTTGCGGTGAAGCCTGTATTTACAAGAAAGTGAGTGGGAGCACTACAGCATTTCTGATAAGTATATGGGAATGACATATTGTTGATCGGAAATAATATAGAATTATTCTGCAAAGCATAAAGGAGTGTTTTTAAAGAAGTTTTTCAAAGAAAGACCTCGGTGAAGTTGCTTACATATTAAGCATCAAAATCTATAGAGATAGATCAAGACGCTTGATAAGTTTTTTCAATGAGTACATACCTTGACAATATTTTGAAGTAGTTCAAAATGGAACAGTCACAGAAAGAGTTCTTGGCTGTGTTACAAGGTATGAAATTGAGTAATACTCAAAGCCCGACCACGGCAGAAGATAGAAAGAGAATGAAAGTCATTCCCTATGCCTCAGCCATAGGTTCTATAAAGTATGCCATGATGTGTACCAGATCTATTGTATACCCTACACTGTGTTAAGCAAGGGAGTACAATAGTGATCTAAGAGTAGATCACTGGACATTGGTCAAAATTATCCTTAGTGGAATAAGGAAATATTTCTCGATTATGGAGGTGACAAAAGGTTCGTCGTAAAAAGTTACGTCGATGCAAGTTTTGACACAGATCTGGATGACTCTAAGTCTCGATCTATATACATATTGAAAGTGGGAGCAATTAGCTAGAGTAGCTCCGTGCAGAGCATTGTAGACATAGAATTCGCAAAATACTTACGGATCTGTATGTGACAGACCCGTTGACTAAAATTACCTCACAAGCAAAACATGATCACACCTTAGTACTCTTTGGGTGTTAATCACATAAATGATGTGAACTAGATTATTGACTCTAGTAAACCCTTTGGGTATAGGTCACATGACGATGTGAACTATGGGTGTTTATCACATGGTGATGTGAACTCTTAGTGTTGAATCACATGGCGATGTGAACTAGATTATTGACTCTAGTGCAAGTGGGAGACTGAAGGAAATATGCCCTAGAGGCAATAATAAAGTTATTATTTATTTCCTTATATCATGATAAATGTTTATTATTCATGCTAGAATTGTATTAACCGGAAACATAATACATGTGTGAATACATAGACAAACAGAGTGTCACTAGTATGCCTCTACTTGACTAGCTTGTTAATCGAAGATGGTTATGTTTCCTAACCATAAACAAAAGAGTTGTTATTTGATTAATGGGATCACATCATTAGGTGAATGATCTGATTGACATGACCCATTCCATTAGCTTAGCACCCGATCGTTTAGTATGTTGCTATTGCTTTCTTCATGACTTATACATGTTCCTATGACTATGAGATTATGCAACTCCTGTTTGCCGGAGGAACAGTTTGTGTGCTACCAAACATCACAACGTAACTGGGTGATTATAAAGGTGCTCTACAGGTGTCTCCAAAGGTACATGTTGGGTTGGCATATTTCGAGATTAGGATTTGTCACTCCGATTGTCGGAGAGGTATCTCTGGGCCCTCTCGGTAATGCACATCACATAAGCCTTGCAAGCATTGCAACTAATGAGTTAGTTGTGAGATGATGTATTACGGAACGAGTAAAGAGACTTGCCGATAACGAGATTGAACTAGGTATTGAGATACCGACGATCGAATCTCGGGCAAGTAACATACCGATGACAAAGGGAACAACATATGTTGTTATGCGGTCTGACCGATAAAAGATCTTCGTAGAATATGTAGGAGCCAATATGAGCATCCAGGTTCCGCTATTGGTTATTGACCGGAGACGTGTCTCGGTCATGTCTACATTGTTCTCGAACCCGTAGGGTCCGCACGCTTAAGGTTTCGATGACAGTTATATTATGAGTTTATGCATTTTGATGTACCGAAGTTTGTTCGGAGTCCCGGATGTGATCACGGACATGACGAGGAGTCTCGAAATGGTCGAGACATAAAGATTGATATATTGGAAGCCTATATTTGGATATCGGAAGTGTTCCGGGTGAAATCGGGATTTTACCGGAGTACTGGGAGGTTACCGGAACCCCCCGGGAGGTATATGGGCCTTAGTGGGCTTTAGTGGAAGAGAGGAGAGGTGGCCAGGGCTGGGCCGCGCGCCCCTCCCCCCTAGTCCGAATAGTACAAGGAGAGGGGGGCGGCGCCCCCCCTTCCTTCTCTCTCTCCTCTTTCCCCCTCCCGAATCCTATTCCAACTAGGAAAGGGGGGAATCCTACTCCCGGTGGGAGTAGGACTCCTCCTGGCGCGCCCTCCTCCTGGCCGGCCGCACCCCCCCTTTGATCCTTTATATACGGGGGCAGGGGGCACCCCTAGACACACAAGTTGATCCACGTGATCATATTCTTAGCCGTGTGCGGTGCCCCCTTCTACCATAATCCTCGATAATATTGTAGCGGTGCTTAGGCGAAGCCCTGCGACGGTAGTACATCAAGATCGTCACCACGCCGTCGTGCTGACGGAACTCTTCCCTGACACTTTGCTGGATCGGAGTCCGGGGATCGTCATCGAGCTGAACGTGTGCTAGAACTCGGAGGTGCCGTAGTTTCGTTGCTTGATCGGTCGGGCCGTGAAGACGTACGACTACATCAACCGCATTGTGCTAACGCTTCCGCTGTCGGTCTACAAGGGTACGTAGATCACACTCTCCCCTCTCGTTGCTATGCATCACCATGATCTTGCGTGTGCGTAGAATTTTTTTTGAAATTACTACGTTCCACAACATCAAGATCTATAGAGATAGATCAAGACGCCTCATAGGTCTTTCACAAAGCACATACCTTGATAAGATATTGAAGGTTCAATATGGATCAGTCTAAGAAGGGGTTCTTGCCTGTGTTGCAAGGTGTGAAATTGAGCTCAGCTCAATGTCCGACCACGGCAGAAGATATAGAAGAGATGAGTGTCATCCCCTATGCCTCAGCCATAGGTTCTATTATGTATGCCATGCTGTGTACCAGACCTAATGTAAACCTTGCCATAAGTTTGGTAGGTAGGTACCAAAGTAATCCCGGCAAGGAACACTGGACAGCGGTCAAGAATATCCTAAAGTACCTGAAAAGGACTAAGGAAATGTTTCTCGTTTATGAAGGTGACGAAGAGCTCGTCGTAAAGGGTTACGTCGACGCTAGCTTCGACACAGATCTGGATGACTCTAAGTCACAAACCGGATACGTGTATATTTTGAATGGTGGGGCAGTAAGCTGGTGCAGTTGCAAGTAGAGCGTCGTGGCGGGATCTACATGTGAAGCGGAGTACATGGCAGCCTCGGAGGCAGCGTATGAAGCAATTTGGGTGAAGGAGTTCATCACCGACCTAGGAGTCATACCCAATGCGTCGGGGCCGATCAAACTCTTCTGTGACAACACTGGAGCTATTGCACTTGCCAAGGAGCCCAGGTTTCACAAGAAGACCAGGCACATCAAGCGTCGCTTCAACTCCATTCGTGAAAATGTTCAAGATGGAGACATAGATATTTGTAAAGTACATACGGACCTGAATGTAGCAGATCCGTTGACTAAACCTCTCCCTAGAGCAAAACATGATCAATACCAGAATTCCATGGGTGTTCGATTCATCACAATGTAACTAGATTATTGACTCTAGTGCAAGTGGGAGACTGTTGGAAATATGCCCTAGAGGCAATAATAAAAGGATTATTATTATATTTCCTTGTTCATGATAATTGTCTCTTATTCATGCTATAATTGTGTTATCCAGAAATCGTAATACATGTGTGAATACATAGACACCAACATGTCCCTAGTAAGCCTCTAGTTGACTAGCTCGTTGATCAACAGATAGTCATGGTTTCCTGACTATGGACATTGGATGTCATTGATAACGAGATCACATCATTAGGAGAATGATGTGATGGACAAGACCCAATAAACATAGCACAAGATCGTATAGTTCGTTTGCTAGAGTTTTTCCAATGTCAAGTATCTTTTCCTTAGACCATGAGGTCATGTAACTCCCGGATACCGTAGGAATTCTTTGGGTGTACCAAACGTCACAATGTAACTGGGTGACTATAAAGGTATACTATGGGTATCTCCGAACGTATCTGCTGGGTTGACACGGATCAAGACTGGGATTTGTCACTCTGTATGACGGAGAGGTATCTCTGGGCCCACTCGGTAATGCATCATCATAATGAGCTCAAAGTGACCAAGTGTCTAGTCACGGGATCATGCATTACGGTACGAGTAAAGTGACTTGCCGGTAACGAGATTGAACGAGGTATTGGGATACCGATGATCAAATCTCGGGCAAGTAAAATACCGATTGACAAAGGGAATTGTACACGGGGTTGCTTGAATCCTCGACATCGTGGTTCATCCGATGAGATCATCAAGGAGCATGTGGAGCCAACATGGGTATCCAGATCCCACTGTTGGTTATTGACCGGAGAGCCATCTCGGTCATGTCTACATGTCTCCCGAACCCGTAGGGTCTACACACTTAAGGTTCGGTGACACTAGGGTTGTAGAGATATGAATATGCAGTAACCCGAAAGTTGTTCGGAGTCCCGGATGAGATCCCGGATGTCACGAGGAGTTCCGGAATGGTCCGGAGGTGAAGAATTAAATATAGGAAGTGCAGTTTCGGCCATCGGGAGAGTTTCGCGGGTCACCGGTATTGTACCGGGACCATCGAATGGGTCCCGGGGGTCCACCGGGTGGGACCACCCATCCCGGAGGGCCCCATGGGCTGAAGTGGGGAGGGGAACCAGCCCATAGTGGGCTGGTGCGCCCCCCTTGGCCCACCCCCTGCGCCTAGGGTTGGAAACCCTAGGGTGGGGGGCGCCCCACTTGCCTTGGGGGCCACTCCACCCTTGGCCGCCGCCCCCCTAGGAGATCCCATCTCCTAGGGCCGGCGCCCCCCCTTGGGGAGCCTATATAAAGGGGGGAGGGAGGGGCAGCTACACCCTTGACTCTTGGCACCTCCCTCTCCCCTGCTACACCTCTCCCTCTCGCAAAAGAACGGTGAAGCGCTGCTGCGGTGACTGCTGCATCCACCACCACGTCGTCGTGCTGCTGGATCTTCATCAACCTCTCCTCCCCCCTTGCCGGATCAAGAAGGAGGAGACATCATGCTGACTGTACGTGTGTTGAACACGGAGGTGCCGTCCGTTCGGCGCTAGGATCTCCGGTGATTTGGATCACGTTGAGTACGACTTCCTCATCCCTGTTCTTTGAACGCTTCCGTGCTGATCTACAAAGGTATGTAGATGCAATCCGATCACTCGTTGTTAGATGAACTCATAGATGGATCTTGGTGAAACCGTAGGAAATTTTTTTGTTTTCTGCAACGTTCCCCAACAGCATTGTCACTGACAATGGCACTAACCTATCCCAAGGGGCTATGGAGGAGTTTTGTCAACGTGAGCATATTCGGCTTGATGCTTCTTCTGTAGCTCATCCTCAATCCAATGGTCAAGCTGAGAGAGCAAATCAGGAAATCTTAAAAGGTCTCAAGCCCCGGCTTATGATTCCCTTGCAGTGAACGTCGGGTTGTTGGGTAGAGGAATTACCCTTGGTGCTGTGGAGTATCAATACCACACCTAACAGGTCTACAAGTTACACACCTTTCTTCATGGTGTATGGTGCGAAAGCAGTGTTGCCTAGTGACATCCGTCATGACTCGCCCCGTGTGGCGGCTTATGTTGAAGCTAATAATGAACAAGCCATACAGGATGCACTTGACTTGTTAGATGAGGAAAGAGACTTAGCAGCGGCTCGATCAGCAATTTATCAACAGAACCTGCGCCGTTATCACAGCCGCCGGGTTAAGTCCAGGACTTTTCAAGAAGGCGGCCTGGTACTCCGTCTCATCCAGGATCTATCAGATGCACACAAGTTGTCCCCACCTTGGGAAGGACCCTTTGTGGTCAGCAAGAACTTAAACAACGGGTCATATTACCTCATTGACGTTCGAGAGCACAAAGACTCACGTAAGTCGGAAGAGGAGACCCGCCGGCCGTGGAACATTGCTCAACTTCGGCCATACTACACGTGAGCCATCGGCTCTCATCATGTACATACTTTAACGTTGTATATACTATGATAAGTAATAAAGCAGGACCATCAGTCTCTTTTCTTTTCAAAGATTATGTATCTTTGTTATTTTTTGCTATTTTCAAATGACTGTTAAGGAGCTGATCATATTTGAATCAAGTCTAACCTTTTTTGGTCCGGCTTATGATCGTATTCGAATCTAGCTGTAACTGTCATGGTCACTTGGGGGCTTCCTGTTCAAACATAGGTCGTATTCGAACCAAAGAGAACATAGTTGTCACAACCCTCTTGATCGGCTCAAAGCCAAACTCACCAGGGGGCTTCTTGATCGTATTCGAATCACAGCTTAACTCCTTTTGGGTCCGACTTGGATCGTATTTGAATCAGGGTCGTTAAAAACCTTTCAAGGTCATTTGGGGGCTTCCTGTTCAAACATAGGTCGTATTCGAACCAAAGAGAACACAGCTGTCGGTACCCTCTTGATCGGTGCAACGCCAAAGCCACTGGGGGCTATATGATCGTATTCGAATCTTAGCTTAACCCCTTTGGTCCGGTTTACTGATCGTATTCGAATCAGAAAACCCCCAACCTTTAGTTACAAGGCTAATTTTATTTACCACCGGTTGTTTGCCTTATTGGTTTTTTGTTGTTTCAATTTCACAAGTAATCAGCATGGTCTTTTCACCGGCTGAACTATTTGACAACAAGCCGCCAGGGCATGATAGTTATTAAGTATTCAGAAGCATTGACTTTTCAAAAAATACTGGATTATCAACTTCATCACACGGGTCATTTATACCAGTGGTTCAGAGATCAAAGGTACAGGCATGGCTATTGTTTAAAGAACAGTTTCCTTCTGTATTAATCAAAGTTTACTTCAGCCTTGTTTTCTTTTTATGACTGGTTCTGTTTTTTACTATGATAAAAATATTGGCTATAAACCGGGTGTTCTGACCCGTTCGGTACCAAGCCGCCAAGCCACTTTTTTTCCTTTTATCTACAGAAACAGAGCTGAAGCATTGCAGGGACAACCATAAATATGATGCATGTATTGACATTAGTAAATCACACACAGTGTTTTATGTGCGAGGGCATAGGCAACATATGCAGTGTTTTCATAGCTAATCTATTACAAGGCTTTTAACAACCCATGAAGATGATCTTCACTCCTCCCTCGTCGGGTCACCGCCTTCTATTGATTGGAAGCTGGGTTTTGACCAGTCAAAACCATTCACATCGATAAATTCTGCTTCTTCGTCAATCAAGCCAGCTGGGTCAACATCCGGAGCAAATGTATGCTGACGAACCGACGGGATAAGGTCGGTCACCTTGTAGGAGGGAGTCGCCATCTTCTTATTCTCCACATCAAAACCCGGCTGATACTTGTCGATATTGGTTTCATCTCCAAGAATGGTCGCCTGAGGTCGAACTCCCCGCATGCAAGCCATGAAGTCATCTTGTTCAAATGGAGATCCGTCTTCTTTCACGGTCAGATACCCTCTGGCTATGTCCGTCGGGTCTAGATCTGGCACCCAAGCCTTGGAGTGGCTCAGGGCAGTCAAAGCTCCGGCTTTGGCACAGGAGTGCTTGACTTCTTGGAACCTGGCGGGCAAGATTGACAGCTTCTTTAAAACATCGCTGAGCCGGTTGGGTCCTTGATTGGCAGGAGAGATAGCGGCGAGTGCTCGTTGTGCGCCAATGTACAACTGCTCTACTAAGGTATAGACCGCCTTCAGCTTAATCATGTTGTCTTGACTAAGATTCTTGCTTCGAGGGCCTGAACATGTTTTGAACACGAAGGGTCAGTTAGCGGTTTGTAGTCCGGGTCAAAAAGAAGGTAAAAAGGTTAGTACATATGGCTTACCAAAGATGGCGGACATCATTTGAGACATCCGGTCCTTTAAACCGGTCAGCTCCGTCGTAACCTCTTCCAGGGCTGCTTCAGCCTTCTTGGCGCGTTGTGTCAAAAGCGTTTTTTCTTCAGCCCAGGTTTTCTTCTTGGCAGCAAAGCTGGTTTTTAATTTTTCCGTCTCAGAGAGACTTACGTGCAGTTTGGAGTCAGCAGACTTGATTTCTGCCTCCTGATCTGCCAGCCGGGTCTTCGAGTTAATTGCGAGCTCAGTTCAGATAAGGCATTCTGCAAAACATACCCAGATGAGTCAAGATTTCAATTAAGGTTCAAAAGTCAAGATTCAAGTCTCAAGTACTTTGCACTGCAAAACCACTTGACACTTGGGGGCTAATGTATGCCAAAACAATTTCTTATGACTCTAAAACACATTTCAAGTCCCAAGTACTTTACAAAGTAATAGCACTTGGCACTTGGGGGCTAATGTATGCTATTCAGCAAGTTTCTCAAGGTTAAGCCGGATTACAAGGTTTTTTGGATACGGTACAAGACAATTATGAAAATTCAAAGTACCAGCTCATTTATGGTCAAATGAACCGGCCCTTGGGGACTACGGATGAAGCTTTGTTCTATTTTATTGAACTCCAGAAAAATCTAAAAGGTAAAAGTCTTAGCCTATATCATAAAGTCTACAGATCATTCCAGTTCTCGCATAATCTGAAGACTTGGGGGCTGGCAGAATATAAATAAGCCAGAAGAACATACCCCGTATTTCAGCTGCAACTACTTGACCATTTCGATCTCTGCATCGCGGCTGGAGTGTACATGGCTGAGATAACCGGATAATATGTCGTTGGCATTCAGATGGTCATAATGTGAAATATCAAAACACACTTTCTGTTTCTCCAATGCCTCTTGTTTCGCCGTGTGACGAGCCAACACGGTGGGATTCCCCGGCTCAACAAAGCGGCTCCCGGTGATCAGAACATCTTGCGCAAACGGTGATGGCGGGTCGGCCGAGCTGGATGGTCCAGTTGCAGAAGGATTCACGGTGGTATCGTCAACTGACGACTCAGGAGGATTCACTTCATCGTTGACAGGTGGGTCTTCTGGAGCTTCAGTTAATGGAGGAGAAGGTGGCCTTGCCGGTTCAGGTGCAAGCACTAGCGGGTCTTCCACAGGCTCAGTTACCTTGGCCTTCTTAGACTTAGCTTGACCACTAAGAGAAATGTTATAGGACTGTCAGTATAAAGAGACAGTTTGAAAAACACGGAAGAAAGAGGGTTTTTCCTTACCCAGGGGCAGTCTTGAAGGCCGGAAATTGGGTCTAAGACGAGTCGCCAGAAGAGCGAGACACCTCCTGCAAAGATAAAACAAAGTAAGTAATGCAAGGGAGGAGATCCATTAACAGAAAGTCAAAGACAAAGAAATAAACCTCATTCTGGCGTTTTTGAGGAGTCTGTTGAAGAATAGCAGGCGGTTCATCATCATTCCGGGTCTGACGGCGGCTTTCATGTTGCTGCTTTTTCAAAAGAAAATGAGGATCCAGATAAGCCAAAGGGTGGGAAAACCTTATTTTCCGGGTTATGACTTGAAGTTTCTGTCATGGCAAATGGGCTGAGTCGGAGGAAATGGTTACCTCTTCTTCCATGGCCTAACTGGCCCCTGTGTCGTCCTGGCAAGGATCAGTGTTAATAATATTATAAAAAAGTTGGTCAAGGGAGTCAAGGGCTACCTCCGACTCAGAAGTATCATCAAGCTTCATCAGATCCTCAGCGGTACTTTTCTTCTTCTTGGATCACCGGGTCGTTTTCTTGGTGTTGATAGCAGCGGCTCTAGCCTTCTTGGCGGCTTCATGGTCGTACTTAACTTTCCAGAAATCAGATCTGGCCTACAGATGAATAAACAAAGACGAAAGATCAGGCAGGTACTTAACATGACTGGGGAAAATACAAAGGAGGTCAGAGAATTTTTACCTCTGGCACCGGGTTAAGTTTGCAGAAGGGGTTTAACCCGACTTTACTGCAGTTTTCATATTTTCCATTTACCAGAAGGGTTGACATTTCAACAATATCCTCTTCGGGTAATTGGACGGAGATGTGACGAAGAGAATCATTTGGGCCTCCGCCATATTCACACATTAGTTTTGATCGGCGGCTTAGAGGGATAACCCGCCATGAGACCCAGCAGCGGGTCAAGTCAACTCCAGTTAAGTCGTTCCCTAATAAGGCGTTAATCCTTTTGATTGATGGGATCAGCTTCTTGCGTTCGACACTAGTAAGTTTGTCAGGGAGCACGAATTTGGAGTCAAGACGCTCGGCGCGATAACCCGGCAGTGGCTTCTCGTCTGCTGGTGAAGTGTCTTGACAATAGAACCAAGTCTGGTTCTACTCTTTTGGATGACTCGGCAAGACTATAAGGGGGAAGACAACACCCTGTCGACGCTGAATGGAGATGCCTCCAAGCTCCAAGCTAAGGCCGTTGGTGCACTCATTCTGCCGGTTCAGATAAAAATACTCTCTAAAGAGTTCCACGGTCGTCTCTTCCTGAAGGTACACCTCACAAAGCACTTGGAAGTTGCAAATATTGGATATGGAATTGGGCCTGATATCTTGAGGGTGGAGTTTGAAAAAATGGAGGACATCTCTGAAGAACTTTGAGCCGGGCAGTGAAAAGCCACGGTTCATGTGGTCAGTAAAGACAATGACTTCACCATCTCTTGGATTGGGCCGTTCTTCGTCCGGGTCAGGTGCACGGTAAGACATGACATTTTTTCCTGGCAAAAATCCTATGGAAAAGAACTCCTTCAAACGTTCCTCATTTACGGTTGAGAGAACCCAGTTGCAGACAGTCGGCGCTTTGGACTGCATGGTGTTCAAAAACGTACTGAAAGGAAGGTAACATGCCGGTTCAATCCAATAAATATGGTGAAAGTAAAAGATGATACAGGGGAGTAATGGCGGCTTAATTAAGGGCTAATGTCATATAAGGAAAAGTAAGCCGGCACAGTAAGCCGCCATGACTACAGACATTTGAGAAATACCAGCGGCATAATTGGTTAAGTATGGAGACAAACAGGTTTCTTAAATTCTGGATATTAATATGGATCAAATGGCCACTCAAAATGAAAAGCTTCCTAGACCTAAAAATATAGCTCAGATGAGTTCATCAGTTCTAAATGCGGCCCTTGCACCAGAAAAAGGGGTCTACTAATGTCAAAAGTAGGCACCAAACAACTACCGCCTAAGTATACATCTCTTTTGGATCAAGAGGAGGAGGCAGTGGAAGGACTACGAAGAAACCGCGAAGAACTATGAAGAACATGCGGGAAACCTAGAAGCTTTGAATGTGGATCTGAGGAACAAGAGAACGAGGACTTACGGCTACGGATCCTCCAAAGAAGATCGCCGCCGTTCTCTGAACCAGGTCTGGTTGATGCAGCGGCCAAGGTCGACGACGAGGTGCTCTGCGACTGTGGCGGGGCTCGAGCTGCAGTGGGGTTGCGAGAGGAAGAAGATGAAGAAGAGAGAGGAATGAGAAAAGACCGGGGCGTGCCTATTTATAAGGAAATAAGCGAACAGACGGGCACAAAAATCGAGGAAGAGCCGAATGATGGTTATCTAACTAGATGGACGCCTCGATTCTCGGAAGGCATTAAAGATGAAGATCCATTGGGAGATGACGTCATAAAAGTTTTTTGTGTTTTCCATAGATGACGTCATGGCGGGTTACAAAAACCTTTGCGAGGATAAGAAGATGGATTTTGTCTAAGTATTGAAGATTGACAAAGAACAAAGTTCGAAGTCAATCTGGGGCCTAATGTTGGGGATATAACTATCGGTTATGACCCGCCCAGGAGGGGTCGGGTCAGCCCCAATGGCGGGTCACGAAGGAAGCCCAGTAAACACTCAAGGCGATAGTTTATTAAACCTTATAGAAGGCTTAAAGGCCCAAAGGCGGTTTAAGGCCCAATATTGTAAATCGCCGTATATAAGGGAAGACTTGTAAGGAAAAGCATGTAAAAGAAGTCACCGAGCCGGACTAGTTTTATGAGCCGGCCGGAACTCTGTAGACCACCAGGCATCAATCCGTGTATATAAGGGGACGACCCGGTGGCGGCTTAGGGCAAGAAACAAGAGATCGATAATCGACCGGCGAACTAGCCTCTCGGTGATCGAACCCCAGCAATACCAACACAACTAGACGTAGACTTTTACCTGCATCGTAAGGGGCCGAACTAGTATAAAACCTCCCGTGTCCTTTGTCCCGATTAACCCCTTTAAACTTTCTAGTTGCGATGGCCCTACGACTAAGTCCTTCCACTAGGACATCTGCCGTGACAATTCCACGACAGGTTCGATGTTTAATTAATGATCAATTAGCACCGTCTGTTAGCGCCTGACATTGGGAGGTCAAACACTTATGCATTTTCGAGTTTAATAGCATTTTTTTTCTCAATAAGCGTCTACTTAAGCGTCTCCCATTGAAGATGCCTTAAGGATTTTTATATTAGAAAACCAGATTTATCATTCATGTTGTAATAATGTTTTGCTTACCAATTCTAGAGTCGGCTCCTTCGTTTCTGTAAAGAAAAAGATATCTCAATCAAAGTTAACAAAGAAGCGATCTGAGATTAGAGGTTAGAGCTATATCTCGAATCGGATGATGCGGGCCTCGTGCTTGGCTTTTCTTGTCACCTCGATCTCACTCACCATCGCACGTGACCGACCGCGTGCTCCCGATCCATAACTCGAGATCAATGTCTGCCTCTTCCTCACTCTTCTCAGGTCAACCATCTCACCCACTCACCATTGCGCGCGTGCAGCATTAAGATTAGTTAACCATCTGCTCTTGGTATAATTCTGATGCTAATAGACTCCACAAGATCTGTCTACATGCATCATATCTTTCATCTTGGATCTGAACATTCGTTTACTACTCTATGCTTAAAAAAACACAATTTCTGGACCACATCTTCAGCAACCATTTTTTTTACGAAAATGATAAATTCCGGACGGTCGGGATTTGACGATGGTAAATAGAACGTTTTCGACGGCAATTTCAGTGACACTGGATGGCAAGTTTAGTTGACACGCATGGCAATTTCCTAGCAAAAAGTACACCGAGCACGGATTTGCCATGTGTGTCAACTAAATTTCCCATTAACGCATCACTAAAATTGCCATAAAAAACGTTCGATTTGCCACGGTAAAAAAAAGAACATTCGGGCGTTATCATGGTCTTTTTTTTAACAACATAACGTCTGAAAAAACATGGAAGGGGAACATAAGACTTCTCCTTTCTTTGAACTTCAGCAGAAGGGGTAAAAGACATGTGCTTGTTCAATCCATTCTCATTGAACATGTTTGAACTGCAGCAGCATCAAAATTAATCAATTCACCATCCGCTAATCTTGGTATAATTCTGATGCTAGTAGACACCACAAGATCTTCCTGGATGCACCATATCTCCCCTTTTGCATCCAGACATTTGTTTACTACTCCACCCAATGCTTAAAAAAGTTGCAGAACTTCTGAAGATGCACCACATCTTCAGCAACCGTTCTTTTTACAAGATGATGCGTATCATCTAGTAGAAAATTATGGAGGAACACAAGAATGGTTCGATCCATTCTCACTGAACATGCCTGAATACAAAATGTTCCTGTTACATTCTCATACCTACAACTAGAATCCAATGTTCAAAGGAAGCTTATGCTTCCTCCACTGGGCATGCAATTGATTAGTCCTCCTCCACTTTCTAAATACACTGCTGAACCTCTCCTATCAGACAAAATCTTATTGCCACTGGTGATGAGATCATCACATGTATTTCTCCTGGATCTCTATCAAGAATCAATGCATCATCAGCAGCAAGGCTCCTCCCCCTCTTACTTGTAACCTCCCTCTAGTGCTAGAATATGTGGCACAGTGACATTGCCACTGATATGGAGCCTCCCCAGCAAACACTGCAGAAACAGAGCAGCACAAAGGGAAACCATCAGTGGCTGGCCAATGCGAGTTTCTTCGCCGTCGTCGTGGCCCTTCTGATCAAAGATTTCACAAGGAGATCGCCCCTTCGGTGGCGCCGACCGGTGATTGATGGCAGTTCCTCGCCATTTCGAGAGT
Source organism: Triticum dicoccoides (assembly GCF_002162155.2). Classification (NCBI taxonomy): domain Eukaryota; kingdom Viridiplantae; phylum Streptophyta; class Magnoliopsida; order Poales; family Poaceae; genus Triticum; species Triticum dicoccoides. The sequence continues at coordinate 621,046,137 of NC_041390.1, read as the reverse complement.
TCTCGGCAGGAAGGCGAAATGACCGGCGAACCACAGCGACATCATGCGCTCTGAAGAATCCGGGTGAGCTCCTCCTTGGCCTCGAGCATGACCACCGGCTTCCTGAGGATGCCGTTGATCCCAGACTGCGCGCACTTCTCCCACGCGTTCTGCTCTGACGTCATGGCCATCACGAACGGCCAGCGGCCACTACGGTACTGCTGGACCCTCACCGCGACATCCAGCGCGTTCACCCGCGTCATCTCGAGGTTCACCAGGACCACCTGGTACGCGCCCGACGAGGGGCCGACGGAGTTCAGGAACCCTGACCCCGAGGGCAGAGAGGAGACCACGCACCCCAGCTTCTCCAGGAGCTTCCGCGCGACCACCATATTGATGTCATCATCGTCGATGAGCAGGATCTTCAGTCCGGTCAGCTGGCACGAGGGCGATGCGTATTGCCGCTCGAATGATCCTGCGCTGGTGCTGGACGACATGAGCGGCGCCGGTGGCTGCAGCTGGAACCTCAGCACCAGGGTCATGCTCTCCGGCAGCCCTTGCCCATCGAGCACCGCCCAAATGTTGCCTCTCATCATCTGATGGCATTACAAAATCAAAAACAAGTGAACAAAAAAATTACAGTTACTTGTATGCTCTCAGTTTGAACTGCATTTGAAATGAGCTTACAGAAATGGACAGTTTGACAGTACCTGCACGAGCTTCCTGCACATGCTGAAACTCAGCCTCAGATCAAAGCCCTCACCGCTTGGCTTCCGTTTGAACTGCCCCGCTGGCGGGATCGTTGAGCCGGAGCTCTGCTGGCTCTTCACCCCAATGACAAACTTCACCGACGAGTACCCACTGGAGTAGCTTGGCCTCCAAGGATCCCACCTCTGTCCAAGGGTGTCCTCCGCCACCTCGTCGTCAGCACGCACTCGGAACGTGACATGCCCAGAGTCGATACGGCTAATGAGGTTGCCAACCATGTGCAGGATGACATGGAAGATCCTCCTCTCGTCACCGATGACAAGGTTCGGCAGCGTGTTCTCGACGTGCACGGCGAAGCCGAACCCTCTGAAGTCGCAGAGGCACCGCGAGACGCAGGCGGCGTCCCTGATCATGGAGTGCAGCTGGAACGGCCGCGTTTCCAGCGGGAAGCGCTCCCGGTTGGTGGCCGACATCTCCATGACGTCGTTGATGAGCGTGGAGACAACAGTGGCCGTCCGGCCCATAGTGTCAACGACGAGCTTCTGCTCGGGCGTCAGGTCGTCCTCCTGCACCACGGACACGAGGCCGAGGATGGAGTGGATCGGCCGGCGCATTCCCTGGCTCATGACACGCTGGAACGCGTCCCGGGCCTCGTTCGCCATGAGCGTGTCCCGCCGCGCCTGCAGGAGCTCGCGGTTCTGCTCAGCGAGACGGTCACGCATGGCCTGCGACTCCTCGAGCAGCGACGCGTGCGAGAGCGCCACGGCCACCTGGTCGGCGACCACCTCAACGATCTCTGTCTCATGGGCGCCCCAGGTCTTGTCCGCGGGAGGCACCAGCACCAGCACGGCGTAGCTCGTCTGGATCACCTCCGGCGTGCCGCCCTTGAAGTCCGACACCTTGAGCATCGGCATCCGTATCGCCGCCACGGTGCCCGTGTCCTCCTTGCCCCCGCCGCTGGCCGCCGCGAGCGCCGAGCCAGGGCCTAGCAGCTTCACGCCGTCGCTCCTCCGGACCTCGACAACATCCACGTCGTCCACCCCAATAACGACGAGCCCCTCATCGCTGCCCCCGCGCCGGAGCTCGTGGGTGAGGTGCATCGTAACCTTGCCATCACTGGCAGCCGCGGAGGGCATCCAGACGGCACAGTTGGTGAGGCCGAGCACCCGGGAGAGCTCGATGAGCGTGGTGTAGAGCACGGTGTGCCGGTCAAGCGACTTGCGGATCTCCTGCGTGAGCATCCTGACGTGCCAGCTCGCCTCCTCCTGCTGCTTCATGAGGTCGACCTCGCGGTCGAGCTCGCGGGCCTTGATCCAGAGCAGGCTCTCGCGGACCTTGACGCGGAGCAGCTGCGGGATGAGCGTGAGCAACGTGATGGCGGTGAGGAAGGAAACGAGCGCGGTGAGGAACTTGGCGACGGTGAGCAGGAGCACGAGCACGAAGGGGTGGGGCTCGTAGGTGAAGGCGGCGAGCAGGTGGGTGAGGCCGCAGAGCACGATGAAGGCGCCGAACTGCACCAGCACCCACCGGAACGGGAGCAGGTGGCGGAGCCCCGCCACGAAGTAGAGGATCTCGAGCGGGATGCTGAAGTAGGCCGCCGCGATCAGCAGGTCGCTCACCTTCTGCCACCGGAAGATGTTGTCCACGCTCCAGAACCCGCCGCCGCCCCCGCCGTCGCAGCTGCAATGCGGGTACTCCACGTCCCCGCCCACCGCCGCCACGGCGGCCGGCGCCAGGGCCAGGAGGAGCAGCAGCGAGGCCAGCCGCCGGCGCGCGCCGGCTCTGCATCTGAATCTCGGGGGCGCCATCCGGTCCAGCTGCGCCAAATGCAATCTTGTCAGAGGCAAGCAGATTGGGCCAAGTTGCCGAGGAAGAAGGCAAAATCGGGGACACACCATGTGATGGTTAGAGGGGAAGCTACAATCTTGGCGGCATTGGAGCTGCAGTTAGCGCGCAGGTGGGGAAGCGGGGGAGATTATTAGTTAGCGCCGCTAATCCGCCCAGTCTGAAACGGCGGAGGCGGCGGCGGCGTGTCTGACCAGGGGAGGAAAGATCCAATCAAGCTCGGCGGCATCCGAAATCAATCAATCCGCACCACCTGCATGAACAAGCAGACGATTTCAGTTGCTGCGTGCGGGGATCAGAACAAATTAACATTCAAGCGAGAGGGGACAGGGATGGGGGGTGGATGTATCGGCCAGGAGACGGACACTTGTCCTCCCACACAGACAGACTAGGCGATCTCGCCAGTCCGTGAACGAGAGGAACAGAGGGAATCCAGCGAATTCGGGACCGCGGATGGGAACACGAGACACTACCTCGGGTTCAGCCGCAGTTCTTCAGCTGGAACAGCGATCGAATCCCGCGGGAGAAGAGCTAGCTAGCCCTGCAGCGGCAAGAACATGGATTAGTCCTTCCAGGAGACAGAAACCACACGGATCGATCGACCCGGGAACGAACCAGCCGCCGGACGGACGGACGGACGGAAGCAAGAATCAATCGACCGATCGGCCGGAGAAGAAGAAGAGCAGGCGCGTACCGTTGAGAAGGAGTTGAAGAAGC
>NC_041390.1:621026168-621042584 GCF_002162155.2 Triticum dicoccoides | reverse complement strand
TGGGGGGGAGTGAGCCGGAGGTTTGGTGGGGGGGAGACGAAGACATTGGACCTGGACTTGGCTTGCCTTAGTCGCGGAAGGAACCGGAGGAGCATCGGCAAGTGGGGGCGGAAAGCATCATCGATCGGCGGTGAGATTGGGATTAGATTTCCCACTAATTTCCAACTAATCAGATCAAATCAGCCAAGAAGCTGAGCGAAGACTGCTGTAGCCGCACGAAAGACAGGGAAAGGGATGATTTTTATTTCATTTCTCCGCTCGCACGGCCGGGTATGCTGGCTGAATGTCTCCCTGGCAGATGGTCCATGTTTTGGGATGGGCCCGGCCGTCGGCGGGGTGGGTGGGGCCGAGGCAGGCGGTGAGCACCACTTTCCACAAATACTACCTCCAACTAGACAAGTTGAGTTTTGGAGCATGGGTGCATTGGAGCACCTTATTTTAAATAGTTTTAAAATAACAATTAAAGTTTCAGAAAGAATTCTATATGATTATATGGATGGATATTACACATGTGCAAATTCTGACGATGAAATAACGTAAACATGTAAGCTATAAAGTATTAATAATATGGTAATTTCTAAATAGTGAGTGGACCTCCGAAGTGGACCCTCGAATCACCCGCATAGGTCCAGATAGTGTCGTTTGGACGCATTTTGCGAATTGCGAGTATTTATACCAGCACTATGTCGAGTCCTCCGACTAGGATGATTATACAGATGAAACGGTGATGATGCATTCGGTCCTTGCAGACATGAAGCGTGTGGAAGTGCATGTTCTCAATTTTATGGGCTCGATCGAGGTTCTCGAGTGTTGAATCGGAACACGGGATGGAGACATTTGACGTTGATGGACGACTACTTTGCTCCTGATGCCCTATTCGCGGACAATTTTCGCCGACGCTTTCAGATACGAAAAAAAAAATGTCTTCAATCGTCTTTACAATGGTGTCTGCCCCTAATATGACTATTTCATTTTGAAGAAGGATGTCGTGGGAAGGATTGGATTCTCTAGTTACCAGAAGTGCACAGCTGCATTGTGGATGCTTTCATATGGCATGGCTGCAATTTCGTGAGACGAGTACCTCTGGATGTCCGAGAGCACATCTGGAGATGCCATGATCAGATTTGCTATTGCGGCGGTCGAGGTGTTTAGACCTTAGTGTTTGATAGAAGTTATAACCAACTGTCACTACTACCGAGAGGCTCTTGGTAATGTTTGCACCAAGAGGGTGGTCAGGTTTATTCGAATCTCTTGATTGCATGCACCGAAGATGGAAGAACTGCCCAAAAGCTCCACAAGGGAAATTTTAGGGGCATGTTAAAAATCCCACCACCATTCTTGAGGCAGTTGCATGACAGGACCTCTGGATTAGACACGCTTTCTTTGGCATGCCTGGGTCTCACAATGAATCAATGTGCTGCAGCAGTCTTCATTGTTTCTAGGTTGACTAAAGGGCAAGCTCCTCCTTGCAACTATATTGTCAACGGACATCAATACAACATGGGCTACTATCTGGCCGGTGGTATCTACCCTCCGTGGGCTATCTTCATCAAGACCATCTCTAAGCCAGTTGGTAAGAAAAGATGTCACTTTGCTCAAAGACAAGAAGGAGCTAGAAAGGATATGGAGTGGGCATTCGGAGTACTTCAAGCCTAGTTTGCAGTTTTTCGTGGACCTGCTAAACAATGAGATCTGCAGACCTTGTGGGAGGTGAAGACATGTTGTATGATCATGCACAACATGATCGTGGAGGATAAGAATGAAGATGTTGCAGGAGGTCTGTAATCTTAAAACATAGGTCACCCTATCCAACTTCCAAACCAGAATCCGGTCGTGTTTGATGAGTTTGTTCAAATGTATCAACAAATTCGTCGTCGAGCAACTCATGTGCAGGTCAAGGAATATTTGATTGAGCATCTGTGGAAGGTTAAAGAGGGCAACTAGAACATACGTGCTAGTTGAATTCAACTTTGAACTATTTTATTTGAAAACTTAGTTGTATTGTAATATAGAAGACAGGTTGGTGGCTAGGGTTTCAGTCGCCCGCCTCGACCCTCTCTCACGGAGTGTTTTTTTTCTTTTTTGGCTCTTGATAATGATAGTCGATGCTACAAAAATTCAATGGAGTTTGAGATATCGGTATGCCATGTCATCTAGCTCGTTTCAATCATGCTATGGCATGGTACGGTGGAACGGCCTCTTTGGAGCATCAGACGAGGTCATGGCGTGCTGAAATCCCACAGCGAACGAAGGCAAAATGCACAAGTGGTCTTCAAAAGAATCATTCACATGTTGCGTACAAAAAACTTGGTACTACTAGAGTAATGCACAAGTGGAGTATAAATTTTGAGATTTGGCTTCACCAATGAGATTGCAGGGAGAAAAAGGAAGCCGGTCAACCGGCCCCAGTAGCAGCGGTGGTAATGGTATTGTCTGCACACTTGCACTCTACTGCTAGACCAAAGACTAATCAGTGATGTTAAAGAAAAACTAATCAGTGATTATAACACTCGTACGTACGAGGGGACTAACAAATGGGTTTAGTGGCACGGGCGCTTTGCTTGGGTGATGCGCGCATAGATCGGGTGAGGAGAACCTGGACTTCCATCCCCCTGTCCTCTCCCGGATCCTATGTGACGGCAACCACTAAAGGCATGACCAATGTGTAGCCCGAGGGTGATGCCTCATATGCTATATAGGATCGGATAACAGAAAAGTAGGTTTGAATGGGGAAGCGGGATCTTTTTCAGAAGACGGGTGCTTAAAGAATAAAAATGTAGTCTGGTGCATAAAGTTGAAAAAGTTGAAGTAAAGAGTATGGATGCATGTGCAATGAAAGTCACTTTTTATTTTTTTGATGAGGCACACTAGTAGTAGCTTGCATTGGAGAGAACAAATCAATATAAATGCTTCAAATTACTTTTTAACATGAGGCATCTGTATCCATATGCCACCATTGTACATGCCCTAACCTAGCATACACATCTTCCTCCACCTCTCTCTTCGGCTGCCTGCACGAAACTATGATTGAAATGAGTTAATTGGAAACAAAACGATGTAGGTCACCCTGTGCAAAACCGAACAAAAAAACCAAGCCGAACCAAAAAATTGGTTTTTTCAGGTTTCAGGTCCAGTTTCAGTTTCCAAATCTGGAAACCATTTAACAATCGGTTTTTTCGGTTCGTTCTATGTTGAACAGCCGACGACTTGAGCTGATACCTCCCGTCGCCCCCTCCTTTTATAGTGATCCACCCATCCCTCCCGTCGCCCCCTCCTTTTATAGTGATGCACCCATCTCCTTGCTGCTGGCTCCGCGAGGTGGTACTAAACTTTGCGGCATGGCTGGTGCACGCTGGCGCCTGGCGCTTGGGCCTAGGCCTTGGGCTGCTTAGCACAAGACCTAGAGGCTGGCGCTGCGCATGGGTCAGGACCCAGGAGCATGTATGTATGCGCGAATCAATCTGTGGTTGAGTTGGTTAGGTGGACAGCGGTATCCCCAACCCGCCAGGGTTCAAATCCTGGTGCTCGCATTATTCCTGGATTTATTTCAGGATTTTCGGCGATGCACTTTCAGTGGGAGGAGACGTTCCCGTCGACGAAGAGGCGCCTACGGTGACTTCGTAAATCTCAAGATGATATGCCGGCTCAGTCTCTTGAAGGTGCTCATAGGGGTAGAATGTGCGTGTGTACTGATGCTCAAAAAAAGAGCATGTATGCTAATCCTCCAAAGAAAAAAAAAGGAGCCTGGAGGCTACAAACTAGCGTTCTGGTGTTTCATGCCATATTTTTTCCATGTAAAAAACCTAGAGGCTAATGCATGCGGTGCTCTTTCCTTGTCTTGTCCTTAGATTTTGCTAGTACGTAGATACATCTTTGTGAATGCTTCAGCGGTCATATATTGCCTCGATATGGTGCACGTCATATGTACATAATACACCAAATCATGTCTGCCATCTAATGATTTAATCTATGTACACAGTTCTCAAAAGAAAAAACTAACCTGCATACACAGATTGAATCATGTGATAAAAAAAAGTTTGCATTGTTCAAAAATTCGTGTCAACTTTGGTTATTTTGGTTATTACCGAAACCGAACTGTATCTATGTATAAAACCGTATAAACCAAAGTATAAAAAACCGTATAAACCGAAAACCGTATAAACGAACCGAATCAAACAAACCGAATGCACACCCCGAGATGTGAGTACAGTTGTCGTTGCACCAGTTCTCGTCATGGCAGACATGGCACCGCTAGGGTTGCTAAGCATGATGGCTCTCCTAGATCGGACCAAGCGGCAGCAGAGTGGTCACTCCCTCACTCACTGTTCAGCTCGGCTCAGCTCAGGTTCAGTTCAGTTCATCTCCCCTGGCCGGTGCCTCTTGTACGATGACCATTAAAAGTAAGTAGAAAGTTTTCCGGCTCCCTAAATGTTTTGTCTCCACACATAAAACTATTTCCAGGTATTCGAATTGGGGACGAGCTGTTGAAGATGCTCTTAGGGCTAAATTCCTAGATCTAGATGCACGTCCAAAAGTGGGTAAACGGAACGGAACTGCTAGCCAGGTGATGGACGGAGTAGCTACGAGCCTAGAACGGTGGCGACCGCACGAACGTGAAGATTTTGCCCGTAAGTGTAGCATTTCTCGCCGAAGTCAATGTCACCGTCCATGGGATCCGTATCTCATCTTTCCTGTTAGTTCACTGCTAGCTGACGGAGTGGAAGATACTTCACTTACTCTGCTTCACTTTTGTCAAGATGTAGTACTGCTCCCAAACTAAACATCATTTTTTGGGTAACTTTTTCTTTTTTCATGTAGATCAGATTATGATTTTAAATTGGAAAAAAATACGTGTGTTTGTATGTGCTTGGATTTTTCAGGTTTTTCTTCACAACTTTTCTAGCATTTCTCTCAGAAACAATTTCGCCTGTTTTAGAAGCATGACTCTGTGGGCACAACCAAATAGTTATTTAAAGAAAAAGACCATTAAAAAAGCACTTGGTAGGCTTTTAATAGAGAAAAGGTTGTTGGTTTTTTTAAAGGCCTAAGGCAATATAGTAAGTATCGTAGATCTGTGCAAACACACCCTCATAGGAAAAAAATACATTAAAATTCCTGAGGGGTCTCGAAGTCTTCATCCTCATGCGTTCACCAACGGCACACAGTGAGTGTAGCTCGATGTCGTCTCTAGGGCTCCGCCTCGACGAAGCAAACTTGCTTAAACCCGAGAGCTTATAGGTGCATCAGACAATAAGGGCGTACCTAGGTAATCCTACAAGGCCTGTGCAACGCACCTTGGCGGCGGCAAGAGGGGGAGAAGACATGATGGCGGCTAGGGTTTCAGTCGCCCGCCTCCACCCTCTCTCATGAAGTGTTTTTTTTTGGTATGCCATGTCTAATGCTACAAAATTTTATTCAAATTTGAGATATCGGTATGCCATGTCATCTAGCTCGTTTGAATCATGCCACACCATGGCGTGTCGAATACGCTCACCGCCCTCTTTGGAATATCAGACGGGGTCATGGACTCATGGCGTGTTTGAAATCCCACAGTGAACGAAGACAAAATGCAAAGTGGTGTTCAAAAAGAATCCTTCAGATGTTGCGTACAGAAAACATACTAGATCAATGCATAAGTGGAGTAGAAATTTTGAGAATTGGCTTTTAGTTACCAATGAGATTATAGGGAGAAAAAGGAAGCAGGTCAACCAACACGGATCCGGCTTGCCCGCTCTCTCTCCATGCTTCCATCCGTACTCCCATTTCATCCTACGGCTGTCTTTTTTTTTTCTTTCTAATCTAATCATCTACCCCTTGATTTTAAGGGGTTGGGATCGGGCCTTATTTTCTTCCAATCAAATCAAGTCATGTATGCGGGAGCACAGATGAGCACACACACGGGGAGCAGGCAAGTCTCGTCCAACCAACACTAGTAGCAGCGGTGGCATGTGGGACCCGGCCTTACATGTCATCCGTTATGCTGCACCGTACAGTATTGCAGAGGATCTCAACCCGTGGCATTGTCACACCATGGTTTGCACACTTGCACTCTACTGCTGCTAAACCAAGAACTAGTCAGTGATTATACGAGGGGGGCTAAAGAATGGGTTTAGTGGCGGGCTGGGTGATGCGCGCACAGATCGGGTGAGGAGAACCTGGACATCCATCCCCCGGATCCTCTGTGACGGCAACCTACTAGCCACCTGTGTGACCCCTCTCTCTCTCTCTCTTTCCCTGCCCGTAGAAGTAGCACCGGGGTTTTCCCAAAAACGAGTGTGCTCTAGTCCTATCTGAAATGTCTGCCTGCCTGCAGGAAACTATGAGTGAAATGAATTAGTTTGGTGTGAGTTCAGTTGTAGGTGGAGTACTGTACTCGTCGTGGTAGACATGGCACCGCTAGGGATGCTAGGCAGGGCTCGGCTAGATCGGATTAAGAGGCAGCAGAGTGGTCACTCCCTCACTTATGATCAGCTCGACTCAGCTCAGGTTCAGTTCATCTCACCTGGGTGCCTCTCGTACGATGACTATTAAATGTACAGTACACCTCTTTTTTGGCTACCTGAAATTTTCTATCCACCAACTATTTTCAGGTATTCATATTTTTGGGTAGCTGTCAAAGATGCTCTTAGGCTAAATTCCTACTGTAGATGCGTGTCAAAAACGGTGGCAACCGTGTGGTCGAAGGCAATGTCGCCGTCCATGCGATCTGTACCTCATACTCCTTTCGTTTCATTTTAGTCCGCATATAAGGTTTGGTCAAAGTCAAGCTTTGTAGAGTTTGACTAACTTTATATTAAAAAAATATAAACATTCACAATATAAAAGCAATATTTTTTTATCAAATGCATCATACTATATAGTTTTAGTATTGTAGATGTTCATATTTTTCTATATAAATTTGGTCAAACTTTGTGTAGTTTGACTTTGACCAAATATTATATGCGGAGTAAAAAGAAACGAAGGAGTATTTCCCGGTACTTCACTGCTGGGGGACGGAGTAGAAGATACTTCTCTTATTCTGCTTCATTTTTCAGATATTTCAGCCGTCCAGTCAATTAGGATGCGGTCGGTCGCTGGCTACAAGAAACCGACAACGCTTGACGTATACTGCTGTGAGTATAGTTGATGATTAGAGCATATCTCACCGTTACACAGCAGGATGGTTGGATACTCTGTTTCTTCGTTTCGACCACGCCAAATAAATGGTGCAACTCTCATGTCATGCTTCCCACCGTCTCACACGACCCTTTCGGTGGTGAAATGGCATCCTCCTTTGTCATCCTCACCTTGTTACGGTATCATAATGTTGGGTGTTGGATGGCTCGAGGTTGACAATGGTGGAACCCTGCGTTGATGATTTTGATGTTGGTGTGCTCTTTTGGCGACGTTTGAGTTTGCCCTTGTGTTCAGTGGCGGGGCGTCTGTGGGACTATTCCGGGCCTTGGCCCCCTTCCTAGAGGAATTTTTGCCAAATATGCTTATTTATAAACTAATCCTCCAGCGTCTTCTATCACTCTAGCCTTTTTTATGAATGAACTCATCTAGCCACCCCTATTCGCTCCTGCTGAAGCCAAGTTTGGAGGGCCCATGATCGTCGGGCGATTTAGCCGCTTGCAAGCTGCGGAGACGGAGCTTGATTTTCCGGGGCTCATGGCCGGCTGGACATGGGGAACGTGGCCGGCGGTCATTTGGAGTAGGTTTAGTGTATGATTTAGTTGAAATATGCCGAAATGTGATTAATTTGCTTTGGTTTAAATGAAAAGCATCTGGTTTCTAAAAATATTATCCAAGTATGAATGAATATTGTCAGGTCTGTTTGAATATCTATCAAATTTGATCATTTTCGTTAAATTTCTTTCGGGATGTAACCGGACATATGGGGATAGCCGGCTCTCCAATCAGTGTCTGCGTACTGGCCCCTCGTCCACGGACAAATACGGTGTCCGTCTAAGAATCAGAGGGGAAGATACCTTCATGCGTGTTAGAAGAAAAAAAAAGTGAACAGCCTCTTTGGAATACGAGACGAGGTCATGCATGGCGTGTTGAATCCCACAGCAAAGCAAAAAAAAAAAAAACTGCACGAGTGGTGTTGAAAAGAATCATTCGGTCCCTGCAAAAAAAAGAATTACTCAAATTTTGCACTGAAAAAGAAAACCATGTCGATTTTGAGATTAGGCATTGGTAATCAGATTAGACAGAGGGACCAAGAGCACTAGAGCAGAGTGGTCACTCACTCGCTGATCGGCTCGGCTCAGGTTCAGTGCGTCGCCCCTGGCTGCACCCGCGGCCCTTGTACGATGCCAATTGTATTGGCCTCATAGTACTACCACTCCAGTACAGTACCAGTAGTACACGGCCCCATGAACGCGAGCGTTCCCTCTGCCCGTCACCATTAAATTCCATTTTCATTTATTCAGTTACTTTTTCTTAGTAAAACTCAAATTATTAACAAAGTGGCATATGATAATACAAATAAAGAAATATAACCAGGCATCGGCGACGCCAAAAAGAAAGAGACAACGTTTTTCCATCCAAAAAAGCCAAATCCCACAATATTATTTCTTTTCTTTTCTGAACAAATCAGTGTGGTGCTAGTACTTCCTTCGTTCGGAAATACATGTCCTAGAAATGGATGTATCTATAACTAAAATAAATCTAGATACAACTATTTTTAAAACAAATATTTTGAAACGAAGGAAGTACTAGATTAGATGCGTTCCAAACAGAGGGAAAAGTAAATGGCTCATGAAGTAGCTAGAACAATGGCGATGGTCAAAGGCGACGTCGCCATCCATGCGATCTGTATCTCATCCTCCCCGTTTAGCTCACAGCTGGCGCAGATACCTCTATTTTTTTTTTTGAACACTTATCATTTTTTTTAACACGTACATACCTCTCTTATTCGGCTCTTCCCTTTTCAGATTTTTCAGCCGTCTAATCAATTAGGGACGTGGTCGATCGATGGCTACGGAGTACTCCTACATACGTACAAGAGAGTGACCACGGTCGGTGGCGGTGGAGTATAATCTCAACGTTGCACATCAGGATGGATGACTGGATGCGCCGCTTGTCTTGTTCGCGGTGCCAAATAAAAGGTGCGTCATGAAACAAAAGTTATCATGGGATGATGGCAAAAATTCAGCTGCCATAAAAAAGATACACTCCTACACTACTACTCCAATGAGAAAGGAAATACCCCAAAAAACTACACTCCTGCACTAGTAGAAAACATGGCTTTGGTCCAGGCCGGCTCAGCCCATTAGTCCCGGTTCAGTTCAGAACCGGGACCAATGTGGGCATTGGTCCCGGTTCGTGAGCCCAGGGGGCCGGCCGGGCCATGTGGGCCATTGGTCCCGGTTCATCTGGACCTTTTGGTCCCGATTGGTGGGATGAACCGGGACCAATGGGCCTCGCTCCTGGCCCACCACCATTGGTTCCGGTTGGTGGCTTGAACCGGGACCAAAGGCTCCCCTTTAGTCCCGGCTCATGCCACCAACCGGGACCAATGAGGTGCCTATATATACCCTCGCTCGCGAGCAGAGCACCCCAGTGCTCTGTTTTTCTCTGGCCGAGGGGGAGAGGGCTTGGTGGTGCTCTAGCTCACCTCCTATGCACACAAGGTATTCGATGGAATGCCCGAGCCACACTACTTAAGCTTTCTCCTCTCCAAGCTCGACCTCCAAGCTTCATTTTCCATAATATTTGTGTAGGTTTAGCGGTCCGTCACGCCCCGTCCCCGTCTTCACTGCCGTCGATCACCCGCACCGAGCTCATCGCCGGCACCACCGTGGTGAGCCTCTTGTTTTATCTTCTTTCTGAAAGGAAAAATATTCTTACTTGCATGTTTACATAGATACTTGTATTATTTTCTTACTTTTATTATTGCATCTTATATAGTGCGATGGTTTTGGTATCCGCCCCCGTCGGCCCTCGTCCTGTTTATGATTCGGATGTGGTATATATATTATCTTTATAACTATTGGTTCATTTATTGTTTATGAAAATTATGCCGACCAACGTGACATAGATATTATTTATGTAGGATGTATGTGAATCGGAAATGCCAACCGACCCTATTGTCGAGAGGTTAAATTTAGTTGAAGAAGAAAACAATTGTTGAAGGAAAAAAATTGAGGAGGAGAAGATGATATCGGAGTTGCATGTTGCGGATGTCGTCGATGATCACAAGATCAAGATGGATGCAATGCGCTTGAAGATTAGAAAGATTAGAAAATATGCCATTGATACCGAGGCTTGGTATCATTATGACGTTGGATCAATTGTTACCTTGGTTGCAATTATGATCGCATTTGTTTTCGCATTGAATTTTTTTACATAGTTTCAATGTATGGTTTAATTAATTAGATGCTCTGGAGAGCTATATGTTGTTAGATGAGAACTATGTATGCACTTTGGTTTTAATGTGATGATGAACTTCTATTAATTTGGACACTTAATTATATATAATGCATGCAGATGAACCGACAATGGATGTACGGTGACAGACACACCCGCGAGTACATTAAGGGCGTGCATGAGTTTCTCAAAGCGGCTGAGGCAAACAAGCAGAATGGTTTCATGCACTGAATGTGGGAATACGAGGTCTTACTCTAACCGGAAAATCCTTCACTCCCACCTGCTTTACAAGGGTTTCATGCCACACTATAATGTTTGGACGAGGCACGGAGAAATAGGGGTTATGATGGAAGATGGCAAAGAAGAAGAGTACGATGACAACTATGTGCCCCCTGAATACGGTGATGCTGCAACGGGGGGAGCTGGTGAAGATTAAGAGGAACCAGACGATGTGCCCAATGATGCTGCAACGGGTGAAGCTGTTGAAGATCAAGAGGAACCAGACGATGTGCCCGATAATTGTGATCTCCGCTGGGTCATTGTCGATGCAAGGACGCAATGCGAAAGTGAAAAGGAGAAGCTGAAGTTCGATCGCATGTTAGAGGATCACAAAAAAGGGTTGTACCCCAATTGCGAAGATGGCAACACAAAGCTCGGTACCGTACTGGAATTGCTGCAGTGAAAGGCAGAGAATGCTCTGGCTGACAAAGGATTTGAGAAGCTACTGAAAATATTGAAGAAGAAGCTTCCAAAGGATAACGAATTGCCCGACAGTACATACGCAGCAAAGAAGGCCGTATGCCCTCTAGGATTGGAGGTGGAGAAGATACATGCATGCCCTAATGACTGCATCCTCTACCGTAGTGCATACAAGGATCTGAACGCATGCCCGGTATGCGGTGCATTGCGGTATAAGATCAGACGAGATGACCCTGGTGATGTTGACGGCGAGCCCCCCAGGAAGAGGGTTCCTGCGAAGGTGATGTGGTATGCTCCTATAATACCACGGTTGAAACGTCTGTTCAGAAACGAAGAGCATGCCAAGTTGATGCGATGGCACAGTGAGAACCGAAAGAAAGATGGGAAGTTGAGAGCACCCGCTGACGGGTCGCAGTGGAGAAAAATCGAGAGAATGTACTGGGATGAGTTTGCAAAGGACCCAAGGAATGTATGGTTTGCTTTAAGCTCGGATGGCATTAATCCTTTCGGGGAGCAGAGCAGCAATCACAGCACCTGGCCCATGACTCTATGTATCTATAACCTTCCTCCTTGGATGTGCATGAAGCGAAGTTCATTATGATACCAGTTCTCATCCAAGGCCCTAAGCAACCCGGCAACGAAATTGATGTGTACCTAAGGCCATTAGTTGAAGAACTTTTACAGCTGTGGAATGGAAACGGTGTACGTACGTGGGATGAGCACAGACAGGAGGAATTTAACCTTAAGGCATTGCTGTTCGTGACCATCAACGATTGGCCCGCTCTCAGTAACCTTTCAGGACAGACAAACAAAGAATACCACGCATGCACGCACTGTTTAGATGACACTGAAAGTATATACCTGGACAAATGCAGGAAGAATGTGTACCTGGGCCATCGTTGATTTTTTCTGACCAACCATCAATGTCGAAAGAAAGGCAAGCATTTCCAAGGTGAGGCAGATCACCGGAAGAAGCCCGCCATGCGCACCGGTGATCACGTGCTTGCTATGGTTAATGATTTACACTACGTAATCTTTGGAAAGGGTCCCGGTGGACTAACTGTTCCGAATGACGCTGAGGGACACGCACCCATGTGGAAGAAGAAATCTATATTTTGGGACCTACCCTACTGGAAAGACCTAGAGGTCCGCTCCTCAATCGACGTGATGCACGTGACGAAGAACCTTTGCGTGAACCTGCTAGGCTTCTTGGGCGTGTATGGGAAGACAAAAGATACACCTGAGGCACGGGAGGACCTGCAACGTTTGCACAAAAAAGACGGCATGCCTCTGAAGCAGTATAAAGGTCCTGCCAGCTACGCTCTTACGAAAGAAGAGAAAGAAATCTTCTTTGAATGCCTGCTCAGTATGAAGGTCACGACTGGTTTCTCGTTGAATATAAAGGGAATAATAAATATGCCAGAGAAAAAGTTTCAGAACCTAAAGTCTCATGACTGCCATGTGATTATGACACAACTGCTTCCGGTTGCATTGAGGGGGCTTCTACCGGAAAACGTCCGATTAGCCATTGTGAAGCTATGTGCATTCCTCAATGCAATCTCTCAGAAGGTGATCGATCCAGAAATCGTACCAAGGCTAAGGAGTGATGTGGCGCAATGTCTTGTCAGTTTCGAGCTGGTGTTCCCACCATCCTTCTTCAATATCATCACGCACGTCCTAGTTTATCTAGTCGACGAGATTGTCATCCTGGGGCCCGTATTTCTACACAATATGTTCCCCTTTGAGAGGTTCATGGGAGTCCTAAAGAAATATGTCCGTAACCACGCTAGGCCAGAAGGAAGCATCTCCATGGGCCATCAAACAGAGGATGTTATCGGGTTTTGTGTTGACTTCATTCCTGGCCTTAAGAAGATAGGTCTCCCTAAATCGCGGTATGAGGGGAGACTGACTGGAAAAGGCACTCTTGGAAGAGACTCAATCATATGCAGGGACGGATATTCTTTTTCTCAAGCACACTACACAGTTCTAGAGAACTCTACTTTGGTGACCCCGTATGTCGATGAACACAAGAACAGTCTGCGCTCCAAACACCCGGAGCAGTGCGACGACTGGATTACATGTGAACACATCAGAACTTTCAGCAGTTGGTTGGAAACACGTCTCAGAGGTGACAACACTGTTTGTGATGAGCTGTACTTGTTGTCCAGGGGACCATTTTTGACTATATTGACTTACAAAGGATACGAGATAAATGGGAATAAATTTTACACGATCGCCCAAGATCAAAAGAGCACCAACCAAAACAGCGGTGTCCGCTTTGATGCAGCAACCGAGAGCGGAAAGGACAAATATTATGGTTACATAGTGGACATATGGGAACTTGACTACGGACCTGATTTTAAGGTCCCTTTGTTTAAGTGCAAATGGGTCAATCTGTTAGGCGGCGGGGTACAGGTAGACCCACAGTACGGAATGACAACAGTGGATCTGAAAAATCTTGGGTACACTGACGAACCGTTCGTCCTAGCCAATGATGTGGCTGATGGGGAACGTAGTAATTTCAAAAAAATTCCTACGCACACGCAAGATCATGGTGATGCATAGCAACAAGAGGGGAGAGTGTGATCTACGTACCCTTGTAGATCGACAACGGAAGCGTTTGGTTGATGTAGTCGTACGTCTCCACGGCCCGACCGATCAAGCACCGAAACTACGGCACCTCCGAGTTCTAGCACACGTTCAGCTCGGTGACGATCCCCGGACTCCGATCCAGCAAAGTGTCGGGGAAGAGTTCCGTCAGCACGACGGCGTGGTGACGATCTTGATGTACTACCGTCGCAGGGCTTCGCCTAAGCACCGCTACAATATTATCGAGGACTATGGTGGAAGGGGGCACCGCACACGGCTAAGAATATGATCATGTGGATCAACTTGTGTGTCTAGGGGTGCCCTCTACCCCCGTATATAAAGGATCTAGGGGAGGAGGCCGGTCGGCCCTCTATGGCGCGCCAAGGAGGAGTCCTCCTCCTAGTAGGAGTAGGACTCCTACTAGGAGGGGGAAAGAAGTGGGGAGGGAGAGGGAAAAAAGGGGGGCGCCGCCCCCTTCTCCTAGTCCAATTCGGACCAGGGGGAGGAGGCGCAGCCCACCTCTGGCAGCCCATCTCTCTCTCCACTAAGGCCCATATGGCCCATTACTTCTCCCGGTGGGGTTCCGGTAACCCTCCGGCTCTCCGGTTTTCTCCGAAATCACCCGGAACACTTCCGGTGTCCGAATATAGCCGTCCAATATATCAATCATCATGTCTCGACCATTTCGAGACTCCTCGTCGTGTCCGTGATCACATCCAGGACTCCAAACTAACTTCAGTACATCAAAACTCATAAACTCATAAAATAACTGTCATCGAAACCTTAAGCGTGCGGACCCTACAGGTTCGAGAACAATGTAGACATGACCGAGACACGTCTCCAGTCAATAACCAATAGCGGAACCTGGATGCTCATATTGGCTCCTACATATTCTACGAAGACCTTTATCGGTCAGACCGCATAACAACATACGTCGTTCCCTTTGTCATCGGTATGTTACTTGCCCGAGATTCGGTCGTCGGTATCTCAATACCTAGTTCAATCTTGTTACCGGCAAGTCTCTTTACTTGTTCTGTAATACATCATCCCGCAACTAACTCATTAGTTGCAATGCTTGCAAGGCTTAAGTGATGTGCATTACCAAGAGGGCCCAGAGATACCTCTCCGACAATCGGAGTGACAAATCCTAATCTCGAAATACGCCAACCCAACATGTACCTTTGGAGACACCTGTAGAGCTCCTTTATAATCACCCAGTTACGTTGTGACGTTTGGTAGCACACAAAGTGTTCCTCTGGCAAACGGAAGTTGCATAATCTCATAGTCATAGGAACATGTATAAGTCATGAAGAAAGCAATAACAACATACTAAACGATCGGGTGCTAAGCTAATGGAATGGGTCATGTCAATCAGATCATTCACCTAATGATGTGATCTCGTTAATCAAATAACAACTCCTTGTTCATGGTTAGGAAACATAACCATCTTTGATTAACGAGCTAGTCAAGTAGAGGCATACTAGTGACACTCTGTTTGTCTATGTATTCACACATGTATTATGTTTCCGGTTAATACAATTCTAGCATGAATAATAAACATTTATCATGATATAAGGAAATAAATAATAACTTTATTATTGTCTCTAGGGCATATTTCCTTCAGTGGCACAGGTTATCTATGTGAAGGACATGTCTACCAAACCGAGAAAAAGAAAAGATAAGGAAGCGAATACATCATACGATGAGCCAAAGCGCCACATAGTTCTTTCAGGAAAAAGGGACATCCTGGGAGTGGACGGCAAGACAGACATGTCTGAAGATTATGAAAAGTTTCATGAAATTCCTCCCTTCAGTGTCAAGGCTGACCCAAGCATCCTGATAAAAATGAAGATTATCCATGGTTACGGCGCAATAAGCAAATGACACAAGCGAAGAAAAAGTGAAGACTTTCTCCCGCAACTTTGGAACACACGAACATGCTACCATTGTCCGTTTTGTACATGCACATGCTATGTGGGTGAAATTATGATACCATCCCAACTTTCAACTTTTTCAGAGTTCATTTGAAATGCTTTCATGTCTTATGGTTCGGCCCTCGTAATACCATGACCATTAGTCCCTGGCCCATGCCAACTTTCAACTTTCAACTTTCTAAAACTAATGGCACTAACAGAAAGTTTATAATTTTGCTCCTCGCCCCTGGTCCATGACCATTAGTCCCGGTTTGTGCCACAAACCGGGACTAAAGGGTTGGTCCTCGTTGCGGGCAGAGTTTAGTCCCACCTTGCCAACCGAAGGAGCTCACACCGGTTTATAAGCCCTTCCCTCTCTGCCTTGTTGAGCTCCTCTCAAAGTGAAAATAGATGCCCTAATAGAGAAAAGTTTAACCTAAATTCATAGTGAATTTCTCTGAAATTCATACAAATTTACTAGGAATTTAGGTTGAATTTTCTCTATAAGCACATCTATTCTCATTTTTTTAGTAAGTTAATCACAAACTTGTGATTCAAACAATTTTCAAAGAATTCAATTTTTAACTATTCAAATTTGAAAACTAATGGCACTAACAGAAAGTTTATAATTTTTCTAAAACTAATGGCACTAACAGGAAGTTTATAATTTTGCTAACCTAAAAGCAAACAGAATTAAAAATTAAAGCAAAAAACAAAAGAAAATAAATAATGCAAAAAATAAATCAAAAAAACAAGAAAAAACTATTTTTATAGTAAAGTTAATCAGAAAATAAAATAAATAAAGCAACAAAGAAAACAAAATAACTAAAAAGGTGTTTTCAAATTTGAAAACTAATGG
>NC_041390.1:621025179-621025910 GCF_002162155.2 Triticum dicoccoides | reverse complement strand
AAGCAAAAAACAAAAGAAAATAAATAATGCAAAAAACAAATAAAAAAACAGGAAAAAACTATTTTTATAGTAAAGTTAATCACAAAATAAAATAAATAAAGCAACAAAGAAAATAAAAAAACTAAAGAAGTGTTTTCTAATTTGAAAACTAATGGAATTAACAAAAAGTTTATAATTTTTCTAAAACTAAAAGCATAAAAAATTAAAAAATAAAGCAAAAAACAAAAGAAAATAAATAAAGCAACAAAAAAACAAAATAAAAATAAAAAAGTGTTTTCAAATTTGAAAACTAATGGCATTAACAAAAAGTTTATATTTTTTCTAAAACTAAAAGCATATAGAATTAAAAAATAAAGCAAAAAACAAAAGAAAATAAATAAAGCAACAAAAAAACGAAAAAAATGCCACCTACTAGGCCACCACGGCCTGAATACGACTAGAAACCCTACCATGGGCCAGGATTCAGGCCCGCAGCAGGCCCAGTAGGCCCACAGGCATTGCAGTGACAGATTAGGCCCGAAAGCCTGCAGTTGAGAGGAGCTCGGGAGGGTGGGCACAGCAGTGCTTATAAACCACTCCCGAGCCCTCTCAACTAGCGAGGTGGGACTAAACTTTTGGGCGCGGGGCAGCACAAGGCCATTGGTCCCGGTTGGTGGCACCAACCGGGACTAAAGGGGGCATTGGTCACGGTTCGTGGCACCAACCGTGACCAATGCCCCCCTTTAGTCCCG
>NC_041390.1:621009065-621024851 GCF_002162155.2 Triticum dicoccoides | reverse complement strand
TCCCGCCCTTTCGGCTGCTGAAAAGAGACCTATGGTCCCGGTTGGTGGCACCAACCGGGACTAAAGGTGGCATTGGTCCCGGTTGATGCCACGAACCGGGACCAACACTACAAGAAATCAATTAATACATGACGGATTTCCCTTGACGTTTTGATAAACCGTCATGCACCGACCTAGTTCAGCCCCCTAGCCCGCTGAAGCCCACCGAAGCCCGCCTGACCCATTCCCCGTATAAAAGCTAACCCTAGGCCTCTTCTTCCCCATCTCTTTCTCCCACCGCCGCCGCCCCAGCATCTTCTCCCTTCTCTCTGATCCTCTCCTTTACGCCGCCCCCGCACCCCCACCGCTCTGGTTCTCCTTCCTCCACCCAACCCCACCTCCACGGTTGTGGCCTCTTTCTTCCCCATCCTCTCCCGTCCTCAATACCATGGCCTCGGGCTGCTGCTATTGATCCGGCGCACGCAGATCTGGGACGAAGCTGAACAACATAGGTCTTGTCGGACTGGAGCTACCGTCGGGTGGCCGGTTAGCACAATTGCTCGGTGGAGGCCGCACCTAGTCGCGACTGGTTAGTGATGCTGCCCTTGCCCCTCCCGCCTTTTGGCTTCCTCGATGCCATGGCCTTGTGTTGCTGCTGCGACCGCCGGTTCATTTGCCTACACTGGTAGTTGTACCAGCTATTCGTGGGCAAGCTGGGAAGGCTATGGCTGGTGCATGCCCTCCCTCTAAAGTCGATTTCCTAAGCGTGGGTATTGCCTTCTCCAACTTATAGGGTGCGTTGTGTGTGCGTGATGACATGGCGGCAGCAGCGGCAATCGGTGGCTCCGGCGTGTCTACTAGTGAGATGTGCGTGCGTGCAACAGCCAGTATGTCGTGTGTGTGTCATGCTTCCTCTCTGAATCTTTTAACATTAAGTTTTCTCTCCATCTTGTACACTGCAGGGTACCAAGTAGATATATCCACACATGTTCGTCAACTGGCTGCAGATGCGACCTTCTATCAATATCTATTTCAGTTAGTTCTCTGCCAAATCTAATTGAGTTTAGATTTTTTCCAATAGTTTGGTGTATCTCTGTTTTCTAAATCAATAAATCAATATAACCAAGTGTTCAGTATTCATTCAGTTTATTTTCTATCAAAATATAATTCAGTATGAATAAATGTAAGTGGTCAATAATTTCATCAAATAGGTCTTGGAGACATGATTTCTGTTAATGTATTAACATCGTGACATGTTCTGTTTAGTGTTTTCTCCTAGGCATTTCTTTTTCTGTTCTTACTGCCTCTTGCAGCTCGGTGAATATATATATACCAGAATTAGTTTAAGAAGAAAATTACATTTACAGTGTGGCGGTCCTATAGTAATAATACAGAGTTTAAACTTATCAATTTGTGTACTAAACACATGTATTAGTGAGTCAATTTATAGTAGTCGTACTACTATTAGTTCTGCACTTACTAGTACTTGTACCTGGACAACGTACGTGTTTGCTCACTCTCTGAACCTGGAGACACACCGAGCTAGCACTTGCCAACACAATGGCACACACATTTCTTATTCAACTCCTCTGCTCCCTACCTCCATATCTAGGTCGCCCTCAGCAATAGTTCCCCCAACAAGTGGGGATTGTTGTCTACTGCTTTATCTAAATCTTGTTGATGTTATTCCCTCTTTTTTTATTTTGATAACTTAACATTCTAATTTCCCTGATTAATCTATGTTTTTTAGGATGCAAGTCTTGGTGGCATTGCTGCATGGCGGAAAATAGAGCTTGAGAGGGCGGGCGGCCACGATGGTCGTGATGGAGCTGCTCCGTGATCAACCAGGGGTTGGTTCTCTACTGCCACTCCTATGATTTCTTCATTATTTCCATTCCACAGCTCAACTACCACTGAACTACACCTATTTAGTTGATCTAGTTCAGCGTTAGGTATTTTTCATGCCAATTAAAGTTTATGTGTCAAGCAAGTGTTGGTTGCTATTTTCAGATCCTTGACAAATATTTAGTTTCATGAGTGAACTTGTTGACACATGAACATTTGAAGTTTACGCCGGCCGGGTCGACGAGCAACGGCTCCGCCCCATTAATGTTGCTTATTAGTGATGCCATTTTCCATGGATTTTATATGGCCTCAACTGCTGCTGAGTACTAGGAGTTCTGAAATCTATCTTCTGTTACGTTGTCACTTCAAGGTCAACTTGAATAGACTTTCATTTGACACACTTCTATTTGGAGTAATGTTAAGCAACAACATGATTATTATTGTTTTATAGTATATAATGTTATTCTCATTTGTAGCCATGGTATGTTTTAAGAATTTTGGAAAGCATGCCATTTATTTTTATTTTGTTCTAATCTCTTATTTGTACTATCTAATGTCTAATTTTATTGTAAATTGGTATTAGGTAGAGGGCTACTATTAGGAAGGCTGACGTCAAGAACCTCAATAACAACCTCAAATAGTTTGTTGGTACAAATATGTTAGGTATTATTAGGTAGCGGGCTACCATCAGGAGGGCCGACGGCGAGAAGCAGAATAACAACCTTAATCGTTTACATGTTCTGTTTATGTAAATTGGATTGTGTTAGTTCCAAAGCTTGTTGTGTCTTTCACATGTGCTGCTGAGATGTTTGATCACATCAAACCAAAAAAATCTTGCCTTGTGTAATTCCATCAAAACAGCTTAGTGCTTGTTACTACATGACATACATGTAAGTCCCCTGAGATACCACGTCCTACTTAATTAATTCGGTGCATGAAGTATTAAAGCTTGCATAAACTAAGGTGATATTATGTTCAGTTGGTGTTCATGTTTTATGATTTAGCTTGTACTTTAATAACCATGAAGTAATTTGTAAGCCATGTAATAAATTATATTTGTAGGTCTTGTCACCGTCTATACAAATATACCGGTTTGTTTCATTTCATTATTTTTCCTGTTATAAGTAATAGTGCTCCTCAATACTGGCCAAGTGGACATGTAATACATTTTTTACACATGTTGTAATACTGTTGTCTCTACTATCTATGAATCTGCAAAAATCTAATGTTCTTTTAAATATGCTAGGTATGATTGGGTAGTGGTCTACAAAGTGCTACCCATCATAATCCGCACCAGGACGTGATAGTTGCCATCAGGAGAGTCGATGAAGAACATCAACAGCAGCTTCAAAAGTTTATATGTTTTGTTGGTGTAAACTGGATTGTACTGCTTCTTAACCTTGCTGTGTGATATATTTAGTGTTGTAAATTATCATTACATGGAAGGATTTGTAAATTGCTATGTTGTATATACACACAGAATTTTTTTGAGAAAAATATATACGTACAGATGGCCGCATATTGCGTGAATTGTTTGAAATTACTTTTTCTTTGGGCCAAAATTGGCTAAAAATATACCGTGTCAAAATTGGGCCAAAATAAATTGGCTGGACCATATTTAAATTGTGCCTACATTTGTGACGATTTCTATAACGAAATGTAGTATCCACATAGGCAGCCACGATGGTTTGGGCCTGGGCGGGCTTGGGGCAGATCCATGACGGTCAAGAACTGTCAAGGAATGCACGATGTCAAATTATGACGCGATATACATGACGGACTTCAGGTCCGTCATACATGGGCACCCATGACTGTTTTCCACTCATTTGTGACGGACTAGTACCGTCACGTATTAACAGATTTCTTGTAGTGAATACTCTGTGTATATAAGCAGGACTTAGGAAATTTTCAGTTTCTCATCGACCAGTTGCCCCCGACGCCGCCAGGCTGCCCGTGCTCGCCGTCGCCATCGCCCGCGCCCCTGCTCCGTGCTCGCCATCGCCGCCCGCTCCTCGTCGCCGTCGCCCTGCCCCTGCCCCGTCCCGCCCCCGCGCGCCGGCGCCCTCGCCGCCCCCGCCATCGCCTCGAACTCCCCTGCTCGCTAGGCCGCCCCGAAGCCGCCCGCCGCCCCCGCCGACGCCGTCATCGTCGCGCGCACCGATTCCGGCCGGCGACCTCGACCCCTCCCCGCGCTGTGAGCCCCTGCCTCCTCCCCTTTTCCTTCTCATTGCCGTCCCCGCACGTCATCCGTAAGCGCGCGCCACCGCCAACCATCGTTGCCGTCGCCGTATAATGCTCATGCATGTATATGCTCACTGTATGTATGTATGTATGTATGTATGTATGTATGTATGTATGTATGTATGTATGTATGTTCACTGTATAATGCTCTGTATATGTTGTATATATAATGCTCGTTTTTGCATTTTTTTTGTTACCAAGAAAAAGGTCTATTTTTTGTTG
Organism: Triticum dicoccoides; assembly: GCF_002162155.2. Taxonomy (NCBI): domain Eukaryota; kingdom Viridiplantae; phylum Streptophyta; class Magnoliopsida; order Poales; family Poaceae; genus Triticum; species Triticum dicoccoides. Next base: position 621,020,564 of record NC_041390.1, on the reverse strand, counting down.
ATATGTATGTTCATATGCTCATTAATATTTAAAAAAATGTTCATATGCTCATTTAAGAAAATGTTCATATGTAACATTTAAGAAAAAAAGTAAATGTATGTATGTTCATATGCAAAGAACTATTTTTGGATGAAATGAGATGAGATGAGATGTGTTTTGTGTTGGAGAAGAAAAGAGGAAGAAGGAAGAAGGAAGAAGAAGTAAAAGAGGGTCGGGGGGGGGGTCGATATACTCCCTCCCCGATAACAATTTTTTCCATGTATATATGCAAAAGTTACATTTTTAGAAAAGTTTTATATATCTAGCTAGAAAGAAGGAAGAAGAAGAAAAAGAAGAAGAGGAAAAAGGAAAATAAGAAGAGGAAGAAAGGAGAAGAAGAGAAGAGGAAGAAGGGGAAAAATAAATAAGAAAAAGAAAAAAAGAAGAGGAGAAGAAGAAAGGAATAGAGGAGAAGAAGAGAAAATAGCTATTCCTTTCTTCTTCTCCTCTTTTTTTTCTTCTTTTTTTTCTTCGATCTTCTCCTCTAGATATTTCTTTCTTCTTCTCCTCTTTTTATTTCAGGGTCGTCTAGGAGTCGAGGGTTCCAGGGTTGTCGAGGGTTCGAGGGGTCGAGAGAGGTTTCCTAGTGTCAAAGTATTGAAGAAAACCATGGCTTCATCATTAGCCAGAAGTAACCAGGGCATGACGAAGTCCTCCAAATTATTTTGGAATGGTGTCCCGGATAGCATAATTTGCCTTCTTGTATGAGTTTCAGCAAAGGCCTTCCAAATAACGATATTTGGAAGGTTCTTGCTGAACTTTGTACCAAAAAGCAAATTATCCTATCTAGGACTCCGTTCCAAAATAACTTTGGAGAGCTTCGTACCATCATGCACATGTTACTTTCGCCTAATGATGAAGACATGGTTTTGTTGAATCCTTTGACACTAGGCAACCTCCCGACCCCTCGGCGATGCTCTCGAACATGAGAGGGAGAAGAGGATAAAAAAAGAAGAGGAAGAAGAAAAAAAAGAGGAGAAGAAAGAATAGAGGAGTTCTTCTCCTCTATTCTTTCTTCTCCTCTTTTTTTCTTCTTCTTCCTCTTTTTTTTATCGGGAACGAGGGTCGTCGAGGGACATAGATGTAGTGTCGTCGTTGTCGATATATACCCCCTCCCGATAGCTTCAACACGTGGGGGGGGTCGATATTACCCCCTCCTTGAAGCGTTCTCGAGGCCACCCCAAACCCTTGAAGCGTTGTCGAGGCCACCTCTAACCCTAGAGAAGCAGCGTCGAGGCCACTAATTAATATATATGATTCCTTACTATGATTAGGTAGCTAGTTCTACGTTTGCCACTAATATATCCATCTGTCATGTTTGAATAATAATTGCCATGTTGTAAATATTTGTAGAAACTATGGACACCGCCAGAGACGAAGCAAAAGAAGCGTTGTTGAGGGACATAATCGCAGAAGGAAGTGATGTCGTCTCGTTGTTTCTCAATGACACCGATGGTCTGGAAGGAGAGGGTGAAGAAGCTGGCTATGGTGACCTAATGCCGGTGCAAGAAGAAGAAACATGAGGACGGCTCCGGTGACCCAATGCCGGTGCAAGAAGGAGACCGTGATGACGGCTCCGGTGACCGAACCGAGTCCGGCCAGGTATATATATTAGTTAAGCCTGTGCTGACTAGCTGATTGATGCATTCATTGTTTTCGTATGTACACATATTAATTAAGTCTTTGTTCTTTTTTCTAGCCCTCCGGATCGAGCACAACTTCGGTAAAGAGACGAGGCCCGAAGAAAAAGTTGAGCTCGGATGAAAGGTTTGAGATCATAGCAATCGCGCCCGACGGCCAACCGATTGAACCCATCCGAACAAAGAACGCATTTGTTGCTCAGTGCGGGGTTCTGGTTAGGGACAAGATCCCGATAAGCATCCAGCAATGGTTTAAGCCGGGTACAGAAGACCCTGAGGTGTCTTATATCAATGATATGCAAAAAAATGATCTTTGGACTGAGATGAAGTCAAATTTCACCCTACCGCCAGAGGATAATCCACAGAACCCAGTTAAAGAGCAATTAATCAAGTCTTTTGCTCTTAAGAGGATGGCAGAAATATTCAGGAGGTGGAAGAAAGAGCTGAATAAGTTTGTCGAAAATAATGAGACACCAGAATTCAAGGGCAGATATGAGAAGATCAGAGATCACTGGCCCGCATTTGTGGCCCACAAGACATCGGAAAAGAGTAAGAAGATGTCGGCGACAAACAAGCAAAATGCTGCGAAGAAGAAGCTTCACCATCGCACGGGGTCAGGTGGCTACCTCGTAGCCCGGCCTAAGTGGGCCAAGACTGAGAATGATCTGGTTGATAAAGGGATCGAGCCAGAGACAATTAACTGGCCAGACCGTTGCCGGACTTGGTTCTTCGGGGCTGACAGAACCTTGGACCCTGTAACAGGGAAGTGCATTTGGACTAATGATCAAATGGACATACCAGTCAGGAAGCTTAAGCAGTATATCGAAGCAGCGCAGGAAGGGACGTTCTTTCCAGACAGAGAGAACGACGAGCTCACAATGGCCCTCGGGAATCCTGAGCACCCTGGACGGACACGAGGCACGCCAGGCTCCATTCCGTGGAAGGTTGGGTTTCCGGACGCAGGCGGTTACAAATCTCATGAGAGGAGGAAAAAAGTGCAGCAGATCCAAATGCAGGCTCTGCAAGCAAGGGTAGACGCGATAGAGGAACGAGAAGCAAATTGCAGCAAACGTACTGCCGAAGCTTCCCCCGAAGCTACCCCGCCATCTCAGCGCAGAAGCAGCGTGGCTTCCACCGAGCTGCTTCAGCCGGAGCACGCCTTGACGGCTCCTGCCAGCTATCCCGTGGATGCTATCACGGAGTCTCAAAATTGCCACCTTATGACGCAATGGATGAATTTGAAGGTCAAGGCGGCTGTTGGCTCTGTTTATCCTACTGAACCCGGCGCAACTTTTCACTGCCGGCCGATTCCAGAAGGATATGCTAGGGTGATGGTGGATGAAATAACGGAGGGATTTGAGGACCTCCAGCTTGACCACCCTACCGGTGAAGGGAAGACTCGGCTGGGGTCTGCTTTGAAGACTCCATGCCTATGGCGGAAGGAGCTCATCAACCTTCCGAACTGGACACCTCCGCCGCCTCCTCCTCCTCCGGCGAGTCAGGGCACTCCGCCTCCTCCTCCGGCGAGTGAAGATCAGGGCCCTCGGCCGGCTCCTTCTCTGGCGCGTGGCGGCACTCCGCCTCCTTCTCCGCCTGCGCCGGCGCGCCCGAGCAGCCAGCCTCCTCCTTCTCCGCCTCGTCAGCAAGGGCGGAAGAGACCCGCCGCCGCTCTGGCAGCTGCTCCGGCGTGTCGTAGTCCTTCTCCTCCGCCTCGTAAGCAAGTAAAGAAGACAACCGCTCCGTCTGCTCGGCCGACGTCTAGCAGTACAACTAGAGGCGGGAGGACATACAGATTCGGCCCTTCTCTGAAGAGTCCACAGAAGTTACCATACGAGAGGAACCCGGAGGAGAACGCGAAGATCGCGCGAACCGAAGTGGATGACTGGTTTAAAGGGTTGAAAGCAAAGAGACATCCACCTCCGGAGGAGAAGGTAGATCCGGTGAAAGTGAAGCGCACTCTGGCTGCCCTGGCAAAACCACCCAAGTCTCCGCCGAAAGGCAACTATGAGCGCATTATTGCAAAGACATGGGCCGAAGCGGAGCGGTCGGGAAGTACAGTCAGTGATCAAAGGCTGAAAGAACGACGAGCAGCTGGGAAACAAATTGCCCAGCTCGGCGAACAAGCGAAGCAATCGTGCCCCCCGCTCAAGGTGCCTAGCGACATCGTCGATCCGAGGATGGTGCCCGGTTATTGCAATGTTGACGATTACCTGCCCGACGATGTACATTATGATCCCATGGAGGTGCAGATACACAGATACGAGTACGGGAAGCCTCTCGTCAAAGATGAAAAATCTTTAACAATGATGATGCGAAGATTACATGATTGGTACTTGAAAATCTGCAGAGAGTCTGAGGGGAGGAGTACTTTGTATGCGAGAGTTAAACCGGAGCATGACCTCGTTGGAATTGAACTGATGCCTATTCCATTTGACGAGTTCTATCAGTTTTTCAATCAATTGGCCCTCGATAAAACAACGGTCACCTGCTACTGTCTGTAAGTACTACTACTTCTGTCATTAAGTCTCTCTATATAGCTCATCTCTTTCATTGCATGTATTTATAATTATCCTCACTATATTATGCAGATTGAAGATCGCCGAATTGAAGAAAAGACAAATCGGTGATATTGGGTTCGTTAACACATATCTCATAGATGCAACTAAGGTTGAACATCGTCCTGAAGATACCGAGGCCAACTTGCTACGATCATTCAAAAAAAATGAAAATAAAGATATAATACTCTTTCCTTACAACTTCAAGTGAGTGTTACTGTCTTGTGCATATTCGGTTTCCCTTATATATTAGTCCAGGTTATAGTAATGTAATTGATGAGTTATGCATGCGTGCGCAGGTACCTATATTCTCCTAGAGATTAGGCTTGAGCGGGGAGTAGTAACTGTCTTGGACTCTAAACGAAAAGATCCCTAGGAGTATGCGGACATGACTGAAATCCTCAAGAAGTAAGTTAAATCGATCATTATCCACCATATCAACAACTTTGTTCATTTCCTGATATCAAGTAATTGTTTTCTTTGCCCGGCAGGGTTTGGAGAAAATTCACCAGAAAAGTTCCGGGACTGCCGAAGGAGCTGGAATTTAGACACCCGAAAGTAAGTACTATAGTAGCATGTTCCACGCATCTCCTAGCTAGTGATTCAAGCGCTAGTTTCATCAATACCATTTAGCATTCTTGCTTATCAGTTTGATTGACCTGTATTTCTTGTAAAGTGGTTGTGGCAGGAACAAGGGAATGATTTCTGTGGATACTACGTCTGCGAGTCCATCCGCCACACGACCTGTGAGCGGGGCGGGTACTCTGACGAACAATATGAAGTACGTAAATAACAACATTCACAATTTTATTTTATTACCATCATCTGTGTTGAGTTTCATTCATTTATATATATATATATATATATATATATATATATATATATATATATATATATATGTATTGACCCCTTCTTCAAATTAGATGTTTCGGAAGCGGGATGAACTCCTAGCACCAGCTCGCATGCAAGCAATTCAAGAGGAATTGGCGGCATTCTTTCTTGACCACGTGATCGCTGAAGACGGAGAATACTATGTGAACCATGAGTCCGTATGATTATATTTGTAAGAGATAATTATTGTATATATGTAGCCGGTAGTGTCGGATAGATATACGAGAACTTGTTGTTCGACCAATCTCTCGGAGAAGGAGAGGTGGTCGATATCATTTCTCTCTGTGCATATATGTTCATGACGATCTTCTGTTTCCTTCGTTTGCTTACTAGCTAGCTAGCGTGTCTAGTCCTCTCTATACGTATGTATAGTACGTAGCGTCGACCAAGCACGGACATAAGAGAGGACACTTCTCTCTATTAATTATAGCTACCTAACACAATATATGAAACACCTAAATTAACCCCCCAAAACCCCCAACCCCCCCTCCTTTTAAAAAAACAAAAACCCCGGCCACAGAAATGCTGACACGTGGATGCCTATTGGTCCCGGTTGGTGCCACCAACCGGGACCAAAGGGTCTCCTGCCTGGGCTCCGCGCACATGCCACGTGGAGGCCCATCTGTCCCGGTTCTGGATTGAACCGGGACTAAAGGGACAGGGCATTAGTACCGACCCTTTAGTCCCGGTTCCAGAACTGGGACAAAAGGCCCTTACGAACCGGGACTACAGGCCCTTTTTCTACTAGTGCTAGTAGAGATTTCAGCGGACTACATCTGGATCAGTATAGACATATCTTAGAGTGCAAATTCACTCATTTTGTTTTGTATGTAGTCCATATTAAAATCTTTAAAAATGACTTATATTTAGAAACACATAAGAGGTGCGTCATGAAAAAAAAGTCGTGATGTGATGATAGCAAAAATACAGCTTCCATAAAAAAGGTACACTCCTAACTACTATGATGGGAAAGATACACTATAATATATATTTTAGAGTGTAGATTCACTCCTTTTTTAACCACAAAAAAGAAAAGAAAAACTACTACAATGGGAAAGAAAATACCAAAACAAACTACATTGCTATAATGGGAAAGAGGGACCACAGTCGACGTATCTTCTAATTACCTAAGCTCCCTCGAAATAAAGCCATATGAGAGCTTCAATGTGTTTTTTTCTTTGAAACTGGGTCTATTTGTCCGCGAAAGATGCCGCAGGCTTGTGGACCCATGCTCAATCAGTCATTTCGTGTCACTCTCACCGCAACTCTTCTTAACGTGGCCATCGTGCCTCCTCCTCTCCAGCTCTCTCCTCGCTCCCACTCACTGTACTCTTGTGCCCCTTTGAGCCTTTGTTGCCTCCCCTCCTCGACGCCTCATGAGCACTTTTCCCTCCTTTTTTTGAGCAGCAGCGACTGGTGGTACTGGAGGCGGCATCTCGGGCGATAGGGGAAGAAATCCTGTGCGGCTCGCGTGTTGGAGACGTAGGGTCGCATCTGGAAGGGATGCCACGAAGGTCGACCGTGTAGATAGACGCGACGACCGGGTGGAACGGAGGTAACATGCGTCAATGGTGACGTCACTCTGTTTAGACGACCTCACATACGACAGCCTTACTGCCACTGCCTAGCCTAGAGTTTGGGCATGTCGACATCTGCCTAGAGGTGATTTGTTTTATTTGTCTTCTTTCCTTAATTTTGACAAATCCAGTGGAGGGCTCGAGGTTGTTGTTCAGTCATGGATGTACACGATTCCACACACAAAGAGGTGGACCCTGGGTGTCAAATGCAAGCCAATCAAGGTTGCATTAGAGCTGCCACTAGATGTTAGAAAACTGATTTGAAAAGGCCATGAAGGTAGAGCGAGCTTCTCTTTTCAACATATGTTTTTACAAGAACGTCTTTTGGACATGCACATTATTAAGCAGTTGCTATATCCATGGACAATGTTTTTTGGAGGATGAAGGATTATGGTCAGACTACTCGCAATACAGCACAACATATATCAAGATTTCATACATACATAGTACAAACGAGAAGAAATATAGATATATGCCACTAAGCGCTACTTCCTGAAGTTTATATCATGTTAATTATGCGAGCACACTAATATTGCATGATATATTATAATTATATGCTTTGGAGTCAAGATGGCCAAAAACTAAATTTGCCTAACATGACTATAGCTTAAGAAGTCATTACAATACATACGGGAGTGAAATGCTCTAGCCCATGCTTTTGTACATAGCAGGACGTATGAAAACTGAAACCTCCTACAACATGCAATACAGACTGGACTTCGACGTGTTCATCACGGATGGGTAAAACAGACCAAGTTTCCCCTGCAAAAAAAAGGGTAAGCAGACCAAGCATCACTCTGGTGGTGCAACCAAATTACTCAATCCATAAAATTGTTCTATAGAAACTTTCAAATAACTCAATCCATAAAATTATTCTAGAAAAATTTTTGCAAGGGATTTTTTAAAAGAATATGAACAAATAATGCTTAGCAAAAAAAATGTTCTAAAAAACTTTTTGCAAGGGATTTTTTTAAAGAATACGAACAAATATAATGCTTAGCCAAAAAAATGTTCTAAAAAAACTTTTTGCAAGGGATTTTTTAAAAGAATACGAACAAATATAATGCTTAGCAAAAAATTGTTCTAGAAGACTTTTTGCAAGGGATTTTTGAAAAGAGAAAACAGGAACAAATATAACGCTTACGGAAAAAAAGGGAGAATGTCTAAGCCCAGGTTCGAACTGGGGACCTTTAGTGTGTGAGACTAACGTGATAACCAACTACACCACCCAGACATCCGTGTTTAACTCTTAGAAAAACATGAAATATCAGCGAGCTTCATAGTTGAATGCTCTTGATAGTTGATTTGCTACTAAAATACATTCAAATCTGAGTATTACTAAATATCGGTACAATTCGACACGGCCATTACATACGACGCCACGGCGTGTAGAATAATCATTCAGATGTTAGACATGGCAGGAGAAAAACATAGTGTGAATCTTGAGATGAGGCTTTGCCAATCAGACTAGGGAGAAAGAGAAGCCTGTCAACTGGCGCCAGTAGCAGTGGTAGCGGCGGTGTTGTTGCATTCTAGACCAGGCATGCGATTGCGATGCAGCGGGAGCACAAAACTAGTGAGCGGTAATAACACCAGTACGACGTACTCCCTCCTTCCATCTATATAAGGCCTAATGTGTTTTTCAAGACCGCCTTTGACTATTGGTAAGACTAATAATACATGAGATGTATAATGTGAAAATTATATCATTGTAAGCTCATTTCACGTACGAATTTGACGGTATGCTTTGTGTAACTTGCATGTCATACATTATTGCTATAACACTTGGTCAAAGTTAGTCTTAAAAAATAATTAGGCTCTATATAGATGAAAGAAGAAAGTAACTAAAAAAGGAGTTTAGTGGCCGGAGCAGCCACGGGCGCTTTGCTTGGGTGATGCACGCATGGATCGGGTGAGGAGAGCCTGGACTTCCATCCCCCCATCATCCTCTCTCGGATTCTCTGTGGCGGCAACCTAGTTACGATCTGTGTGACCACTCTGTCTCTCTCCTCCTGCCCGTAGCAGTAGCACCGGCGTTTCCAAAAACGTTGCTGCTCTGATATGAACTGATCTGGAGTGCCTGATTTTGATCCATCGGTCATGTTACATCGTGACATGCCATGAACGTGTCACCGGATCCCTGTCCATATGTCCCATATCATTTTGCAAGCTACTCCCTCGGTTCCATAATATAAGAAAGTTTTTGATAACTACACTAATGTAAAAACATTTTTATATTGTGGGACGTAGGAAGTAGTGAGTAACCTCAATTCCCCTCTCTCTCTCCAAGCCGTCATGCATCCTTGCCCGGGGCGTGATTCATACTAAGCCGGTCCAACGTGGTTGTCAACTCTAGCCCGCATGGCGTCCTTCATATATGAACGTCATGCAGTCTAGCATGGCATCCCGGACCGGGCCGGGCATCATGTAAATGTGCCGTTTTGTGAAATTATTTCAATTCGGATTCATTTTGTGCTTAAGTTTTCAAAAGGGACTAGTTTCATCGCTTTAAGCCCCTCTCCCCGCCCGTAGAAGTAGCACCAGCATTTCCAAAAGCGATTGTACTCTATGATTTAATTGAATTAATTGGAAACAAAATGATATGAGTGTACAGTTGTTGTACAGTAAGTACACGTACTTACTCCTGCTAGGCATGATGGCTCGGCTAGACCGGACCAAGAGGCAACAGAGTGGCTCAACTCTGGGTTCAGTGCATCGCGCCTTGTGTATGATGACTATAGTACTACCACTCCAGTAGTACACGGCCCCATGAACGCGTGCGTTCCGTCCTCGACAAAAGCCTTCACTCACTCCAGCCCTCTCGCGTCGGCACTCTGCCCGTCACCATTAAATTCCATTTTCCGTTTATTTCTTTAGTTTTTCTTAAGAAAACTGGAATTGTTAACCAAATGCAAATACAAACAAAGAAAAATAACCAGGCAAAAAGAAAGAGACACTCTTTTTTATCCAAAAGCCAAATTCCACGTGCCGACGATATATTTTTTTTGAAAAGGAGGTCATCCCCCGGCCTCTGCATCGGATAGATGCATGCAGCCATTTTATTGAAAAGCCGATAAAACAAAGTCTGGAGTGCAAAGTACTGCTCACAAAAGGAGCCAAGTGAAAATAAAAATTACAAGTCTCAAAGCCGCATCCGGCTTAACGAGGATCCACTAAGGATCAATCCCATGCAGTGATCGTTATCCAAACCGATTGAAGAAAATCGAAGCTGCCATCTCCCATCGGTTGCACCCAGTAGTCAGCTGCTCCCTGGAGGCCGTAGGAGTGAGTAATGACCAAGTACGGATCCATACCGTATCCCGGAATATAACCTGCAAGAAATTAGTCATAGGTTTTCTGTTAAAAATTATATCATTCCTACAGTTCCATATAGCCCAAATAAGTGCGCATATTCCAATCCGAATATTACGCGCGAGATGTACATTCACTCCATCAAGCCACGTCCCAAAGAACGTCTGTATGCTATTAGGAGGTGAAATATTAAAGACTACATGCACTGATCTCCAAAGTAACTTCGCAAGCGGGCAATCAAGAAATAGGTGTTGTATTGTTTCATCCTGATCACAATAGCAACACCTCGAGCTACCTACCCATCTCCGCCTGAGTAAGTTATCTTTGGTTAGGATCACTTGTTTGTGGACAAACCACATAAATATCTTAATTCGTAGGGGTACTTTAACTCGCCAAATATGAAGCGATCGCGGGATTGGGCCAGAGTTGATGAGATCTAAGTACATAGACTTGACTGTGAACAAGCCATTATTCGTGAGCTTCCATCTAAAGAATCATCCTCATCGGAAAGGTGCACCTCCATTAGCCTTCTCACTAAGTGCAGCCAAGAGGTCCAGCGTTCCCCAACTAGAGATCTCTTGAAGTGGATATTCAAGGGTACTGTCTGTATCACCGTTGCCACGTACTCTTCCTTACGTTGAGCAATATGATACAGAGAAGGACACTAGAGAGCTAGCGGCCTATCACCTAACCACGTATCCTCCCAAAACCTTATTGTTGAGCCATCCCCAACAGTAAACTTCACCCTATGGAAGAAAGTATCCTTCACTCGCATGAGTCCCTTCCAAAAGGGTGAATCATTAGGTCTTACAGTAACCTGGACTAGAGTTTTGGAGTGTAAATACTTGTTGCGTAGAATATGGGCCCACATTCCTTCGGAATGCAGCTATAATCGGTATAACCACTTACTCAACAAGCATTTATTTTTCACCTCGAGGTTTTCAATCCCAAGACCCCCTGGTCCTTTGGTCGACAAATAATATCCCATCTTGCCGGATGATATTTTGTCTTAACCTTGTCTGATTGCCAAAAGAACCGAGATCGATAGAAGTCTAATCTCTTGCGTACCCCTTTGGGTACTTTGAAAAAAAGACAAGAGGAACATCAGTATGCTCGTTAGTACCGAATTAATTAATACTAGCCGTCCTTCATATGACATAAGCTTACCCTTCCAGCAGCTAAGTTTCTTCTTGAATCGATCCTCGATACATTTCCATTCTTTATTAGTCAATTTCCTATGATGTATTGGAATGCCAAGATAACTAAAGGGCAGCGATCCCAGTTCACAACCGAACAGTTGCTTGTATTCTTCTTGGTCCTCTTTGGCCCTTCCAAAACAGAAAAGCTCACTTTTGTGGAAATTGATCTTCAACCCTGATAATTGCTCGAAGAGACATAGGATGAGTTTCATGTTACGAGCTTGAGCAAGGCCATGTTCCAAAAATAATATTGTGTCATCCCCATACTGTATGATGGATACCCCCC
>NC_041390.1:620965028-621008689 GCF_002162155.2 Triticum dicoccoides | reverse complement strand
CAATCAGCCCATTTTCCTTGGCCCGGCCTATGAGTATTGTCAACATGTCCGCCACAATATTAAACAGTATTGGGGACATTGGGTCATCCTGCCTCAGGCCTTTATGCGTTTGAAAATAATGGCCAATATCCTGATTCGTCCAGGACTCATTGAAACCTTTCATGCGCATAGCTTGCTGTAAAAAAGGCCACTTGACCTTATCGTACGCCTTCTCAAAATCCACTTTGAATATCACTCCATCGAGTTTCTTCGAGTGGATTTCATGTAAGGTTTCATGTAAGACAACTACCCCTTCTAGTATGTGTCTTCCAGGCATAAAGGCAGTTTGACTTGGTTGCACCACCGAGTGTGCCACCTTTGTCTGCCTATTGGTGACCAATTTCGTAAAGATTTTAAAACTGACATTCAATAAGTATATGGGTCTGAATTGTTCGATGCGGATAGCCTCCTCCTTTTTAGGTAAAAGAGTGATCGTGCCAAAATTCAAATGGAATAGTTGAAGATGCCCATTAAAAAGATCATGAAACATAGGCATAAGATCATCTTTCACAATATGCCAACATTTCTTATAAAATTCTGCCGGGAACCCATCTGGTCCCGGTGCCTTGTTTGGTTTCATTTGATCTATCGCCTCGAACACCTCCTTCTCAGTGAAAGGAGCAGACATGATATCATTCTCCTCTGACTGCAACTGAGGGATATCTGCCCGTACACTCTCATCTAGAGTCACGGTGTTATCTTTCGGAGGACCAAACAACTGCTTGTGATAGTTGGATATATAAAGCTTCAAATTCTCGTGTCCAACAGCCGTTTCCTCAACCTGTTCTAGCTGAATGATTTTTTTCCTCCTATGCTTGCCATTTTCAATCATATGGAAAATTTGTGTATTGTCATCCCCTTTTACCACCTTAAGAATTTTGGCACGCAATGCCCACTTCATTTCTTCTTCTCTAAGTAACAAACGTAATTTGGCCTCGGCTTCCGACTTGCAAGCTTGCTCAGTCGGGTCCAACAAATTCGTTTTCGCCCGTATATCTTGCGTCCGAATTAACTGGAGCAGCCTCTCCTTCTCTTTTTTATAGATCCCACTCTCATTTTTAGCCCAACCCCTCAGGAATTGTCTCAGGTGTCTGATTTTGTTCTGCCAGCGTTCCACGCTAGATGTGTCATGCACTGGTTTAGCCCACTCTCTTGCCACCATCTCAATGAAATTCTCTTTTTCGAACCAACTTAATTCGAACGAGAAAAATATTTTTATTACCAATATGCGTGGCGCTCCCTGAATCAACTAACAGGGGTGTGTGGTCCGAGATCGCCCGTTGCATCGCGTGCACCGATACTAAGGGGTACTTCTGTTCCCATTCCACACTCGCCAGAACCCCATCGAGCTTCTCGTACGTAGGAGTAGGAAGAGAATTTGCCCAGGTAAATTGTCTTCCTGAGAGTTCAATCTCCCTAAGGTTAAGACTCTCAATGATCATATTGAACATAAAAGACCACCGTCCATCAAAATGATCATTGTTCTTTTCTTCCTTCCTCCTAATGATATTAAAATCACCTCCTACCAAAATTGGCAATCTTTCATCTCCACAAATCCGTACCAGATTTGCTAAGAACTCCGGCTTAAACTCTGGTTGAGCAGCCCCATATACTGCCACTAAGGCCCAACGGAACCCATCCAATTTGGACCTAACCCTGAACTTCACAGTATATTCTCCTCTTACTACATTTATAACCTCAAGGGTTTCACACTTCACTCCCAAGAGAATCCCACCGGATCGCCCTCTTGGCGGAAGGCAGTGCCAATCAAAGGCAACTCCCGCTGTAAGTGAGCCTAAGAATTGTGGCGTGAAGTTATCTCTACCCGTCTCCAGAAGAGCGATAAACTCTAATTTATCCTCTAAAGTTGTTTCTGCAATGAACCGTTGCTTAGCCAAGTCCCCCAGACCTCTGCTATTCCAAAAGATCCCTTTCATATTTCATCGTAGAATTTTTTTCTTGAGTTTCACTCTCGCACTCCTATGGACCGCCGACGCCGGATAGACCTTCCTCTTCCAGGGTCGTTTAGGTTTGTTCAATACCGGCATGTTCGCATCAGGAGCCATTGCTTCCGGTGACCCCTCCACACTAGATAACGCCTCGCTTGACAGCGTAGTCTCTACCTCTCCTGCCTCCTCATCGACCTCCGATGCAGGCATCATCTCATCACAAAAATTAACAAGTGTGGGGACACTCAAGTTATGAATATCGGCATCAGACATGGGTTTAACCGCCGCTAACTGACGTATCAACTCAGAGGCTCTCTCAACCTCTAGGTCTAAGATGTCATTAACCGAATTAACAATTTCTACCCCATTTGCCCCTAGCGAGATTCCTATGTCATGGGCTCTACTCATAATCTCATCTTCACAAAAATGCAGAATAGAGCAATGCTTATTAACCGACATACATGTCTGGGCCTCGACGTCCCTATGCTTGGCGGCTCTCATCGCGCGCCCAAGCTGAAAGTCGTCGGCGTCCGGCTGACCCTGAACCCGAGCACTGACACGCCTGCCAGAAAGTGCCGGGTCCAGGTGGCCGCCAAACGCGATCACCTCCTCGGTGGACCGCGAGCCCTGCAGCGCCTCCGCAGGGCCGTCCGCCGTGCCGTGACCACGCGAATGGGGAGTCGGTGACCTGGCGCCTCAGGACCCCCCTCCCTCCCCGCAGGACCCATGGTCTGCCGACGCCCTCCTGATGAGGCCGGTGAAGATCGCACCTGAGGTGATCCCGCGGCCGAGTCCAGAGCCACCTGCCCTGGAACTGCCAACGGCGAAGACCCCCTAGGCACCCCCATGTGGTATGCGGGCGCAAACTGGGGCTCGGGACACGCCTGTGCCACAAGTCCACGCGCGCGGGGCGACTCGTCAGCAACCCGTGTCGGAGTCAAGCAAGCACAGGCCCCCGACGCACAGCCGTCCACCCGCAGATCCGTCGCCGGTAGTGACGCCGCAATGTGTTCCTGCCCAGCTTCTGTCTTGCGCGTCGGAGTCGAGGCACGCGCCACTCCTGGCAAGGCCGGTCCACACTTCGGCGACAAGACAAGTGGCTCCGTCAGAATGGGTGGCAAATCGTGCTCAGCAGCATCATCACTCTCGACACGGTCACTCCACAGTTGAGGCGGTGCGGAGTTCGGCGTCCCAAAGGACCCAAACCTCAGAGTTTGAACTGGTGGGGACGGAGCCGCCAATTTCTTTTCTGAAACCGCGGTAGCAACAAATCAGTGTGGTGCTCGTACTACTAGATTAGTATAGATGCGTGTCAAAGAGAGAGGAAAGGAATTTTTATTTTTTTTGCGGGTGAGAGAGGAAAGGAAATGGTCATTGATAGTAGCTAGCTCATGGAGTGGGTAGAACAAAGGACATGGTGGCGACCGCAACGCGAGTGGATGTGTCAAAGGCGACGTCGCGATCCATGCGATCTGTATCTCATCCTCCCCGTTTAGCTCACCGCTGCTGGCTGATGGCGTAGACATCTCTCTCATTCTGCTCTGCTCTTTTCAGATTTTTTAGCCGTCCAATCAATTAAGGATGAGGTCGATCGATGGCTACATACATAGTACAAGAAGAGAGTGACCACGGTCGGTGTATATATACAATATACGTACTTGCGTGAGCATAATATAATTATAAATACTTCGTGTTCGAGAGTAGCCTCCTCCCCAAGAAAAACTTAGGGTTCCTTTGCCTCCTGTCGGCGCCGCCGCCGGTCGGCCTCGTCTCCGGTGGCCTTAGGGTCATGGCGGCGCGGTGGATTCTGGCCCTTGCCGGGGGGAGGGTTCCATTTTTAGCCGTTTTTTCAAGTTTTGTTAGGGTTTATTTACTGCTCAGAAAGACGAGACGGCGACGGCTCCATGAAGATGGAATAAGGTCGTCCTCGCCTAGCGCTTGTTCCGGTGGTGTGTCTATAGCATCGTCGGTGGGCATGTGGAGGTTGGATTCTTCCGATCTACGCTACTCTTCATCGGCGGCGGTTGATGTTCTGCTACGCTGGTCCTATGAGGCCTTAGCACGACCACTTCCCGACTGTCTACTATAACAAGTTTTGTCCGGCTCCGATGAGGGAGGGGCGATGATGACGGCACGCCTTCAGCTCGCTTCAGTGCTTGTAGTCATTGCTAGGTGGTCTACGGACCTGGATGTAACTTTTATTATTTCTGATGTTCGTTGTAATGCCATGATTGAAGAGGAATAGATTGGACGTTTTCTCACAAAAAAATGTAATTATAAATTCGTAATATAGTAGGTGGTGGAGTATAATCTCAACGTTGCACAACTCGATGGATGGCTGGATGCTCCGCTTGTCTTGTTCGCCACGCCACATAAAAGGCGCGTCGTGAAAAAGAAGTGGTGATGGATGATGACAGAAATACAAGTGTCATAAAAAAGATACACTCCTACACTACTACAATGAAAAACAAAATACCAAAAAAATAACCACACTGCTATAATGGGAAAGAGGGACCACTGTAGACGTATCTTCTAATTAACTAAGCTCCCACGAAATAATGCCATAGGAGAGCTCCAATGTGTCTCTTTTTTCGAAATTGGGTTTGTTTTGTGAGCGAGTAAATTGCACAAAACCACCACTTTGAAGGCGAGGTTTGCGAAAACCAGTACAATACATTTTTTTGCATAAAACACCATCTCTTCCGTAATCTTTTTGCAGAAAGCACTGATCGGCGGATCGGGGTCAGTTAAGCTTGTTTATGACAGGTGGGGCCCTTTTTTGCGTACGTGGCACCGTCGGCCGTCCCGACAGCCGTTAGACGGCGTTTGACGGCGCCGTATGCCTCTGTTTGATGGACCGGTCAAAAGACTGGTCGGTGCTGCCCCCACTCCCCACTCCCCACTCTGTCTTGCTGCTCTCTCGCTCACTCCTCCTCTGTCTTGCTCCTCTGCTTTGCTCGCCGCACCCGCAGCCGCGTCGTCGCACCCGTGGCCGCGCCCCCGCCGCGTCGCCATGGTGTCCTGGAGCGATGGGTCCGATAGCAGCGAGCACACCGTGGAGTACGTCAGCTCTGGTTCTGACGACGGCAGAATTAAGGTAAGTTCAGATTTTTAGGGTTAGGGTTTGTGATTTGGGGGATTTCTTGAATGAGCTTGTTTGCTGACATGTGGATCAAATCTCTGGTATTCCTATGCACTACAGATCCCTGCTACCACCGAAGACTCCGATTTCGAGGGACCTGAAACGGAGTTGCTTGTTCTCTGCAATGAACATTGGAATGCCGCAGAAACGTGTGTTGCTTTCGAAGGAATCCACACTGGCAGGAGGTTTCTTTGCTGTGCTGAGAAGGTATATTGTGATTTGTTTTCTCTGGATCTGCCTTTGTTTGTGTTGTGCCTGTGTTTTCTCTGGATCTGTACTGTGGTGGCAGGCATTGCAGTTTAGTGTTAGGTTTAGTTGTATTGTTTAGTTAGGAAAGTGGATCAGAAGCAATTGCTTACTCTGGCAGCATCTTTTCCTCTTGGTCTGGCAACATTGTTAAGTTAGGTCACTTTGTTTAGTGTAGCATGCTATAAATAATTTAAGACAGAATATGCATGGGTTACTGGAGCAGGACAGAGGATGCAACTTGTTTAGTATGACATGTTAGGTCATTTGATTGATTATGTTTACTTTATAGCAGGACAACATTTTTTAAGTAGCATGAGGACATGTTTAAGTAGCAAGCTCAAGCTCTGAATTTGATGATAGTAATTAAATAGTGTTGCTTGGAAGCATTCTAAAGTTTTTGTTTATATTAATTCAGATTTTGTTCAAGAAGGTAGAAACTGTGGATTAGTTGAATGGATTGATCCAGCTTGGCCCAACACCCTTGAGAATGCATTAGCCAAGTTATGGTTTATGTGTGAACAAAGTAGGAGAGACATGACTGAGGAAAATCTTTTGCATTCATTTGCTGTTCATGACTTGACACAAGAGAAGAAGAAGCTGCAGGAGAGCTATGAGAAGTTGGTTGAAGATGTGAATGGACTTTTGGATGCTCAGGAAAGGAGGGCAGAGGTAGAAAGGAAAGATCTTGAAACCAACAAGCTTCAGGAGAAGTATGACATGGTTAAGAACCTAGCAGCTGCTCAAGCAAATGTCATTAGTAACATGAAGCTCAAGCTAGCTGAAGGGAGGAAGAACTTGCAGAACCACATTGATGAGTTGAAGAAGACAGTTGAAGAGAGCAATGTGAAGCTGCAGGGAGTGAAGGCCATCATAAATGGATAAGCAGGTGGTTCTGGAAGAGAAGAATGGGCAATATCATTTGGCATTTGCTGACCTTTTGCAGAGTGTGGTTTGGCATTTGCTGTAATGATGGTAGACTAAATTCTCTGAACTATGAGTACTTCTGAACTATGGTGATGTAATGTAGTAATCTTCAACTATGATTATGTATGGATTTGAACTATTGCAAAATGTGGTGGTACTTGGAGGTGCTGAATGTGATCTTAAGTAAGATGCTTGCAAATTAATGATTGTGATCTTAAGTATGTTTCTATGCAACTAGTGTTTTTTATCGACCTTGAGGCATCAAGTAGGCTCACTTAGGTTTATTGGCTTTTTATCGACCCCGAGGCATCAACTAGGCTCAATTAGGTTTTTTTGGCTTTTTATGGACCCCGAGGCATCAACTAGGCTCACTTACTATTTTTTTGGCTTTTTATCGACCTCGAGGCATCAAGTAGGCTCACTTAGGGTTTTTTTGGCTTTTTATCGACCTTGAGGCATCAACTAGGCTCACTTAGGGTTTTTAGGCTTTTTATCGACCTCGAGGCATCAACTAGGCTAAATTAGGGGGTTTAGGCTTTTTATCGACCTCGAGGCATCAACTAGGCTCAATTAGGGTTTTTAGGCTTTTTATCGACCTCGAGGTATCAAGTAGGCTCACTTAGGGTTTTTAGGCTTTTTATCGACCTCGAGGCATCAAGTAAGCTTTTTTGGCTTTTTATCGACGTTGAGGCATGAAGACTAGCATCACAAGGGTAAGTTTTGGGTTTCTGGATTCTTGGTCATTGGCACAACATTATCATCACAAGAGTAGCACCATCATCATAACTAGAGTAGCACTAGATTAGTTCATCATCCCAGTTGATCATCACAGGACTACTAGAATGCCATAGTTTGACAGAAGGATCATAACAGTACCAGAACCTAAGTTGGCCATTACAGTACCAGAACATAACTTGATGATCACTTGGTCATCAAAATGGAAGCAGTATCACAACATGATGAAGCATAGTTTGGATCACAACATCAATCCCATGCTGCACCAGAAGCAGTCAGGTAGTCCTTTATCTTCTGGGTTGGCTTTCTGACTCTCTGGGAACCACTGTTTGGTCTTGGAGGCAAGAAAGCTGCCCTTGCTCCCTTTGCAGCAGTTGAAGCTCTAGTTTGTGGAGCCTTACCCTTTGCAGCAGCAGTAGCAGTTCTTGTTGATGGTGCAGTGGTAGTAGATGGAGTCCTCCTTGCTGGTGTTGTTGCAGTGGCAGTAGAAGCAGTCCTCCTTGCTGGTGCTGGTGCAGTGGCAGTAGAAGCAGTCCTCCTTGCTGGTGTTGGTGCAGTGGCAGTAGAAGCAGTCCTCCTTGCTGGTGCTGGTGCAGTGGCAGTAGATGCAGCCCTTCTTGCTGGTGCAGCAGAGGAGGCAGCAGTAGCAGCATCAGGTGGGTAAGAAGAGCTGCTTGGCTGCAAAAAGAACACAAGTAATTCAGCATTTTTATTACAAGCATAGAGAACACAAGTAAGTTAGCATGTTTTGCATTGTTTGTACCTCATGCCTTTTCTTTCTCATGGCTAGTGCAGGCTTCAAAGGAACATGGCAGTTTGTGTACCTATGGCCAACTTTGCTGCAATTCGAACAAGTGATTGAGGCCATCCTTGAAGTGTCCTTTGGAGCTGGCTTCTCATGTCTGCCCTTCCTTCTCTTAATTTGTGCTCTACCTTTGTGTTCTTTGAAGACTGGAGGGTCAATGTCCCTACTGTCTGTCTTTGGCCACATGTCAGGGCCAGGTACTGGATAGATTATGGGACTGTATGCAGCCTTGTACATTGGTTTTTTGAAAAAATCATTAACAAAGTCCTCTGGCTGTAGCTTAGCTTTGTGAATGGCAGAGACAGCATGATGGCAAGGCACTGCTGTCATATCCCACTTCCTACACCCACAAGTCTTTTTCTGCAGGTTAACAACATATGTTTTCTCTGCACTTGTCACTTGGTAAAGATGTGGTCCAGCCATCAAGGATTGGCAGTTCCTAGACCACTTCTTTGCTTCTTCTAGTTTCTCTGCATATGTAGGACAAATCTCCCATTTGACAGTATCAACTTTTGTTCTATTTGCATTGAATTTGACCATCAACTTTGTCCTAATTCCATCAACCATGGTCCTTATTGGCTTAGCCCTAACATCTAGGACCCACCTATTGAAAACCTCACTTAGATTATTAACAACTAAGTCAGTCTTGCAGTTCACATCCATGGCATGTCTGGCCCAAGTGTGTTTGGGTATTTTGCTAAGCCACACCCAAGCTGCTTCACACTCTGACTTTAACTCATCCATTACAACTTGAAAACCATGTTCAGTATATGAGTAACTTGCTGCATCCATGTATTTTTTTTAATTCTGGCCCTCTAAACCCAGCAATCTGAAAGTTCTTGTAGATATGCCTAAGGAAAAACCTTTGTGGGCAAATTGGGGAAGACTCTATTTATGGCTTTCAAAAGACCCTGTATGAAACAAGTACAACTAAGTGACTACAACTACATGAAAGTAACTACAACTACATGAAAGTAACTACAACTACATGAAAGTAACTAAATATATTACCTTCTGCCTATCTGAAATGATTGTGTACTGTCCAAACTGGCCAGATTGCCCACCTATTGCCTCCCTCAGCTGGTATAGAAACCAAGTCCAGGAATTAGTGTCCTCCTTGTCTACAATTCCAAAAGCCATGGGAAAAATGTTGTTGTTCCCATCTCTTCCAGTAGCTGCTAGGATTTGTTGACCAGTAGTGAGCTTTATGAAGCATCCATCCAAACCTACAAGTTAAGCACAAATGATTAGTACTTCAAAGAACATACAAGTGGCATAAACAATAATACAAGGCAATTACCTATGAATGGTCTGCAGCCATTGAGGAACCCTTCTTTGCATCCATTCAGGCAGATGAAAAGTCCATAAAACCTAGGGTTCTTGCTAGGATGCTCCCTAATATGTTTTGTTGTCACAATACATCTAGAACCTGGATTGGTGTCTAGGACAGCCTCTGAATAATCCCTAATCCTGGTGTATTGGGCCTTTTGATCTCCTAAAACAACATTCTTTGCTGCCTTCCTAGCCCTGTAGGCCATGTGGGTTGAAATTTCCACTCCATACTTGCTCTTTGCAGTGTTAATTATTGTTGTTATTGTTGTGTTAGGGTCATTCCTCAGTGCCTCCTCACAATGTTTTGCAACCCACTTGGCAGTGACTTTGGTGCTCTCTGACACAGAAGGGCATGTGTGCACCAAATACAGCTTTCTAATGGTAAATGTCTTCTCATTTGCAATCTGAGAAGCTGCTATATAAAAAGGGCATTGCTCATCTATGCACTATGCTATAACCCTGTCACTGCAGTTTCTGTGGTACTCATAGTTCCTGTTCTGTGATATGTGCAGGGTTTGGAGTGCAGTTCTGAACTGGTACACATCAATAAAGCAAAGATGCTTCACAAATTGGTCTTGTGGGTCAGCTCTGCCCTCAGCATACCATAACCTTGGCTTCATTTTCTTTGCTCTGCTCTTCCTACCATTCGGCAACACATAAGCCATTGCCTCAGCACCATCATCATCTTCCAAACCCAGGTCTAATGGTTTTTTGTCCTCGTCATCTGATGGTATCCAGTCATCCTCAAACATTTGCTCTACACTTCCATGTGATCTGCTAGTTGGCCCTTTTCTGTCTCTCTTGGCCTTATTCTTCTTCTGAATATGTTGACCACTCTCTTGCTCCTCTTCATTGTGTTGCTCCCCTTGCACCACTTCCTCCAATTCCTCCGATTCCTCCTCCTCTTGATCATCATCATCCTCTTCTTCACCTGATGGCTCATACAGTTCCTCCTCCTCATCTGTATCCCACATCTCCTCAACATCTGTGTCCCCTTCATAATGCAGTAATGGATCATCCCTCTGTTTTTTCATTTCCTCAAGCCTAGCATGGATATCCCCATATTCTGATAAATTATCGTCATCACTATCCTCTTCATTGTCCATAACTGCAGCTTTCCTTTTCAAATGAGTGGCCTTCTCTTTTTCTTTCTCATTCTTCCTAAACATTGCAATTTCCTTTCTCCTTCTCTCCTCCATAACTTTTTCTATTTGCAGTTGCTCCTCTGAATTGTTTGTGCTCTGCTGTGTTTGAAACTGTATTGCTCTTGGTTCTTCTACTGGTACTACTGCTGTTGTGTTTGAAACTGAACTAGGATGTGCATTGAACAACACTCCTTCATCTACCTGATATAGTTGGGGCTCTCCAATTTCCTGCAGAGGTATCTGCTGCTCAATAACATTAGCACTGCAATTTATATGTGCAGGTTTGGGGGAACTGGCCCTAACAACTGTCACATTGAAAATCTTCTGCTTCTGCTGTACTATGTGGTCTAGAATTTCCTCCAGCATGTCATCATCTCCTATTTCTTGCATTCCTTCTATCCCTAGGCCAGGATCCTTCACATAGTACATGTAATCCCTCACCCCACATCCTTCAGTCTCTATCAGTGCAACTAGATTGTAAAAAGTGAGTCTGACAACATCATAGTTCTCTCAAGATTATCTCTATCATGAAAATGCATCCTCAATTCCCAAACCACATCATCCAGACTACAAATTTATAAAGAAACATAGTGTTGTATAAGTGTTCAATCATAACACTTATGAAAAAGCAGGACAACATTAATACATAGCTTTGGGTTGCTTAAGTAACCAATGTAGTACAAAGCAAAAGAACTGCAATAACCCTAGCTTTGGTTAATTAAGATCTACTGCAATACAGATCAACACATCAAATAATTCCAACTATATAACCATAGCTTATTTCAACTATAATCAGTTAATTTCAGAAAGAAATCGTTGCAATAACAATCATAGGGCCAACAATATGCAATGGGGATGGGGAAGGGGATATCACTGTTGGAGAACGTAGTAATTTCAAAAAAAATCCTACGCACACGCAAGATCATGGTGATGCATAGCAACGAGAGGGGAGAGTGTTGTCTATGTACCCTCATAGACTGAAGCGGAAGCGTTGACGCAACGTAGAGGAAGTAGTCGTACGTCTTCTCGGTCCAACCGATCCAAGCACCGTTACTCCGGCACCTCTGAGTTCTTGACACACGTACAGCTCTATTACGCACCCGGGCTCCGATCCAGCAAAGCTTCGTGGAGGAGTTTCGTCAGCATGACGGCGTGGTGACGATCTTGATGTTTAACCGTCACAGGGCTTCGCCTAAGCACTGCTACAATATGATCGAGGTGTAATATCGTGGAGGGGGGCACCGCACACGGCTAAGGAACGATCACGAAGATCAACTTGTGTGTCCTAGGGTGCCCCCCTGCCCCCGTATATAAAGGAGCCAAGGAGAGGGGGCGGCCGGCCAAGGAGAGGCGCGCCAGGGGGGAGTCCTACTCCCACTGGGAGTAGGACTCCCTTCTTTCCTAGTTGGAGCAGGAGAAGGGGGGAAAGAGGAGGAAGAGGGGAAGGAAAGGGGGGGCGCCGCCCCCCTTCCCTTGTCCTATTCGGACTAGGAAGGGGAGGGGCGCGCGGCCACCTATTGCCTCCTTCTCTCTTCTCCCTCAAGGCCCATGTAGGCCCAATAACCCCCCGGGGGGGTTCCGGTAACCCCCGGTACTCCGGTAAAATGTCGATTTCACCCTGAACGATTCCGATGTCCAAATATAGGCTTCCAATATATCGATCTTTATGTCTCGACCATTTCGAGACTCCTCGTCATGTCCGTGATCACATCCGAGACTCCGAACAACCTTCGGTACATCAAAATACATAAACTCGTAATGAAACTGTCATCGTAACTTTAAGCGTGCGGACCCTACGGTTCGAGAACAATGTAGACATGACCGAGACACGTCTCCGGTCAATAACCAATAGCGGGACCTGGATGCCCATATTGGCTCCTACATATTCTACGAAGATCTTTATCGGTCAGACCACATAACTACATACGTTGTTCCCTTTGTCATCGGTATGTTACTTGCCCGAGATTCGATCGCCGGTATCCAATACCTAGTTCAATCTCGTTACCGGCAAGTCTCTTTACTCGTTCCGTAATACATCATCTCGCAACTAACTCATTAGTTGCAATGCTTGCAAGGCTTAAGTGATGTGCATTACCGAGAGGGCCCAGAGATACCTCTCCGACGATCGGAGTGACAAATCCTAATCTCAAAATACGTCAACCCAACATGTACCTTTGGAGACACCTGTAGAGCACCTTTATAATCACCCAGTTATGTTGTGATGTTTGGTAGCACACAAAGTGTTCCTCCGGCACACGGGAGTTACATAATCTCATAGTCATAGGAACATGTATAAGTCATGAAGAAATCAATAGCAACATACTAAACAATCGGGTGCTAAGCTAATGGAACGGGTCATGTCAATCAGATCATTCAACTAATGATGTGATCCCGTTAATCAAATGACAACTCTTTGTCCATGGTTAGGAAACATAACCATCTTTGGTTAACGAGCTAGTCAAGTAGAGGCATACTAGTGACACTCTGTTTGTCTATATATTCACACATGTATTATGTTTCCGGTTAATACAATTCTAGCATGAATAATAAACCTTTATCATGATATAAGGAAATAAATAATAACTTTATTATTGCCTCTAGGGCATATTTCCTTCAGTCTCCCACTTGCACTAGAGTCAATAATCTAGATTACACAGTAATGATTCTAACACCCATGGAGCTTTGGTGCTGATCATGTTTTGCTCGTGGAAGATGCTTAGTCAACGGGTCTGCTACATTCAGCTCCGTATGTATCTTGCAAATCTCTATGTCTCCCACCTGGACTAGATCCCGGATGGAATTGAAGCGTCTTTTGATGTGTTTGGTTCTCTTGTGAAATCCGGATTCCTTTGCCAAGGCAATTGCACCAGTATTGTCACAAAAGATTTTCATTGGACCCGATGCACTAGGTATGACACCTAGATCGGATATGAACTCCTTCATCCAGACTCCTTCGTTTGCTGCTTCCGAAGCAGCTATGTACTCCGCTTCACATGTAGATCTCGCCACGACGCTTTGTTTAGAATTGCACCAACTGACAGCTCCACCGTTTAATGTAAACACGTATCCGGTTTGCGATTTAGAATCGTCCGGATCAGTGTCAAAGCTTGCATCAACGTAACCGTTTACGATGAACTCTTTGTCACCTCCATATACGAGAAACATATCCCTAGTTCTTTTCAGGTATTTCGGGATGTTCTTGACCGCTGTCTAGTGATCCACTCCTGGATTACTTTGGTACCTCCCTGCTAAACTTATAGCAAGGCACACATCAGGTCTGGTACACAGCATTGCATACATGATAGAGCCTATGGCTGAAGCATAGGGAACATCTTTCATTTTCTCTCTATCTTCTGATGTGGTCGGGCATTGAGTCTGACTCAACTTCACACCTAGTAACACAGGCAAGAACCCTTTCTTTGCTTGATCCATTTTGAACTTCTTCAAAATCTTATCAAGGTATGTGCTTTGTGAAAGTCCAATTAAGCGTCTTGATCTATCTCTATAGATCTTTATTCCTCATATGTAAGCAGCTTCACCGAGGTCTTTCATTGAAAAACTCTTATTGAAGTATCCCTTTATGCTATCCAGAAATTCTATATCATTTCCAATCAGTAATATGTCATCCACATATAATATCAGAAATGCTACAGAGCTCCCACTCACTTTCTTGTAAATACAGGCTTCTCCGAAAGTCTGTATAAAACCAAATGCTTTGATCACACTATCAAAGCGTTTATTCCAACTCCGAGAGGCTTGCACCAGTCCATAAATGGATCGCTGGAGCTTGCACACTTTGTTAGCTCCCTTTGGATCGACAACACCTTCCGGTTGCATCATATACAACTCTTCTTCCAGAAATCCATTCAGGAATGTAGTTTTGACATCCATCTGCCAAATTTCATAATCATAAAATGCGGCAATTGCTAACATGATTCGGACAGACTTAAGCATCGTTACGGGTGAGAAGGTCTCATCGTAGTCAACCCCTTGAACTTGTCGAAAACCTTTTGCGACAAGTCGAGCTTTGTAGACAGTTGAAGGAAATATGCCCTAGAGGCAATAATAAAGTTATTATTTATTTCCTTATAATCATGATAAATGTTTATTATTCATGCTAGAATTGTATTTTCCGGAAACATAATACATGTGTGAATACATAGACAAACAGAGAGTCACTAGTATGCCTCTACTTGACTAGCTCGTTAATCAAAGATGGTTATGTTTCCTAACCATGAACAATAAGTTGTTATTTGATTAACGAGGTCACATCATTAGTAGAATGATCTGATTGACATGACCCATTCCATTAGCTTAGCACCTGATCGTTTAGTATGTTGCTATTGCTTTCTTCATGACTTATACATGTTCCTACGACTATGAGATTATGTAACTCCCGTTTACCGGAGGAACACTTTGGGTACTACCAAACGTCACAACGTAAATGGGTGATTATAAAGGAGTACTACAGGTGTCTCCAATGGTCGATGTTGGGTTGGCGTATTTCGAGATTAGGATTTGTCACTCCGATTGTCGGAGAGGTATCTCTGGGCCCTCTCGCTAATACACATCACATAAGCCTTGCAAGCATTACAACTAATATGTTAGTTGTGAGATGATGTATTACGGAACGAGTAAAGAGACTTGCCGGTAACGAGATTGAACTAGGTATTGGATACCGACGATCGAATCTCGGGCAAGTAACATACCGATGACAAAGGGAACAACGTATGTTGTTATGCGGTCTGACCGATAAAGATCTTCGTAGAATATGTAGGAGCCAATATGGGCATCCAGGTCCCGCTATTGGTTATTGACCAGAGACATGTCTCGGTCATGTCTACATTGTTCTCGAACCCGTAGGGTCCGCACGCTTAAGGTTACGATGACAGTTATATTATGAGTTTATGCATTTTGATGAACCGAAGGTTGTTCGGAGTCCCGGATGTGATCACGGACATGACGAGGAGTCTCGAAATGGTCGAGACGTAAAGATTGATATATTGGAAGCCTATGTTTGGACATCGGAAGTGTTCCGGGTGAAATCGGGATTTTACCGGGTTACCGGGAGGTTACCGGAACCCCCCGGGATCCATATGGGCCTTCATGGGCCTTAGTGGAAAGGAGAAAGGGGCAGCCCAAGGTGGCTGCGCCTCTTCCCCCTCCCCTAGTCCTATTAGGACTAGGAGAAGGTGGCCGGCCCCCCTCTCTCCCTTCCCCTCCGAGGAATCCTAGTTGGACTAGGATTGGGGGGAGGAATCCTACTCCCAGAGGGAGTAGGACTCTCCTGCGCCTCCCTCTATGGCCGGCCAGCCTCCCCCTCTCTACTCCTTTATATACGGAGGCAGGGGCAC
This sequence comes from Triticum dicoccoides, assembly GCF_002162155.2. Lineage (NCBI taxonomy): Eukaryota > Viridiplantae > Streptophyta > Magnoliopsida > Poales > Poaceae > Triticum > Triticum dicoccoides. The sequence continues at coordinate 620,993,015 of NC_041390.1, read as the reverse complement.
CTCTAAACACACAAGTTGACACAAGTTGATCCACGTGATCGATTCCTTAGCCGTGTGCGGTGCCCCCTGCCGCCATATTCCTCGATAATATTGTAGCGGAGTTTAGGTGAAGCCCTGCTGCTGTAGTTCATCAAGATCGTCACCACGCCGTCGTGCTGACGAAACTCTTCCCCGACACTTTGCTGGATCGGAGTCCGGGGATCGTCATCGAGCTGAACGTATGCTCGAACTCGGAGGTGCCGTAGTTTCGGTGCTTGATCGGTTGGATCGTGAAGACGTACGACTACTTCCTCTATGTCGTGTCATTGCTTCCGCAGTCGGTCTGCGTTGGGTACGTAGACAACACTCTCCTCTCGTTGCTATGCATCACATGATCCTGTGTGCGCGTAGGAAAATTTTTGAAATTACTACGAAACCCAACAGTGGCATCCGAGCCTAGGTTAATGATGTTGATGTTATATGCACGAGTAGAACACAAGTGAGTTGTGGACGATACAAGTCATACTGCCTACCAGCATGTCAAATTTTGGTTCAGCGGTATTGTTGGACGAGACGACCCGGACCAACCTTACGCGTACGCTTACGCGAGACCGGTTCCCTCGACGTGCTTTGCACAGAGATGGCTTGCGGGCGACTGCCTCTCCAACTTTAGTTGAACCAAGTATGGCTACGCCCGGTCCTTGCGAAGGTTAAAACGGAGTCTATTTGACAAACTATCGTTGTGGTTTTGATGCGTAGGTGAGATTGGTTCTTACTTAAGCCCGTAGCAGCCACATAAAACATGCAACAACAAAGTAGAGGACGTCTAACTTGTTTTTGCAGGGCATGTTGTGATGTGATATGGTCAAGGCATGATGCTGAATTTTATTGTATGAGATGATCATGTTTTGTAACCGAGTTATCGGCAACTGGCAGGAGCCATATGGTTGTCGCTTTATTGTATGCAATGCAATCGCGATGTAATGCTTTACTTTATTACTAAACGGTAGTGATAGTCGTGGAAGCATAAGATTGGTGAGACGACAACGATGCTACGATGGAGATCAAGGTGTCGCGCCGGTGACGATGGTGATCATGACGGTGCTTTGGAGATGGAGATCACAAGCACAAGATGATGATGGCCATATCATATCACTTATATTGATTGCATGTGATGTTTATCTTTTTATGCATCTTATCTTGCTTTGATTGACGGTAGCATTATAAGATGATCTCTCACTAAATTATCAAGAAGTGTTCTCCCTGAGTATGCACCGTTGCGAAAGTTCTTCGTGCTGAGACACCACGTGATGATCGGGTGTGATAGGTTCTACGTTCAAATACAACGGGTGCAAAACAGTTGCACACGCGGAATACTCAGGTTATACTTGACGAGCCAAGCATATACAGATATGGCCTCGGAACACGGAGACCGAAAGGTCAAGCGTGAATCATATAGTAGATATGATCAACATAACGATGTTCACCATTGAAAACTACTCCATCTCACGTGATGATCGGTTATGGTTTAGTTGATTTGGATCACGTAATCACTTAGAGGATTAGAGGGATGTCTATCTAAGTGGGAGTTCTTTAATTAATTTGATTAACTGAACTTAAATTTATCATGAAACTTAGTACCTGATTAGTATCTTGCTTGTTTATGTTTGATTGTAGATAGATGGCTCGTGTTGTTGTTCCGTTGAATTTTAATGCGTTCCTTGAGAAAGCAAAGTTGAAAGATGATGGTAGCAATTACACGGACTGGGTCCGTAACTTGAGGATTATCCTCATTGCTGCACAGAAGAATTACGTCCTGGAAGCACCGCTGGGTGCCAGGCCTGCTGCAGGAGCAACGCCGGATGTTATGAACGTCTGGCAGAGCAAAGCTGATGACTACTCAATAGTTCAGTGTGCCATGCTTTACGGCTTAGAATCGGGACTTCAACGACGTTTTGAACGTCATGGAGCATATGAGATGTTCCAGGAGTTGAAGTTAATATTTCAAGCAAATGCCCGGATTGAGAGATATGAAGTCTCCAATAAGTTCTATAGCTGCAAGATGGAAGAGAACAGTTCTGTCAGTGAGCATATACTCAAAATGTCTGGGTATAATAATCACTTGATTCAATTGGGAGTTAATCTTCCGGATGATTGCGTCATTGACAGAATTCTCCAATCACTGCCACCAAGCTACAAGAGCTTCGTAATGAACTATAATATGCAAGGGATGAACAAGACTATTCCCGAGCTCTTCGCAATGCTAAAAGCTGCGGAGGTAGAAATCAAGAAGGAGCATCTAGTGTTGATGGTTAACAAGACCACTAGTTTCAAGAAAAAGGGCGAAGGGAAGAAAAAAGGGGAACTTCAAAAAGAACGGCAAGCAAGTTGCTGCTCAAGAGAAGAAACCCAAGTCTAGACCTAAGCCTGAAACTGAGTGCTTCTACTGCAAGCAGACTGGTCACTGGAAGCGGAACTGCCCCAAGTATTTGGCGGATAAGAAGGATGGCAAGGTGAACAAAGGTATATGTGATATACATGTTATTGATGTGTACCTTACCAATGCTCGCAGTAGCACCTGGGTATTTGATACTGGTTCTGTTGCTAATATTTGCAACTCGAAACAGGGACTACAGAATAAGAGGGCACTGGCAAAGGATGAGGTGACGATGCGCGTGGGAAACGGTTCCAAAGTCGATGTGATCGCGGTCGGCACGCTACCTCTACATCTACCTTCGGGATTAATATTAGACCTAAATAATTGTTATTTGGTGCCAGCGTTGAGCATGAACATTATATCTGGATCTTGTTTAATGCGAGACGGTTATTCATTTAAATCAGAGAATAATGGTTGTTCTATTTATATGAGTAATATCTTTTATGGTCATGCACCCTTGAAGAGTGGTCTATTCTTACTAAATCTCGATAGTAGTAATACACATATTCATAATGTTGAAACCAAAAGATACAGAGTTGATAATGAAAGTGCAACTTATTTGTGGCACTGTCGTTTAGGTCATATCGGTGTAAAACGCATGAAGAAACTCCATACTAATGGACTTTTGGAACCACTTGATTATGAATCACTTGGTACTTGCGAACCGTGCCTCATGGGCAAGATGAATAAAACACCGTTCTCCGGTACTATGGAGAGAGCAACAGATTTGTTGGAAATCATACATACCGATGTATGTGGTCCGATGAATATTGAGGCTCGTGGCGGATATCGTTATTTTCTCACCTTCACAGATGATTTGAGCAGATATGGATATATCTACTTAATGAAGCATAAGTCTGAAACATTTGAAAAGTTCAAAGAAATTCAGAGTGAAGTTGAAAATCATCGTAACAAGAAAATAAAGTTTCTACGATCTGATCGTGGAGGAGAATATTTGAGTTACGAGTTTGGTGTACATTTGAAAAACTGTGGAATAGTTTCGCAACTCACGCCCCCCGGAACACCACAGCGTAATGGTGTGTCCGAACGTCGTAATCGTACTTTACTAGATATGGTGCGATCTATGATGTCTCTTACAGATTTACCGCTATCATTTTGGGGATATGCTTTAGAGACGGCCGCATTCACGTTAAATAGGGCACCATCAAAATCCGTTGAGACGACGCCTTATGAACTATGGTTTGGCAAGAAACCAAAGTTGTCGTTTCTTAAAGTTTGGGGCTGCGATGCTTATGTGAAAAAGCTTCAACCTGATAAGCTCGAACCCAAATCGGAGAAATGTGTATTCATAGGATACCCAAAGGAAACTGTTGGGTACACCTTCTATCACAGATCCGAAGGCAAAACAAGTGTTGCTAAGAATGGATCATTTCTAGAGAAGGAGTTTCTCTCGAAAGAAGTGAGTGGGAGGAAAGTAGAACTTGACGAGGTAACTGTACCTGCTCCCTTACTGGAAAGTAGTTCATCACAGAAAACTGTTTCAGTGACACCTACACCAGTTAGTGAGGAAGCCAATGATAATGATCATGAAACTTCAGATCAAGATACTACTGAAATTTCGTAGATCAACCAGAGTAAGATCCACACCAGAGTGGTACGGTAATCCTGTTCTGGAGGTCATGCTACTAGATCATGATGAACCTACGAACTATGAAGAAGCGATGGTGAGCCCAGATTCCGCAAAGTGGCTAGAAGCCATGAAATCTGAGATGGGATCCATGTATGAGAACAAAGTATGGACTTTGGTTGACTTGCCCGATGATCGGCAAGCGATTGAGAATAAATGGATCTTTAAGAAGAAGACTGACGCTGATGGTAATGTTACTGTCTACAAAGCTCGACTTGTCGCAAAAGGTTTTCGGCAAGTTCAAGGAATTGACTACGATGAGACCTTCTCACCCATAGCGATGCTTAAGTCCGTCCGAATCATGTTAGCAATTGCCGCATTTTATGATTATGAAATTTGGCAAATGAATGTCAAAACTGCATTCCTGAATGGATTTCTGGAAGAAGAGTTGTATATGATGCAACCAGAAGGTTTTGTCGATCCAAAGGGAGCTAACAAAGTGTGCAAGCTCCAGCGATCCATTTATGGACTGGTGCAAGCCTCTCGGAGTTGGAATAAACGTTTTGATAGTGTGATCAAAACATTTGGTTTTATACAGACTTTTGGAGAAGCCTGTATTTACAAGAAAGTGAGTGGGAGCTCTGTAGCATTTCTGATATTATATGTGGATGACATATTACTGATTGGAAATGATATAGAATTTCTGGATAGCATAAAGGGATACTTGAATAAAAGTTTTTCAATGAAAGACCTCGGTGAAGCTGCTTACATATTAGGCATTAAGATCTATAGAGACAGATCAAGACGCTTAATTGGACTTTCACAAAGCACATACCTTGACAAAATTTTGAAGAAATTCAAAATGGATCAAGCAAAGAAAGGGTTCTTGCCTGTGTTACAAGGTGTGAAATTGAGTAAGACTCAATGCCCGACCACTGCAGAAGATAGAGAGAATATGAAAGATGTTCCCTATGCATCAGCCATAGGCTCTATCATGTATGCAATGCTGTGTACCAGACCTGATGTATGCCTTGCTATAAGTTTAGCAGGGAGGTACCAAAGTAATCCAGGAATGGATCACTGGACAGCGGTCAAGAACATCCTGAAATACCTGAAAAGGACTAAGGATATGTTTCTCGTATATGGAAGTGACAAAGAGCTCATCGTAAAAGGTTACGTTGATGCAAGCTTTGACACTGATCCGGACGATTCTAAATCGCAAACCGGATACGTGTTTACATTAAACGGTGGAGCTGTCAGTTGGTGCAGTTCTAAACAAAGCGTCGTAGCGGGATCTACATGTGAAGCGGAATACATAGCTGCTTCGGAAGCAGCAAATGAAGGAGTCTGGATGAAGGAGTTCATATCCGATCTAGGTGTCATACCTAGTGCATCGGGTCCAATGAAAATCTTTTGTGACAATACTCGTGCAATTGCCTTGGCAAAGGAATCCAGATTTCACAAAAGGACCAAACACATCAAGAGACGCTTCAACTCCATCCGGGATCTAGTCCAGGTGGGAGACATAGAGATTTGCAAGATACATACGGATCTGAATATTGCAGACCCGTTGACTAAGCCTCTTCCACGAGCAAAACATGATCAGCACCAAAGCTCCATGGGTGTTAGATTCATTACAGTGTAATCTAGATTATTGACTCTAGTGCAAGTGGGAGACTGAAGGAAATATGCCCTAGAGGCAATAATAAAGTTATTATTTATTTCCTTATAATCATGATAAATGTTTATTATTCATGCTAGAATTGTATTTTCCGGAAACATAATACATGTGTGAATACATAGACAAACAGAGTGTCACTAGTATGCCTCTACTTGACTAGCTCGTTAATCAAAGATGGTTATGTTTCCTAACCATGAACAATGAGTTGTTATTTGATTAACGAGGTCACATCATTAGTAGAATGATCTGATTGACATGACCCATTCCATTAGCTTAGCACCTGATCGTTTAATGTTGCTATTGCTTTCTTCATGACTTATACATGTTCCTATGACTATGAGATTATGCAACTCCCGTTTACCGGAGGAACACTTTGGGTACTACCAAACGTCACAACGTAAATGGGTGATTATAAAGGAGTACTATAGGTGTCTCCAATGGTCGATGTTGGGTTGGCGTATTTCGAGATTAGGATTTGTCACTCCGATTGTCGGAGAGGTATCTCTGGGCCCTCTCGGTAATACACATCACATAAGCCTTGCAAGCATTACAACTAATATGTTAGTTGTGAGATGATGTATTACGGAACGAGTAAAGAGACTTACCGGTAACGAGATTGAACTAGGTATTGGATACCGACGATCGAATCTCGGGCAAGTAACATACCGATGACAAAGGGAACAACGTATGTTGTTATGCGGTCTGACCGATAAAGATCTTCGTAGAATATGTAGGAGCCAATATGGGCATCCAGGTCCCGCTATTGGTTATTGACCAGAGACATGTCTCGGTCATGTCTACATTGTTCTCGAACCCGTAGGGTCCGCACGCTTAAGGTTACGATGACAGTTATATTATGAGTTTATGCATTTTGATGAACCGAAGGTTGTTCGGAGTCCCGGATGTGATCACGGACATGACGAGGAGTCTCGAAATGGTCGAGACGTAAAGATTGATATATTGGAAGCCTATGTTTGGACATCGGAAGTGTTCCGGGTGAAATCGGGATTTTACCGGGTTACCGGGAGGTTACCGGAACCCCCCGGGATCCATATGGGCCTTCATGGGCCTTAGTGGAAAGGAGAAAGGGGCAGCCCAAGGTGGCTGCGCCTCTTCCCCCTCCCCTAGTCCTATTAGGACTAGGAGAAGGTGGCCGGCCCCCCTCTCTCCCTTCCCCTCCGAGGAATCCTAGTTGGACTAGGATTGGGGGGAGGAATCCTACTCCCAGAGGGAGTAGGACTCTCCTGCGCCTCCCTCTATGGCCGGCCAGCCTCCCCCTCTCTACTCCTTTATATACGGAGGCAGGGGCACCTCTAAACACACAAGTTGACACAAGTTGATCCACGTGATCGATTCCTTAGCCGTGTGCGGTGCCCCCTGCCGCCATATTCCTCGATAATATTGTAGCGGAGTTTAGGTGAAGCCCTGCTGCTGTAGTTCATCAAGATCGTCACCACGCCGTCGTGCTGACGAAACTCTTCCCCGACACTTTGCTGGATCGGAGTCCGGGGATCGTCATCGAGCTGAACGTGTGCTCGAACTCGGAGGTGCCGTAGTTTCGGTGCTTGATCGGTTGGATCGTGAAGACGTACGACTACTTCCTCTACGTCGTGTCATTGCTTCCGCAGTCGGTCTGCGTTGGGTACGTAGACAACACTCTCCTCTCGTTGCTATGCATCACATGATCCTGTGTGCGCGTAGGAAATTTTTTGAAATTACTACGAAACCCAACAACAGTAATATTACCGTCAGCGTCAGTCTTCTTCTTGAAGATCCATTTATTCTCAATTACTTGCCGATCATCGGGCAAGTCAACCAAAGTCCATACTTTGTTCTCATACATGGATCCCATCTCAGATTTCATGGCTTCAAGCCATTTTGCGGAATCTGGGCTCACCATCGCTTTTTCATAGTTCGTAGGTTCATCATGATCTAGTAGCATGATTTCCAGAACAGGATTACCGTACCACTCTGGTGCGGATCTTACTCTGGTTGATCTATGAGGCTCAGTAGTAACTTGATCTGAAATTTCATGATCATCATCATTAAATTCCTCACTAATTGGTGTAGGTGTCGCAGAAACCGGTTTCTGTGATGAACTACTTTCCAATAAGGGAGCAGGTACAGTTACCTCATCAAGTTCTACTTTCCTCCCACTCACTTCTTTCGAGAGAAACTCCTTCTCTAGAAAGGATCCATTCTTAGCAACGAATATCTTGCCTTCGGATCTGTGATAGAAGGTGTACCCAACAATCTCCTTTGGGTATCCTATGAAGACACATTTCTCCGATTTGGGTTCGAGCTTATCCGGTTGAAGCTTTTTCACATAAGCATCGCAGCCCCAAACTTTAAGAAACGACAACTTTGGTTTCTTGCCAAACCATAGTTTATAAGGCGTCGTCTCAACGGATTTTGATGGTGCCCTATTTAACGTGAATGCGGCTGTCTCTAAAGCATAACCCCAAAACGATAGCGGTAAATCAGTAAGAGACATCATGGATCGCACCATATCTAGTAAAGTACGATTACGACGTTCGGACACACCATTACGCTGTGGTGTTCCGGGTGGCGTGAGTTGCGAAATTATTCCGCATTGCTTCAAATGTACACCAAACTCGTAACTCAAATATTCTCCTCCACGATCAGATCATAGAAACTTTATTTTCTTGTTACGATGATTTTCAACTTCACTCTGAAATTCTTTGAACTTTTCAAATGTTTCAGACTTATGTTTCATTAAGTAGATATACCCATATCTGCTTAAGTCATCTGTGAAGGTGACAAAATAACGATATCCGCCACGAGCCTCAATATTCATCGGACCACATACATCTGTATGTATGATTTCCAACAAATCTGTTGCTCTCTCCATAGTACCGGAGAACGGCGTTTTAGTCATCTTGCCCATGAGGCACAGTTCGCAAGTACCAAGTGATTCATAATCAAGTGGTTCCAAAAGTCCATCAGTATGGAGTTTCTTCATGCACTTTACACCGATATGACCTAAACGGCAGTGCCACAAATAAGTTGCACTATCATTATCAACTCTGCATCTTTTGGCTTCAACATTATGAATATGTGTATCACTACTATCGAGATTCATCAAAAATAGACCACTCTTCAAGGGTGCATGACCATAAAAGATATTACTCATATAAATAGAACAACCATTATTCTCTGATTTAAATGAATAACCGTCTGGCATCAAACAAGATCCAGATATAATGTTCATGCTCAACGCTGGCACCAAATAACAATTATTTAGGTCTCATACTAATCCCGAAGGTAGATGTAGAGGTAGCGTGCCGACCGCGATCACATCGACTTTGGAACCATTTCCCACGCGCATCGTCACCTCGTCCTTTGCCAGTGTTCGCTTAATCCGTAGTCCCTGTTTCGAGTTGCAAATATTAGCAACAGAACCAGTATCAAATACCCAGGTGCTACTGCGAGCTCTAGTAAGGTACACATCAATAACATGTATATCACATATACCTTTGTTCACCTTGCCATCCTTCTTATCCGCCAAATACTTGGGGCAGTTCCGCTTACAGTGACCAGTCTGCTTGCAGTAGAAGCACTCAGTTTCAGGCTTAGGTCCAGACTTGGGTTTCTTCTCTTGAGCAGCAACTTGCTTGTTGTTCTTCTTGAAGTTCCCTTTCTTCTTCCCTTTGCCCTTTTTCTTGAAACTAGTGGTCTTGTTGACCATCAACACTTGATGCTCCTTTTTGATTTCTACCTCCGCAGCTTTCAGCATTGCGAAGAGCTCGGGAATAGTCTTATTCATCCCTTGCATATTATAGTTCATCACGAAGCTCTTGTAGCTTGGTGGCAGTGATTGGAGAATTCTGTCAATGACGCAATCATCTGGAAGATTAACTCCCATCTGAATTAAGTGATTATTATACCCAGACATTTTGGGTATATGCTCACTGGCAGAACTGTTCTCCTCCATCTTGCAGCTATAGAACTTATTGGAGATTTCATATCTCTCAATCCGGGCATTTGCTTGAAATATTAACTTCAACTCCTGGAACATCTCATATGATCCATGACGTTCAAGATGTCGTTGAAGTCCCGATTCTAAGCCGTAAAGCATGGCACACTGAACTATCGAGTAGTCATCAGCTTTGCTCTACCAGACGTTCATAACATCTGGTGTTGCTCCAGCAGCAGGCCTGGCACCCGGCGGTGCTTCCAGGATGTAATTCTTCTGTGCAGCAATGAGGATAATCCTCAAGTTACGGACCCAGTCCGTGTAATTGCTACCATCATCTTTCAACTTTGCTTTCTCAAGGAACGCATTAAAATTTAACGGAACAACAGCACGGGCTATCTATCTACAATCAAACATACATAAGCAAGATACTATCAGGTACTAAGTTCATGATAAATTTAAGTTCAATTAATCATAGTACTTAAGAATTCCCACTTAGATAGACATCCCTCTAATCCTCTAAGTGATCACGTGATCCAAATCAACTAAACCATAACCGATCATCACGTGAAATGGATTAGTTTTCAATGGTGAACATCATTATGTTGATCATATCTACTATATGATTCACGCTCGACCTTTCGGTCTCCGTGTTCCGAGGCCATATCTGCATATGCTAGGCTCGTTTAACCTGAGTATTCTGCGTGTGCAAAACTGGCTTGCACCCGTTGTAGATGGACGTAGAGCTTATCACACCCGATCATCACGTGGTGTCTGGGCACGACAAACTTTGGTAACGGTGCATACTCAGGGAGAACACTTCTTGATAATTTAGTGAGAGATCATCTTATAATGCTACCGTCAAGCAAAGCAAGATAAGATGCATAAAAGATAAACATCACATGCAATCAATATAAGTGATATGATATGGCCATCATCATCTTGTGCCTGTGATCTCCATCTCCGAAGCACCGTCATGATCACCATCATCACCGGCGCGACACCTTGATCTCCATCGTAGCATCGTTGTCATCTCGCCAATCTTATGCTTCTACGACTATCGCTACCGCTTAGTGATAAAGTAAAGCATTATAGGGTGATTGCATTGCATACAATAAAGCGACAACCATATGGCTCCTGCCAGTTGCCGATAACCCAGTTACAGAACATGATCATCTCATACAATAAAATTTAGCATCATGTCTTGACCATATCACATCACAACATGCCCTGCAAAAACAAGTTAGTCGTCCTCTACTTTGTTTGTTGCAAGTTTTACGTGGCTGCTACGGGCTTTAAGCAAGAATCAATCTTACCTACGCATCAAAACCACAACGATAGTTTGTCAAGTTGATGCCATTTTAACCTTCACAAGGACCGGGCGTAGCCACGCTCGGTTCAACTAAAGTTGGAGAAACTGACACCCGCCAGCCACCTGTGTGCAAAGCACGGCGGTAGAACCAGTCTCGCGTAAGCGTATGCGTAATGTCGGTCCGGGCCGCTTCATCCAACAATACCGCCGAACCAAAGTATGACATGCTGGTAGGCAGTATGACTAATATCGCCCACAACTCACTTGTGTTCTACTCGTGCATATAACATCAAACCATAAAACCTTTGCTCGGATGCCACTGCTGGAGAACGTAGTAATTTCAAAAAAATTCCTACGCACACGCAAGATCATGGTGATGCATAGCAACGAGAGGGGAGAGTGTTGTCTACGTACCCTCGTAGACTGAAGCGGAAGCGTTGACTCAACGTAGAGGAAGTAGTCGTACGTCTTCCCGGTCCAACCGATCCAAGCACCGTTACTCCGGCACCTCCAAGTTCTTGACACACGTACAGCTCGATGACGCACCCCGGGCTCCAATCCAGCAAAGCTTCGGGGAGGAGTTTCGTCAGCACGACGGCATGGTGACGATCTTGATGTTTAACCGTCGCAGGGCTTCACCTAAGCACCGCTACAATATGATCGAGGTGTAATATCATGGAGGGGGGCACCGCACACGGCTAAGGAACGATCACGAAGATCAACTTGTGTGTCCTAGGGTGCCCCCCTGCCCCGTATATAAAGGAGCCAAGGAGAGGGGGCGGCCGGCCAAGGAGAGGCGCGCCAGGGGGGAGTCCTATTCCCACCGGGAGTAGGACTCCCTTCTTTCCTAGTTGGAGAAGGAGAAGGGGGGAAAGAGGAGGAAGAGGGGAAGGAAAGGGGGGGGGGGGCGCCGCCCCCCTTCCCTTGTCCTATTCGGACTAGGAAGGGAAGGGGCGCGCGGCCACCTCTTGCCTCCTTCTCTCTTCTCCCTCAAGGCCCATGTAGGCCCAATAACCCCCCCGGGGGGTTCCGGTAACCCCCGGTACTCCGGTAAAATGCCGATTTCACCCAGAACGATTCCGATGTCCAAATATAGGCTTCCAATATATCGATCTTTATGTATCGACCATTTCGAGACTCCTCGTCATGTCCGTGATCACATCCGGGACTCCGAACAACCTTCGGTACATCAAAATACATAAAGTCATAATGAAACTGTCATCGTAACTTTAAGTGTGCGGACCCTACGGTTCGAGAACAATGTAGACATGACTGAGACACGTCTCCGGTCAATAACCAATAGCGGGACCTGGATGCCCATATTGGCTCCTACATATTCTACGAAGATCTTTATCGGTCAGACCGCATAACTACATACGTTTTTCCCTTTGTCATCGGTATGTTACTTGCCCGAGATTCGATCGTCGGTATCCAATACCTAGTTCAATCTCGTTACCGGCAAGTCTCTTTACTCGTTCCGTAATACATCATCTCGCAACTAACTCATTAGTTGCAATGCTTGCAAGGCTTAAGTGATGTGCATTACCGAGAGGGCCCAGAGATACCTCTCCGACGATCGGAGTGACAAATCCTAATCTCGAAATATGTCAACCCAACATGTACCTTTGGAGACACCTGTAGAGCACCTTTATAATCACCCAGTTACGTTGTGACGTTTGGTAGCACACAAAGTGTTCCTCCGGCACACGGGAGTTACATAATCTCATAGTCATATTAACATGTATAAGTCATGAAGAAAGCAATAGCAACATACTAAACGATCGGGTGCTAAGCTAATGGAATGGGTCATGTCAATCAGATCATTCGTGATCCCGTTAATCAAGTGAAAACTCTTTGTCCACGGTTAGGAAACATAACCATCTTTGATTAACGGGCTAGTCAAGTAGAGGCATACTAGTGACACTCTGTTTGTCTATATATTCACACATGTATTATGTTTCTGGTTAATACAATTCTAGCATGAATAATAAACCTTTATCATGATATAAGGAAATAAATAATAACTTTATTATTGCCTCTAGGGCATATTTCCTTCAGTCACTACACGCTAACCCTAGCCCTAGCCCTAGAAACGGATCAGATAAGTTCACGGAATAATGGATAAGGGAAGGGGTTCTCACTATACACCGCCGAAGGATGAGGCGATGTGGTGGCTTCCATTGGGATTCGCCTTCACCGCCGCGGCGAAAGATCTAGCCGCCGCATATTCCACCGAATACTGCACCTCCGCATCTCGCGTCGCCTTGCTAGGGTTCGAGCTCCCGCAGAGCTCACCGCTTGGGTCGGGATCCACGTCGCCTGCGCCATTGCCGGGAGGACCACCTCCGCCAACACCGCCTGCTTTCGCCGGAGTAGCCATCTGCCTACGCGACGAGAGGAGGGGAGAGAGCGGCAGGAGAGTGGGGAAGAAGGCAGACGCGAGGATGGAGAGAGCGGCAGCACCAGAAGAGGGGAAGAAACGAACAGATGGGGGATGGAGGCATATGGCGCCGTCAAACGCCGTCTAACGGCTGTCGGGACTGCCGACGGTGCCACGTACGCAAAAAAAAGGGCCCCACCTGTCATAAACAAGCTTAACTGACCCGATCCGCCGATCAGTGCTTTCTAAAAAGATTACGGAAGAGATGGTGTTTTATGCAAAAAAAATGTATTATAGTGGTTTTCGCAAACCTTGCCTTCAAAGTGGTGGTTTTGTGCAATTTACTCTTTGTGAGCGGAAGATGATGCAGACATGCGGACCGATGCTCAATCAGTCGTTTCGTGAGACTCTCCGCGCAACTCATGTCGCCGTGGTCGTCGTCCCTCCTCCTCCCCACCTCTCGCCTTTCCCCACTCACTACACTCTTGTGCCCATTTGAGCCGATGTTGCCGCACCTCCTCCTCGATGCCTCATGAGCAGCTTTTCCTCCTCTTTTTGAGCAGTGATGACTGGTGGTATTGGAGGCGACAGCTCGGGCGATCGCGGAACAAATCCTGCGGTGGCTCGGCTCGCGTGTTGGAGACGAAGGGTCGCACCCGGAAGGTATGTTGATGCGGGCTGCAGCTGAAACAATCTTTCATGGTACCAAAGAATTCGAAAGGAGCAACAACTTTCTCTCTCAAGTGGCAAGGAACAAGAGGAAATACTCTCAAATATATTGCAGCGGGTAACTAGCTTGGTTTACAAGGACGCAGCCAAAACCATGAAACTTGCAAACCTATGTAGAATCACAAGAGGGAACCACAAGGATCCTATATGAATTAAGAACTGGCCCTCCAATCCACACACACTAGCTAACACTCAAGGATACTGGTGCTCGCAGCACAACATAACCTAACCAGCTGTCTACAAACATAAATTCAAAAATTCCTCCCCCTTCACATGCAACAGCTGGGGAGTACTTATACTAGAAGCACCTACTAGTTAAGTGTGAAAACAACTCAAAGTGAAGGGTAAATTCGTGAGCCCCAAGCTATAGCAGGAGCAAACTTATTGAGCCTCATGCCGTAAGTAATTTCTGGACAGCTTGCATGGGAATTTGCACAACTTTTGACACAAGACCTCAAATGATGCACCGTTTTCTTTAATGAAAGTTGACTTCAAAGACCATTTTTCTAACCTCTAAAACGTGCTAGACCATTCTAGAAGAGATAATATCACCTGCAGTCATACAACTTACGCTCAATGTTCAGTTTGGTGCTAAAACTTTAAAAAATACGAATTTATGATCATCTAACTTGCGTCCTTATGCAAATACGGTCACTTTGCTTGTAGTCAGACGTATCCTGCGCTGATGTGGCATGTCAGCGTGGCTATGCCCATTGTCAATGATTGGGAACAACTTGAACGAGGCGCACATATTTTTATTTTACAGAAACACCCCTTGTTCTGTATTTAATTAAGCAGTAGCCCCTTAATAACACATGTGGGTACAACTTAATCGCAAAGAAGATTTGAGGAGATTTGAACTCTAGACATCGTATACACACATGCACTAGCTACATACTCGTGACTATAAAGAGATGTGCCTTCTTTAATATGGACGCATATTCTTTTTATATTCCATTTTTCCCCACGTTCAGCCAGAAAACCGGTTCTAAAAAATCTCACCTTTTTGGCCAAAAAATTCAAATGAAATTCAAATTTGAACAATCGCAAGTTCAATTAATTGTCGTTCTGATACTGTGTGCATATGAGAGATATATAATTGACATGGTTTCTGTCATTTAAATTAAAAATTCAGGCAATAATATAGTTTTCCGGGGACCACAAAAATTTCTGATAACCGACCTGTTATCAGAAATTCGGTCCCGGAGAAAAAACCTGAATACAAGTAGTTTCATTGCCAAATATAAAATTTATTGTTTATCTTTTAGACAATTATAGGTACTTGGTGTAGTGGTTAGCTCCTGCGGTTTCACACTTGAGGTCGACGAATGGAATCCATCGGGCCCCTTTTTTCCCTGCGGAATTATCCATGCGCCCAAGTTACAAATTTTTGGTTGACCCACTGACAGGTGGGCCCTGTGTAGATTAGTCTAGTTACCTGGTTAGCCTAACCTGTTGTTTGTATCACACCGACTAGTGGCCCCACCCCTAAATTACCAGTTAGACATGTGCGTCTATTTATCTGATTAACCTGGACAAACTTAACATGTTTTTTTTAGAATAACTTGACGTGCTTTTGTGTGTAATCAAATAGATTTTAGTTGTGCATGTACAACATCGTGCAACACTGGTGGGATGGATGTAATTGTTTAATTAATAGGTTGTTGGTTCGATGCCGTAAAAAAAACAGGTTGTTGGTTCGAACCCAATCTACCCCATCATTTTTTCATTATATTTGACGTCTTTAGTCGCCATTAAATAAATTACGTAGGGATTTTTCTGAAAAGAAAAACGGTGTGCTAGTCACCCAACCCCTTGTGCACTCCTAGCCACTGGCAGGTGGGCCTCCATCAGGCTGGCGGGTCACATGGGCAGGCTATACGGCTAGATACGAGCGAAGTGATCGTATTTGCACGATAACGCAAGTTGGATAACCATAAATTCGTATTTTTAAAGTTTTAGCACCAAACTGAACATTTAGCACAAGTTCTATGACTTCCGATGATATTACCTCATTCTAGAATTACTACCTCCGTCTTGGTTTACAAGTCTCTTTTGTATTTTGTGCCAAATTTTGACTATAGATGTAACTAACAAAATATTAATGCATGTCACAAAAATTATATCATTGGATTCATATTTAAATATAATTTCCAATTATATTATTTTTTATGACATGCATTAATATTTGGTTAGTTAAATTTAAGACCAAAATTGGCATGGAATACAAAGGAGACTAATAAAACATGACATAGGTAATAATTAGGTTTAGGTGGGAAGTTGCAGCTGGAAATGTGATGTGTTATTTCTCCCAAAATAGGCACTGAAAGCTTCCCAAATAAGATAATTGTTTTGCCCATGTCTTTCTTTGTCTGCTCTAATGGTTTAACATTTGTGCTAGCATTAACCTCACTTTTTGATGCCTTGGTCATGATACGGTCCACATCAGATGCCATGAAGGTGGACGTGTACTGCTGTGAGTATAATTGATTGAAAATTAGAGCATGATCTCACCGTTACACAGCAGGATGGTTGGATACTCTCTTTCTTCGTTCGGCCACGCCAAATAAATGGTGCAGCTCTCATGTCATGCTTCTCATCGTCTCACCCCATCCTTTTGGTGGTGAATTGGCATCCTCTTTGTGCATGTCGCTGAACCAGAGTTTTTTTGTTTAGTCATCCTCACCTCGTTACAGCATCATAATGTTAGGTGTTGGATGGCTCAATGCTGACAATGGTGGAACCCCGCGTTGGTGATTTTGATGCTAGTGTGCTCTTCTGGTGACCTATGAGTTTGCCCATGTGTTCAGTCACGGAGCATCAGTGGGACAATTACGGGCCTTGGCCCCCCTTCATTTTACCAAATATGCTTATTTATCTACTAATCACTCTACTAATCCTCCAACGTCTTTGATCACTCTAGCCTTTTCTATGAATGCACTCATCTGGCCACCTCTATCCGCTCCTGCCGAAGCCAAGTTTGACGAGCTCATGATCGTCGCCTGATTAGCAGCTTGCAAGCTGCGGCAGTGCTTGATTTTCGAGGGCTCATGGCCGGCCGGACATGGGGAACGGGAGTCGACGGTCAGTTGGACTAGGTTTAGAGTATGGTTTGGTTGAAATATGTCGAAATGTAATTAGTTTGCTTTGGTTTAGACGAAAAGCATCTGGCTTTTGAAATAATTGTTCAAATATGAATGAATATCGTTCGGTTTATTTAAATATCCATCATTTTTATTTTTTTATTTTCTCCCTAAATGTAACTAGACATATGCGGATAGCTTTGGACGGCCGGCTCTCGTATCAGTATTCAGGACTGGTCCCTCATCCACGGACGGATACGGTGTTCATAAGAAAACTTGATCCGCCGGTTTCCCTTTCTTCTCTCGCAAAAAGAAAGGCGACTGGGCAGTTCCAACCCACCACTTCCCGTCGACGAGTTCGTGTGTCCCCTCCTTCGTTGGCTGTGCTGGTGAAGGGAGGAGGAGGGGACCCCGGATCTGTTCGGTGCTGTAGGTCATTGATGTCTACTATGCAAATTTATTCTTGTAAACACGTGTTGGGCCTCCAAGCGCAGAGTTTTGTAGGACGGTAGCAATTTTTCCTCAAGTGGATGACCTAAGGTCTATCAATTCGTGAGAGGTGTAGGATGAAGATGGTCTCTCTCAAACGACCCTGCAACCAAATAAAAGAAATCTCTTGTGTCCCAACACACCAAATACAATGACAAATTGTATAGGTGCACTAGTTCGGCGAAGAGATAGTGATAAAAGTGTAATATGTATGATAGAAATATATTTTTATAATCTAAATAAATAAAAGCAGCAAGGTAGCAAATAGTAAGCGGGCACAAAAACAGTATTGCAATGCTTAAAAACAAGGTCTATGGTCCGTACTTTCACCAGTACAATCTCTCAATAGTGCTAACATAGTTGGATCATATGATTATCCCTCAAAATGCAACGAAAAATCACTCCCGAGTTCCTATTAGCGGAGAAAAAAAAGATAGGAATAATTTATAGGGTACGAAACCACCTCAAAGCTATTTTTTCCGCTCGATCTATTCAAGCTTAATTCTCACTCGTCCTCGAGTAGGTAAATGATAAAAGAAATAATTTATGAAGTATAAATGCTAGCAAATTTAAGCACCTATGCATTATGAAAACTAGTTGCTAAGATTTTAAGTACACTTAGGACCTCATCTAAACACCCATGCATTGAAAGATGCCTAACGCTCGTACCACGAGTTAGCTAAAGAGTGTGTTTAAGTTGTGGGAGCAGTCGGTGGGCCCCGCACCGAGATCAGGTGAGGAGAACCTGGACTGGACTGCTGGACGTCCTCCCCAGGATCCTTTGTGACGGCAATCTACTAACCTCGATTCCTCTCTCTCCCTGCCCGTAGAAGTAGCACGGGCATTTCCAAAAGCGATTGCACTCTATGATTTAATCAAGTTAAATTGGAAATAAAATGATGTGAGTACAGTTGTTGTACAGTAAGTACACGTACTACTCCTGCTAGGCAGGATGGCTCGGCTAACTTTCAAAAAAAAAAGGATGGCTCGGCTAGGTCGGACCAAGAGCACTTGAGCACTCGCTGATCGGCTCGGCTCGGCTCAGCTCAGGTTCAGTGCATCGCCCCTTGCTGCACCTGCCCCTTGTACTGCCACTCCAGTACCAGTAGTACACGGCCCCCATGAACGCGTGCGTGCGTTCGTTCCCTCTGCCCGTTACCATTAAATTCCATTTATTTAGTTACCTTTTCTTAGTGTAGTAAAATTGAAATTGTTCACCATATAACTTATAACTTAACCAATTCGCAAAAAAATGCCTGGTAAAAAACAAGAGACATTGTTTTTCTATCCAAAAAACAAAATCCCATACCCAGCAAAAAAAAACCCCACAATATTTTTTTCTTTTCTGTTCTTTTCTGAAACTGCAGTAGCAACAAATCGGCGTGGCGCTAGCACTAGATTAGATGCGTTTCAAACAGAGGGTGGTCATTGCTAAGCTAGCTCATCAAGTAGCTGGAACAATGGCGATGCATGGTCAAAGGCGACGTCGCCATCCATGCGATCTGTATCTCATCCTCCCCGTTTAGCTCACAGCTGCTGGCTGATGGCGTAGACACCTCTCCTAATCTGCCCTTCACTTTTCAGATTTTTCAGCCGTCCAGTCAATTAGGGATGTGGCCTCGATCGATGGCTACGTACGTCGTACAACAAGAGAGTGACCACGGTCGACGTATATATGTACTTGTGTGAGAATAATATATAATCATAATATAGTAGGTGTGGACGTGTGGAGTTGGAGTGTAACCTCAACGTTGCACAGCAGGATGGATGGCTGGATGCTTCGCTTGTCTTGTTCGCCGCGCCAAATAAAAGGTGCGTTGAGAAAAAAAAATGTGGTTATCGAAAAGATACATTCCTACACTGCTACAATGGGGAAGAAAATGCCGCCCCAAAAAAACTACACTACTATAATGGGAAAGAGGGACCATGTCGACGAACCCTAATTAACTAAGCTCCCTCGAAATAAAGCCGTAGAAGAGCTCCAATGTGTTTTCTTCGAAACTGGGTCTGTTTGCAAGCAAAAAAATGATGCAAACCTATCGGTC
Source organism: Triticum dicoccoides (assembly GCF_002162155.2). Lineage (NCBI taxonomy): Eukaryota > Viridiplantae > Streptophyta > Magnoliopsida > Poales > Poaceae > Triticum > Triticum dicoccoides. The sequence goes on along the minus strand of NC_041390.1, from coordinate 620,973,355 downwards.
GTTTTGTGTCCAGTCGACTCATTCTGGTAGCGCGTGGCTGAGAGTGGCGACCGTCGTTCTCCCCGAGTCTTGATGTTGGTGTGCCCGTGGGGAGCGGCCGCCTATTGCTTCATCATCGAAGGGACTGGACGGTTGCATAGTCGGCCCGTCGCCCTTTCGCGTCCCTCCGGTTTGTTCGCTTGGTGGTGGGTTCCCGGGGAGGGGGCATTTCTTGGATATGTGTTGGTTGGTTCGCCTTCTTCCCTTTATGTCTAGGTGTATGTGTTGGTCATTTCACCGTCTTATGTTCCGCGTTAGGTTTTGATTTCTCTTTTCTTCGCTTTACCTGATTTTTGGTACGTTTGTGGTTTGGCTGTGGAGCTGGGGTTGAGATAAAGGGTATGATCTTGTGGGACGCATGAAAACTGGAACCTCCTACAACATGTAATACAAACTGGACTTCGCGACGTGTTCAGCGTTTCCGAGTAAACAGACGAACGACACGTTTGGTTCGGCTTAGGTAACGCATTCGTTTTGCTACCTTGCTACTAATCGGCAGCTACGGTTTTGAAAATCGCTGTAATCGGAAGCCGCATCTTTTTTTGCCGAATCTAAAAAGACATTTTGCAAGGGATTTTTTAAAAGAAAAAACATGAACAAATATAACGCTTAATGAAAAAAAAGAGGGAATGTCTAAGCCCAGGTTCGAACTGGGGACCTTTAGTGTGTGAGACTAACGTGATAACCAACTACACCACCCAGACATCTGTGTTAAAGCTTTAGAAGTAACGTAGATATATCAGGAGGGGGCTTCGTAGTTGAATGCTCTTGATAGTTGATGTTACTACTATAGATTCAAACCTGAGTAGTAAATATTCCTATGGGGAAAGAGAAGCCGGTCAAACATACTCCTATGAATTTTGAGATTAGGCTTTGCCAATCAAACTATGGGGAAAGAGAAGCCGGTCAACTGGCTGGCACCAGTAGCAAAAGTGGGATCGGTGGCATTGTTGCATTTCATAGGCCCCAGGCATGCGATTGCGATGCAGCGGGAGCACAAAAGTAGTCAGCGATAATAACACCCGTACGACGTAGCTAAAAATAGAATGGGTTTAAGTGGCCGGAGCAGAGACGGGCACTTTGCTTGGGTGAGGAGAACCTGGGCACCCATCCCACTGTCCTCCCCCGGATCCTCCTCCGTCTGAAAAAGCTTGTCGACAAGCTTCCGGACGGAGGGAGTACAATATTTTCTTTTTTATGCTACGGCAGCCAATTTGATGCTACTACAATTTGACCAAATTCCATGTAATGGCAAGCTTTTCTTTCTTCGAAAACTGAAGTAGCATCAAATTGGGCGCTAGTGGTGGTAGTGTTTTTCTTCTTCTTAATTTTTGAACAACTCACCAATTCATCCAATATAACAGCAGTTTACACATGATTAATGGCACATCCATGTTGCATTGCATCCGGTAATTCCTGCGAATATTGATGTCGAGTGCTGATGTTCAGCGGTAGCACAAGCAGTAGCAGAATATTGGCTTGGATTAATTCCGTGCGAATAAGCTAGCTTTGCTGCATCATGAGCTTCAGTGTTGCGATTCCTTCTAACGTGAAACACCTGAACACGGCTTGAGAACACCTGTTATCTGTATTCCCATCATGTTTATAATGACAGCTGCTAACTTGATCGCCATGGATCGCTCATTGAGCTTGCATGGTTGCTGCTGAAATCTTGATCTGCCATTTTGTGCGCCCTTTCTGGTCCCTGCAAGAGTATCCCCATCCTCTCGCCGATCCTCTGAGACTCCAACTCTCTACCTCTATGATTTCTGAGTAATTGACAAAAAACTACCACATTTCACGTATCCGTCCCACAAAACTACCACATTTTGAAAACTGACCAAAAACTCCAGATTAGTACTAATTCTGTGACAGAAAACTACCACTTTCACTAAATGGTCAGTTTAGACAATTTAAACACGTTTATGACAAGAGGGCCCGTTTGTCAGGGCTAACGTGGCGGAAATCGTCAACTCCGTTTATTTTGACTGTCATGTTGACCGTGATGACGGGTCAGGCCCACATGTCATTCTTCTTCTTCCTCCTCTTTCCCTATCTGACATTTTAACAAACACTTCATGTGCTCCCCTACACCACCATCTGGAGCAGCATTCCATGCGTCGCCGGAGTGGTCCGTCCATGCCAAAGACCTCCTCCTCCGCGCGAAAGAAGCCGGCTCCGGCGCCCTCAAGCCAGTGCTCGCCCGCGTCGCGCGCCCTCAGGCCAGTGCTCGCCCGCGCCGCACATGGGCACCTCCTCTCCTATGCTCCACGCTCTCCTCCTCGTTCTCTTCTTGGCGGCCGGCGTCCACGACGCGTCCAGCGGCATCGCGCCCTATTTGATAGCCCTCGGACGGGTGGCCGCGGCCGAAGCACGCGCCGATGGGGGCAAGGTGAGTCGCAGGAGTGCGGCGCGGGCACGGCCAGAAGAAAGCGAGCGCCGGCGGCAGCGGTGCTCCGGCCATGGTGAGCATCAACGACGGCAGGAGCGCGACAGTGGGCGGAGCTAGCAGGGCGTGGCTGGGCGCTGTCGGCAGCGGCACCGGGGCAGCAGCAGTGCATCAGTAGGCAGGGGCGCTATCACTTAACAGGGAGCAGGGAGCAGGAGGAGGAGGAGGAAGAAGGTCGCCAGTGCCACGGGCTGCCGCTGCTCACCAGCGTCGATGCGTCGGCACGGTGGTGCTGCCCGATGCACATAAGGTGCTTGTTGAAATGTCAAACAGAGAAGGAGGGAAGGAAGAAGAAGGTTGATGATGACGTGTTGGTTTCATTTTTCATAACGGTTAACTTCACTGTCAAAATAAATAGAGTTGACTTTGCTGCCGGTCCCACATGTCATAAACAGGTTTAAAATCATAAAAACGGTCATCAACTCAACTTGATAGTTTTTTGTCATGAAATTAGCACTAATCTGGAGTTTTTGGTCAGTTTTTAAAATATGGTAGTTCTATGGGACGGATACGTGAAATATGGTAGTTTTTTTGTCAATTACTCATGATTTCTCTATATATGTGTCCCTCGCTCCCTGCCCGTAGAAGTAGCATGAGCATTTCCAAAAACGATACTCTTATCTGAAACGTCCGGCTGGCTACACGAAATCATGATTGATTGAATTAATTGGAAACAGAATTTTGTACTACTACTACTCGGCATGTTAGACATGGCACCACTGCACTGCACTAGGTGGGCAGCTAGGCTGGGCTCGGCTAGATCGGACCAAGCAGAGTGGTCACTCACCCACTCACTCACTGATGATCAGAGATCGGCTCGGGTCAGGTTCAGTTCATCTCCCCTGGGCCCTGGCTGCCGCTTGGACGGTCACTATTATATTTTTCTCGCGAAATAGAGAGATTTTTTATCCAAAATCGAACATCCATGTACCAACAAACTTTCTTTTCTGAAGCCGTTGCAGCAACCAGCAACAAAATAGTGGTGGTGCCGAGGGCATCTCCAACGCGGATCACTTATTCATCTGCAAATGGTTGGACCGAACAATTCGGACACTTATAGTTATCCACCGCAGCACATCAAATCAGTCCGGACCGATTCGGATGCTCGAAATTTCACAATCATCCTCAAATCGGGGGAATGTTTGGGGGCAGTCCGAACATGCGTGGCGGCCGCCAACTTTGCCGGTCGCGCCCAACTTTGATTGCCGCTTCGACAACAAGAGCTAGGGGGAACCTCGGATCTGGGCGTTGGGTGGGTTCTCTGTAGGGTTAGGGTTGAGGGGGACGCCGCTGAGGCTGTTCATCACGGGCTCCATTCGCGGACAGGCGGGGCTCTTGCCTCCGTCTAGGAGGCAACAGGGTGGAGGATCCCCGGATCTCGTCGAGGTCGCGGGCTATGGTCTCTAGAGGTCGTCCGACACTGGCCGGGTTGGACCTCAGATGGGTGGTGGTTGTGTGGAGACATTGTTTGTTCTTCCTCCATGTCGATATGATTTCCTGCTACCGTTCTTCCTCTTTTCTTTGTGTTGCTGTTGGAGGGATATCACGTTTTTCCCGGGCGGTTGGCCCGGCCGCGGCGTAGGAACCGGATCTTAGTTCTCTTCTATCTAGAAGGGGCACATATCGCGGCACTCAAAGCCACACAGATGGCGAAGGCCGGTGCAGGTGTGTTGGATACGTATGTGTGTTCATGTCTTTTCATCACCGAAACGAAGAAAAGGGGGAGCAACGTGGCGATGATTATGCCGTGATGGAAGATGATGACCTGCTAGGATCTGGTTGTCAGAGGAGTCTTATCACAAGGTTCTGGGACGATGACACACGACTCCGGAGATCTTCGTGTTTTACTGGTTATTATGTCAGGGTGCTCTATGTTTTTCTGGCTCATTACATGTGCGTTAGGGCGCGCTTGTATGGGTTAAAGACTTTGTATTATTTTGTGATTTGAATACAAGCACGCATGCTTTCTAAAAAAGAAAAAAACTCGTCTTCCCGTCTCGTTTCCTTATCTCTTCTATTTTTATTGGACAAGTGGCTGACGTTTGATGGATATGATTAGTCCACGGACATTTGTTGGTATCCAGCAGGTGATCCGCGTTGGAGTCGATGCGCTTCAAAGACGAGGAAGAAGAAATGGTGGTTGCGCCGCAGCGCGACGCGAACAGATTGGTCAAAGGCGACGTCGCGATCCCTGCAATCTCCGTCGGCCGGTCGATCTCACCCTCTCCTGTTACCAATTCATTTGTCTCCACCTTTTCTCTATATAAGTAGAGTGATGGTTCTCTTTTATTCTTTCCGGCCGTTTGCCTTTTCAGAATCAGATATCTCGGCCGTCCAATCAATTACGATATGGTCGGTCGATCGATGCCTACGTACAAGAAAGCGACCACGGTCGGTCGACGTACGCTTGTGTGCGAGTCGTAATAATTATTACTCTCAACGCTATATTTTATACAGTATTTGATAAGTTAGAGCATAACCTCAATGTTCCACGGCAGGATGGGTGGTGGATACTGTCTGTTTGTTCGACCGCGCCAAATAAAATGTGCGTCGCCAAAAAGCGGGTGAAATACAGTGGCAGACAAAGATACTGGTTCAAAAAAGGAGCTGTGATTTTTTCTGGGTTACGTCCGTATTTCGACAGGCTGGGAAAGCGCGGGCTCACTAGGCCGGAACGGGCATGACGGCGTACCGTTCAAGTAGGTTTCAGCCCTTACCCTCAAAAAAAAAAGTAGGTTTCAGCCCAAGTTCAAGAAAGTTTCTTTTTCTCAAAAAAAATTGAAGAAACTATCGAACTTAAGGCCTTGCGGCGCCAGTCTTTTATCTTGCCGTTTGCATCCACACAAGGCCGACAGCAAAGATATCATTTGACTTTTCTTTTCTGCAATTCGGTATGGCAAAACTGGGGAAACAACAAAATCTTGACAGAAAAGTATCACTCCAATTACGACACAAGAACCCAAAACGACAGGACATGCTACAACTGCTTCAGTGCAGTTTGATTTTGGTTTCCTCTTGCTCCGGCAAACCATGCAAGAATATCTTTTCAGTTTGGGTGTTGAATCAATCCAGGTCTACCTAAGATTACGCCCCTACTAAAGGCAGGCTTTGCTCAACACAAACAAGAATCCAATCACCACCAGCACACAAAAAATACATAGCTGCTCAACTTGATCCAACACGAAAACATTCTGCATACAAACACGAGCGTAGAAACACATCGACAAACTGTCACGAGGGTTGTTAGTTGTTACTCCCTCCATTCCGAATTACTTGTCGCAGGTATGGATGTATCTAGATGTATTTAGTTCTAGATACATCTATTTCTGCGACGAGTAATTTAGAACGGAAGGACTACAAGTAGAATCTCTTCCAGTCAAGCATTCCACCCCACCACATCACTACTAGCTACTCGGCGGTCGGCACACCAAAGAGAAAAACAACCAAACAAAAAGTCTTCTCAGCCTGGAGTGAGCACTAGGTTTAGGTTGGTTTCCTCATGTTGCGGCCCGCCCTGATCACCTCATCCACCAGCAACAGCTGCTACGCAATGATGGGTCTGCAACAAACAACCAAATATCGTTTGTCAACACACATATAACAAATAACATCCATTCTTCTTCTTCTTTCTGGAGAATGAATGGGTCAGGTGAGAAACAAACTCTCTGTTAGCACGTACCTGGAGTTGATGATCTGGCGCTTCACCGAGTAGTTGTCATAGATGCCCTCCATCTTGGGGTCGTCAACTGGCTCCCCGGTGTTATGGTTCAGCCCTACCACCAGCCCACGGTCATGCTCCGACGACGCTCGGATTCATTGTTGTCGATTTGGTGTACTCCGCTTTGATCTTCTTCAACCTCACAACCACATTGGTCATCGTCGTCCTTTTGTCGGGCAAGTCGCTGGAGCAGAGCAAACCTAACTCAAATATCGGCACAAGAAAAGATTCCAAGCTGACGTGAGAAGAAGAGCCTTGCAGTAGTCGGTCATCCACAACATGGACAAGCTCTGTAGGGAATGCCTTAATAACCCACTGCCTAAGGCTTAGATCTCTGACAAAAATTGCATCCGTGGGTCTCTTTGCAGTGAAGACTTCAAGGAGCATGATCCCGTAGCTGAAGACATCGCTCTTTCTTGATGCTTTTCCTAAAGACCCGTACTCTGCTCATGGAATTAGTTCAAAAAAACAAAATTAAAGCATGACTCATTAAATATAATTAATTTATAGCTTAATTACATGTGACGGTTACCTACCAGGTGCCAAGTACCCAATTGTGCCTGCCATGCTCGCATGCATCATGAAGCTGTCATCACCTAGTAACAACCTCGCGATACCAAAGTCTGCCACATGTGCCGTCATGTTCTCGTCAAAAAGCACGTTGCTTGGCTTCAGATCGCAGTGTAAGACCACCTCACGGTGCTCATGGTGCAAATACTCCATTGCCATGGACACGTCGAGCATGATGTCCAACCTCTCGTGGAACCCCAAGTGCCTTGTCGCTTCAGAGTAGTGTAGGAGCGCCTCTAAGCTTCCATTGGGCATGTATTGCAACACTAGTGCTCTGAAGTCCAGATTGGAGCAGTTGTTGAATATCCTTATCAGGTTGCGGTGTCGTGCCATGTGCATCACACTGCATTCAACATCGAAGCTTCTAATGGCTTGTTCTGACTGCATGTCAAAAACCTTTACTGCAACAACAACACCGTTGCATAGCTGGCCCTTAAAAACTTTCCCAAAGCTTCCAGATCCCAACAAGTTGCCCTCGCTAAAATTATCAGTAGCATGCATGAGCTCATGGTAGGAGACCAACTGATGGATGGTCAAGTCAACCGTGCCCGCAGAAATTGTCTCCCCTTGTTGCATCTTAATTTTCTTTCTGATCATTCCATATGCACAGAAAGCTACCACTCCAACTACAATGATGATAGTAGGGAGCAGAATTTCTAGCATGTGCCAATTTGTTCTTCGGGTAGTGTTACTTGGACACCGTGAAAATCCAATGGTTGAAGCACCACATAGCCCTAAGTTCCCCATCAAGGATTGCATGCTGATGTTTGAGAAGACGCCTCCCGTGGGTATCTGACCTTGTAGATTATTGAAAGATAGGTTCAAGGCTGTGAGGTAGGTAAAATTGGCTAGGTACTTTGGGATGGTGCCGGAGAGATTGTTATGGGATAGGTCTAATGCTTGTAGGTTGGTTAGCTTATTGAAAGAGAGTGGAATTGAATCAAGGAACGAATTGTGAGATAGGTTCAAGAAGGCTATCATTTGGAGTTGTCCAGTTGAATATGGGAGGCTACCAACCAAGCAGTTGGTAGAGAGATCCATGCGGTTGATTTCTTTCAAATAGCCTATATCAATCGATAATGTTCCGTTGAAGAAGTTTTGAGACAAATCAAGCTCGAGGAGTCCATCAAGATGAAATAAACTTGGTGGTATAGTTGATGATAATTGGTTACCAGATAATACCAAGTGTTGTAACTTGGTGAGGTTGCCAAAGCCCACTGGTATGGAGCTAGACAATTTGTTATGTTCGAGGTTCAAGTGGTATAGATTCTTTAGCATTGCAATTTGTGATGGGATGGGGTCAAACAAGCTATTTCCACTTTGGTCAACATACCGTAGATTCTCCAACATCATGATGGATTGCGGAATTGCACCGTGCAGTTGGTTGTTTGAAACTTCTAGCGCAAGGAGACCAGTTAAATTTGAAATGGTAGCGGGGAGTTGACCAACTAACTTGTTTCCACCTGCACTGAAGTATTGCAGCTGACTTGATAGATTACCTACGTAGTCAGGGAGGACTCCGGTGAAATCATTCAAGTAGATGATAAGAAA
>NC_041390.1:620964328-620965012 GCF_002162155.2 Triticum dicoccoides | reverse complement strand
AGATCCCCCTGTAGGCGGTTTTGTGCAATGTTAACAACCACCAAAGAGTTGAGGTTGCTCATTGTTGCTGGTACCTGCCCATGCAACATGTTATTCTCCAATCTTAGCTCTCCTAAATGAGACAGGTTACCGAGAGAAGCAGGAATGGGCCCGATTAGTCGATTAACTCCGAGATGCAGAAAGGTGAGTTGGCCCAGCTGTCCAAATTCTGCCGGAATGGCTCCTGTTAGCTCGCAGTATCCCATGTGAAGGACACTTAGCCTAGTGAGGTTCCCAAGTACAGCAGGGATTGTACCAACAAGGTCATTGTCACCCAAGGAAATAATGCTGAGATGAGCGAGCTTGCCCAGCCAGGTTGGTACAACACCCTCAAGATAATTAATGGACACGGAAAAAGTTTGGAGGTATCGACAGGACGCGAGCCCCGACGGAATCGGACCAGTGAAGCAGTTCTCATGGGCGGTGAACCATCTTAGCTGTGGGAGACTGAAACTTGCGTTGCCAGGAAATGACCGGTTAAGTTGTAGTTGCCACTGAGGGAGAGAACATGTAGCTTAGACATGTTGAAGATGGCCGGATGTACCGGTCCGGCGAGATTATTGGCTTGCAGGTCGAGGACCTTGAGCATTGTGAAGGAGGCAATGCACCATGGAACTGGTCCCGACAAGCTGTTGTTGCCCATGT
>NC_041390.1:620961326-620963396 GCF_002162155.2 Triticum dicoccoides | reverse complement strand
ATCTCAGTATCCATGACCTTGACTGTTGGTTAATCTTTTGTGGGTGCATCAGTGAAAGAGGCCAGTAGTGGAAGACTAGCTAGGAAGACCCTGACTGCTGACTGGTTAATCTTTGTATAATGCTCCTAGTTTATACAAAGCCCCATGTTTGTTTGATGAGCTCTTTGATGGTATCCGGGGACTAATATTGGTCGTCCATTTGTGATATCTAATGGTGGTGACCGATTTTTACCACTCTAATTTGGCAATGGAATCGCGAGCGGTATAGGTTGCACCGCTTCGCTCCTTTCCTCCGGTACTAGTAAACGTGTGCGTGCAACGCACGTATAACTATACAAAATATTCCTTATTCATCCGAGTTAATTAGCAGCCAATAATTTAATAATGCACTAATACTTTGATGGTATGTGATCAGTACTGTTAAACTTGGCCATACCGTGAAGCTCTTTTTATATCTTATTATGTCTCAATCTTCAATTTTGCATGGGTACAAGAAATAAGGAGTTAGACTGTGACATTAGAACAATGGTCAGATATATAGCAGCTAAAAATATCAGCATGAAATGTCATGCAGCAACCAGCGACAAATATAAGTGTGCACGGAAATGAAACATTATCATTGGAATGACAAGATAGAAATGAAAACATCATCATCACTTGAACTGAAAAATTATAATAAGCATGACTTTATTGCAGTAGTAACATAGAGTAAAGAGAGAACCAAGTTTGCATTCTGATACAATGGATGAGATGGTCTAGACCATGTTATCAGTCCAAAGCAAACTCGAAATTTTTGGCAAAAAAATTTAATAGCTAAGCATTCTCTATCATCTGCCGAGAATTAGAATATCATTTAAATTAGCACAAGAGTGTAAGAAAGAGCATGTTTGTAGATATTGATATCAAATCAAGCAAAGGGTTCGCTAGGAAATACATTTTACTGTATAGAATATTATACATATACTCCCTCCGGTCCTTTTTACTCTGCATATTAAAATTTTCTTAAGTCAAACTTCACAAAGTTTGACCGTATTTATATGAAAAAATATCAACATCTGCCATGCTAAAGTTATATAATATGAAACTTTAAGTCATGACACATCTAGTGGTATTGATTTCAGTTTGTGAATGTTGGCATTTTTTTTCTATAAAGTTGGTCAAACTTTACGAGGCTTGACTTCAGTCAAATCTTATATGCGAACTAAAAAGGACCAGAGGGAGTACATGCTCATTTTTGTGAGAAAAATACATAATACATGCTGGACAGGTAAGCACGAGAAGAAAAAAGGGCATTCTATATAGCCACTTGAGCATTGCTGGACAGATAAGCACGGAAGTATACAGATTGAAGAAAGTAGCATGCAGATTTGGCTGCTTATGTAGATAGAGCACACTGTAATATATGTGTACTGCATTGTACTCACCTGTTGAGTTGTGTAAATGTGTGAATATGTAACAGTTGGGAGGCTAAGATGTAAAAGCGCATATCTATATAGAATACAGAGAAAGAGGAGGCTGGATAAGGCGCTCCAGATTTTTCCCCATTCTAGTTTTTCCTTCTACCATCTTCTAATCCAAATTTGTTGAATATTTCTCTGATTTACAATATGGCATCGGAGCAAGACGATCCTAATGCGTCTCTCGCTCTGCCGTAACGCCGCATCGTTGAGGTGTTGCTGTCGTGTGGCGGCTGGAGCTCGTCTTCGCTCAGATCCTTTGCGATTTGGTGGAGCCAAGCAAGATCGAGGGTTCGGCAGAGAAGAACGACGAATACAGTGCAGTGCTGTTCTCACTTTAAGTTGCTGAGATTCCGGTCAGTTTGAGTCCTTTGTGATTCAGTTCTCTTTTCTGTGGCTGGGGCAACTTCGTTTGCTGGGCTGATTTGGTAGTGGTGTGTTTGGCTGATACAAACTTGTGACCTGTGAGTCTTATTTGTGGTCTGTTGCCGTAGAGTTCTCTTGCTAGTTAGTGACCATGGGAGACAAAGACAAGGACAAGGGTGCAGATTCAAGTGTTGAGAAATTATGTGAAAGTATGCAGCGAATGCTTGCTCAGCTGATGGAGCAAGCA
>NC_041390.1:620856354-620871097 GCF_002162155.2 Triticum dicoccoides | reverse complement strand
GGAACAAGTTGAAAGTTTTCAAACTGCTGCTGAAGTCTGGACAAGTATTTAAAAACAGTTTTCTGGTAAATCAAACAAAATGCAGGTTAGCAGAATACTACATGAGATGTGGCACTTTAGACAAGACCAGAAATCAGTTACAGAGTATGCAGGGGAATTGAAGAAACTTTACAGGGATCTAGAGTTTTTTAGACCATTCAAGCCACATGATCCTAGAGATTTGACTCTCCTCAGAGAATGGTTTGAACCATTGTTGGTGCAGGTTTTCCTGGAGGGTTTGAATCCTGAGTTCAAACTTCGCTCTCAGATGATACAAGCATCTCCTGACTGGCCTACCTTGGATGAAACTATTGCCAGTATTCTTGAAGAAGAGACTCGTTTGGCCAATCAGGAAGCAATGCCACAGATGCATGGTGATAATCGTGCTGCACTTACTCACACACAATCCTCTATGAGTTTTAGAAGTGGTCAAGCAAATACTACTAAGTTTGACCACAAACGGAGAAACAAAGTTGTGTGTGATCATTGTAAGAGACCTGGCCATATGAAAAAGGATTGTTTTGAGTTGATTGGTTATCCTCTAGGATGGCAGCAGAGAAAAATAAACAGGTTCAATGGCAGCGGTAACAGCTTCGAGAAGAAACAAGACCGAGTTCATCTTGCATCATCCACAGGAGAGTTACCTGCAATTGCTGCTCAGGCTCTAGAAGAGTTCAAGGCAAAATTGATGGTTGTTACTGCTGAAGGATCTAGTGAAGCTGCCAGCTCTCAGAGTGCAGAAGGTGAGAACCATTTACTTATGCCCTGGATAATTGATTTGGGTGCCACAAATCATATGACAGGTTCACAAAAATATTTTTCATCATACATACCTCGTTCAGGAAAGGATAAGGTCTGTATAGCTGATGGATCTTCGTCTTCCATAATGGGATGTGGAACCATTAGTTGTACACGTTCCTTACCTTTAAGTCTTGTCTTACATGTTCCTGATTTTCCTATGAACCTTCTATCTGTCAGTTCAATCACAAAGTCACTTAACTGCAGAGCTATGTTTGAGCCCCGGTTCTGTGTATTTCAGGACCTGAAGTCAGGAAAAATACTTGGGACTGGAACTGAGCGTGATGTTGGAAATATGTCCTAGAGGCAATAATAAATTGATTATTATTATATTTCCTTGTTCATGATAATTGTCTTTTATTCATTCTATAACTGTATTATCCGGAAATCGTAATACACGTGTGAATACATAGACCACAATATGTCCCTAGTGAGCCTCTAGTTGACTAGCTCGTTGTGATCAACAGATAGTCATGGTTTCCTGGCTATGGACATTGGATGTGGTTGATAACGGGATCACATCATTAGGAGAATGATGTGATGGACAAGACCCAATCCTAAGCCTAGCACAAGATCATGTAGTTCGTATGCTAAAGCTTTTCTAATGTCAAGTATCTTTTCCTTAGACCATGAGATTGTGCAACTCCCGGATACCGTAGGAATGCTTTGGGTGTACCAAACGTCAGAACGTAACTGGGTGGCTATAAAGGTGCATTACAGGTATCTCCGAAAGTGTCTGTTGGGTTGGCACAAATCGAGACTGGGATTTGTCACTCCGTGTAAACGGAGAGGTATCTCTGGGCCCACTCGGTAGGACATCATCATAATGTGCACAATGTGATCAAGGAGTTGATCACGGGATGATGTGTTACGGAACGAGTAAAAGAGACTTGCCGGTAACGAGATTGAACAAGGTATCGGGATACCGACGATCGAATCTCGGGCAAGTATCGTACCGATAGACAAAGGGAATTGTATACGGGATTGATTAAGTCCTTGACATCGTGGTTCATCCGATGAGATCATCGTGGAACATGTGGGAGCCAACATGGGTATCCGATCCCGCTGTTGGTTATTGACCGGAGAACATCTCGGTCATGTCTGCATGGTTCCCGAACCCGTAGGGTCTACACACTTAAGGTTCGATGACGCTAGGGTTGTAAAGGAAGCTTGTATGTGGTAACCGAATGTTATTCGGAGTCTCGGATGAGATCCCGGACGTCACGAGGAGTTCCGGAATGGTCCGGAGGTAAAGATTTATATATAGGAAGTCCTATTTCGGCCATCGGGACAAGTTTCGGGGTCATCGGTATTGTACCGGGACCACCGGAAGGGTCCCGGGGGCCCACCGGGTGGGGCCACCTGCCCCGGGGGGCCACATGGGCTGTAGGGGTGCGCCTTGGCCTACATGGGCCAAGGGCACCAGCCCCAAGAGGCCCATGCACCTAGGGAACCCTAGAGGGAAGAGTCCTCAAAGGGGAAGGCACCTCCGAGGTGCCTTGGGGAGGATGGACTCCTCCCCCCCTCTTGGCCGCACCCCTTCCTTGGAGGAAGGGGCAAAGCTGCGCCTCCCCCCTCTCCCTTGCCCCTATATATAGTGGAGGGGAGGGAGGGCAGCCATACCAGAAGCCCTGGCGCCTCCCTCCCTCCCGTGACACCTCCTCCTCTCCCGTAGGTGCTTGGCGAAGCCCTGCAGGATTGCCACGCTCCTGCATCACCACCACGCCATTGTGCTGCTGCTAGATGGAGTCTTCCTCAACCTCTCCCTCTCTCCTTGCTGGATCAAGGCGTGGGAGACATCGTCGAGCTATACGTGTGTTGAACGCGGAGGTGCCGTCCGTTCGGCACTAGGATCATCGGTGATCTGAATCACGACGAGTACGACTCCATCAACCCCGTTCACTTGAACTCTTCCGCTTAGCGATCTACAAGGGTATGTAGATGCACTCTCCTTCCCCTCGTTGCTAGTTTCTCCATAGATAGATCTTGGTGACACGTAGGAAAATTTTGAATTTCTGCTACGTTCCCCAACAGTGGCATCATGAGCTAGGTCTATGCGTAGTTACTATGCACGAGTAGAACACAAAGTAGTTGTGGGCATTGATTTTGTTCAATATGCTTGCCGTTACTAGTCTTATCTTGATTCGGCGGCATCGTGGGATGAAGCGGCCCGGACCAACCTTACACGTACTCTTACGTGAGACCGGTTCCACCGACAAACATGCACTAGTTGCATAAGGTGGCTGGCGGGTGTCTGTCTTTCCCACTTTAGTCGGATCGGATTCGATGAAAAGGGTCCTTATGAAGGGTAAATAGCAATTGGCATATCACATTGTGGTCTTTGCGTAGGTAAGAAACGTTCTTGCTAGAAACCCATAGCAGCCACGTAAAACATGCAACAACAATTAGAGGACGTCTAACTTGTTTTTGCAGGGTATGCTATGTGATGTGATATGGCCAAAAAGGATGTGATGAATGATATATGTGATGTATGAGATTGATCATGTTCTTGTAATAGGAATCACGACTTGCATGTCGATGAGTATGACAACCGGCAGGAGCCATAGGAGTTGTCTTAATTTATTTATGACCTGCGTGTCAACATAAACGTCATGTAATTACTTTACTTTATTGCTAACTGTTAGCTGTAGTAGTAGAAGTAATAGATGACGTGACAACTTCATGGAGACACGATGAAGGAGATCATGATGATGGAGATCATGGTGTCATGCTGGTGACGATGATGATCATGGAGCCCCGAAGATGGAGATCAAAAGGAGCAAAATGATATTGGCCATATCATGTCACTATTTGATTGCATGTGATGTTTATCATGTTTATGCATCTTATTTGCTTAGAACGACGGTAGTAAATAAGATGATCCCTCATTAAAATTTCAAGAAGTGTTCTCCCCTAACTGTGCACCGTTGCTACAGTTCGTCGCTTCTAAGCACCACGTGATGATTGGGTGTGATGGATTCTTACGTTCACATACAACGGGTGTTGACGAGCCTAGCATGTACAGACATGGCCTCGGAACACATGCAATACACTTAGGGTTAACTTGACGAGCCTAGCATGTACAGACATGGCCTCGGAACACGGAGACCGAAAGGTCGAGCATGAGTCGTATAGAAGATACGATCAACATGAAGATGTTCACCGACGTTGGCTAGTCCGTGTCACGTGATGATCGGACACGGCCTAGTTAACTCAGATCATGTAATCACTTAGATGACTAGAGGGATGTCTATCTGAGTGGGAGTTCATAAGATGAACTTCATTATACTGAACATAGTCAAAAGATCTTTGCAAATTATGTCGTAGCTCGCGCTTTAGTTCTATTGTTTAGATATGTTCCTAGAGAAAATTAGTTGAAAGTTGATAGTAGCAATTATGCGGACTAGGTCCGTAAACTGAGGATTGTCCTCATTGCTTCATAGAAGGCTTATGTCCTTAATGCACCGCTCAGTGTGCTGAACCTCGAACGTTGTCTGTGGATGTTGCGAACATCTGACATACACATTTTGATAACTACGTGATAGTTCAGTTAAACGGTTTGGAATTGAGGCACCAAAGACGTTTTTGAAACGTCGCGAAACATATGAGATGTTTTGAGGACTGAAATTGGGATTTCAGGCTCGTGCTCACGTCAAGAGGTATAAGACCTCTGACGATTTTCTTAGCCTACAAACTAAGGAGAAAAGCTCAATTGTTGTGCTTGTGCTCAGATTGTCTGAGTACAACAATTGCTTGAATCGAGTGGGAGTTGATCTTCCAGATGAAATAGTGATGGTTCTCCGAAGTCATTACCACCAAGCTGCTAGAGCTTCGTGATGAACTATGATATATCAGGGACATATATGATGATCCTTGAAATACTCGCGATATTTGACACCGCGAAAGTAGAAATCAAGAAGGAGCATCAATTGTTGATGGTTAGTGAAACCACTAGTTTTAAGAAGGGCAAGGGCAAGAAGGGATACTTCATGAAATGGCAATTCAGTTGCTGCTCTGGTGAAGAAACCCAAGGTTGAACCCAAACCCGAGACTAAGTGCTTCTGTGATAAGGGGAACAGCCACTGGAGCAGAATTACCCTAGATACTTGGTAGATGAGAACGTCGGCGAGGTCGATAGAAGTATATTGGATATACATTGTGTTGATGTGTACTTTACTAGTACTCCTAGTAGCACCAGGGTATTAGATACCGGTTCGGTCGCTAAGTGTTAGTAACTCGAAACTAAAAGCTACGGAATAAACGGAGACTAGCTAAAGGTCAGATGACGATATGTGTTGGAAGTATTTCCAAGGTTGATCAAATATCGTACGCTCCCTCTACCATCGAGATTGGTATTAAAACCTAAATAATTGTTATTTGGTGTTTGCGTTGAGCATAGACATGACTGGATTATGTCTATCGCAATACGGTTATTCATTTAAGGAGAATAATGGTTACTCTATTTGTTTGAATAACACCTTCAATGGTCTTGCACCTAAATGAATGGTTTATTGAATCTCGATCGTAGTGATACACATTTTCATGCCAAAAGATAGTAATGATAGTACCACCTACTTGTGGCACTGCCACGTAAGTCATATCAGTATAAAACGCATGAAGAAGCTCCATGTTGATGGATCTTTGGGCTCACTCGTTTTAAAAAAAATGAGACATGCGAACCATGTCTATTGGTGTATATGCATGAAGAAACTCCATGCAAATGGACCGTTTGGACTCACTTGATTTTGAATCACTTGAGATATGCAAATCATACCACATGGGCAAGATGACTGAAAAGCCTCGTTTTCAGTAAGATGGAACAAGATAGCAACTTGTTGGAAGTAACACATTTTGATGTGTGCAGTCCAATGAGTGTTGAGGCATGCAGTGAATATCGTTATGTTCTTACTTCACAAATGATTCGATTAGATGTTGAGAATATTTACTTGATGAAACACAAGTCTGAATTATTGAATGGTTCAAGTAATTTCAATGTGAAGTAGAAGATCATTGTGACTAGAGGATAAAATGTCTATGATATGATCATAGAGATGAATATCTGAGTTAGGAGTTTTGGCACACAATTAAGACATTGTGGAAATTGTTTCGCAATTAATACCGCCTGGAACACCATAGTGTGATGGTGTGTCCGAACATCATAGTTGCACCCTATTGGATATGGTGCGTACCATGATGTCTCTTATCGAATTACCACTATTGTTCATGGGTTAGGCATTAGAGACGACCACATTCACTTTAAATAGGGCACCACGTAATTCCGTTGAGATGACACCGTATGAATTATGGTTTAGAGAAACCTAAGCTGTCATTTCTTAAAACTTTGGGGCTGCGACGCTTATGTGAAAAAGTTTCAGGCTGATAAGCTCAAACCCAAAGCGGATAAATGCATCTTCATAGGACACCCAAAACAGTTGGGTATACCTCCTATCTCAGATCCGAAAGCAATAAGGGATTGTTTCTGGAATCAGGTCCTTTCTCA
Organism: Triticum dicoccoides; assembly: GCF_002162155.2. Taxonomy (NCBI): domain Eukaryota; kingdom Viridiplantae; phylum Streptophyta; class Magnoliopsida; order Poales; family Poaceae; genus Triticum; species Triticum dicoccoides. Next base: position 620,864,760 of record NC_041390.1, on the reverse strand, counting down.
AGGAAAAGTTTCTCTCGAAAGAATTGAGTGGGAGGATGGTGGAGACTTGATGAGGTTATTAAACCGTCACTTCAACTAGTGTATAGCAGGGCACAAAGAGTTGTTCCTATGGCACCTACACCAATTGAAGTGGAAGCTTATGATAGTGATCATGAAACTTCAGATCAAGTCACTACCAAACCTCGTGGGATGACAAGGATGCGTACTACTTCAGAGTGGTACGTAATTGAAGTGGGCGGAGCTAGCAGGGCGTGGCTGGGCGCTGTCGGCAGCGGCACCGGGGCAGCAGCAGTGCATCAGTAGGCAGGGGCGCTATCACTTAACAGGGAGCAGGGAGCAGGAGGAGGAGGAGGAAGAAGGTCGCCAGTGCCACGGGCTGCCGCTGCTCACCAGCGTCGATGCGTCGGCACGGTGGTGCTGCCCGATGCACATAAGGTGCTTGTTGAAATGTCAAACAGAGAAGGAGGGAAGGAAGAAGAAGGTTGATGATGACGTGTTGGTTTCATTTTTCATAACGGTTAACTTCACTGTCAAAATAAATAGAGTTGACTTTGCTGCCGGTCTCACATGTCATAAACAGGTTTAAAATCATAAAAACGGTCATCAACTCAACTTGATAGTTTTTTGTCATGAAATTAGCACTAATCTGGAGTTTTTGATCAGTTTTTAAAATATGGTAGTTCTATGGGACGGATACGTGAAATATGGTAGTTTTTTTGTCAATTACTCATGATTTCTCTATATATGTGTCCCTCGCTCCCTGCCCGTAGAAGTAGCATGAGCATTTCCAAAAACGATACTCTTATCTGAAACGTCCGGCTGGCTACACGAAATCATGATTGATTGAATTAATTGGAAACAGAATTTTGTACTACTACTACTCGGCATGTTAGACATGGCACCACTGCACTGCACTAGGTGGGCAGCTAGGCTGGGCTCGGCTAGATCGGACCAAGCAGAGTGGTCACTCACCCACTCACTCACTGATGATCAGAGATCGGCTCGGGTCAGGTTCAGTTCATCTCCCCTGGGCCCTGGCTGCCGCTTGGACGGTCACTATTATATTTTTCTCGCGAAATAGAGAGATTTTTTATCCAAAATCGAACATCCATGTACCAACAAACTTTCTTTTCTGAAGCCGTTGCAGCAACCAGCAACAAAATAGTGGTGGTGCCGAGGGCATCTCCAACGCGGATCACTTATTCATCTGCAAATGGTTGGACCGAACAATTCGGACACTTATAGTTATCCACCGCAGCACATCAAATCAGTCCGGACCGATTCGGATGCTCGAAATTTCACAATCATCCTCAAATCGGGGGAATGTTTGGGGGCAGTCCGAACATGCGTGGCGGCCACCAACTTTGCCGGTCGCGCCCAACTTTGATTGCCGCTTCGACAACAAGAGCTAGGGGGAACCTCGGATCTGGGCGTTGGGTGGGTTCTCTGTAGGGTTAGGGTTGAGGGGGACGCCGCTGAGGCTGTTCATCACGGGCTCCATTCGCGGACAGGCGGGGCTCTTGCCTCCGTCTAGGAGGCAACAGGGTGGAGGATCCCCGGATCTCGTCGAGGTCGCGGGCTATGGTCTCTAGAGGTCGTCCGACACTGGCCGGGTTGGACCTCAGATGGGTGGTGGTTGTGTGGAGACATTGTTTGTTCTTCCTCCATGTCGATATGATTTCCTGCTACCGTTCTTCCTCTTTTCTTTGTGTTGCTGTTGGAGGGATATCACGTTTTTCCCGGGCGGTTGGCCCGGCCGCGGCGTAGGAACCGGATCTTAGTTCTCTTCTATCTAGAAGGGGCACATATCGCGGCACTCAAAGCCACACAGATGGCGAAGGCCGGTGCAGGTGTGTTGGATACGTATGTGTGTTCATGTCTTTTCATCACCGAAACGAAGAAAAGGGGGAGCAACGTGGCGATGATTATGCCGTGATGGAAGATGATGACCTGCTAGGATCTGGTTGTCAGAGGAGTCTTATCACAAGGTTCTGGGACGATGACACACGACTCCGGAGATCTTCGTGTTTTACTGGTTATTATGTCAGGGTGCTCTATGTTTTTCTGGCTCATTACATGTGCGTTAGGGCGCGCTTGTATGGGTTAAAGACTTTGTATTATTTTGTGATTTGAATACAAGCACGCATGCTTTCTAAAAAAGAAAAAAACTCGTCTTCCCGTCTCGTTTCCTTATCTCTTCTATTTTTATTGGACAAGTGGCTGACGTTTGATGGATATGATTAGTCCACGGACATTTGTTGGTATCCAGCAGGTGATCCGCGTTGGAGTCGATGCGCTTCAAAGACGAGGAAGAAGAAATGGTGGTTGCGCCGCAGCGCGACGCGAACAGATTGGTCAAAGGCGACGTCGCGATCCCTGCAATCTCCGTCGGCCGGTCGATCTCACCCTCTCCTGTTACCAATTCATTTGTCTCCACCTTTTCTCTATATAAGTAGAGTGATGGTTCTCTTTTATTCTTTCCGGCCGTTTGCCTTTTCAGAATCAGATATCTCGGCCGTCCAATCAATTACGATATGGTCGGTCGATCGATGCCTACGTACAAGAAAGCGACCACGGTCGGTCGACGTACGCTTGTGTGCGAGTCGTAATAATTATTACTCTCAACGCTATATTTTATACAGTATTTGATAAGTTAGAGCATAACCTCAATGTTCCACGGCAGGATGGGTGGTGGATACTGTCTGTTTGTTCGACCGCGCCAAATAAAATGTGCGTCGCCAAAAAGCGGGTGAAATACAGTGGCAGACAAAGATACTGGTTCAAAAAAGGAGCTGTGATTTTTTCTGGGTTACGTCCGTATTTCGACAGGCTGGGAAAGCGCGGGCTCACTAGGCCGGAACGGGCATGACGGCGTACCGTTCAAGTAGGTTTCAGCCCTTACCCTCAAAAAAAAAAGTAGGTTTCAGCCCAAGTTCAAGAAAGTTTCTTTTTCTCAAAAAAAATTGAAGAAACTATCGAACTTAAGGCCTTGCGGCGCCAGTCTTTTATCTTGCCGTTTGCATCCACACAAGGCCGACAGCAAAGATATCATTTGACTTTTCTTTTCTGCAATTCGGTATGGCAAAACTGGGGAAACAACAAAATCTTGACAGAAAAGTATCACTCCAATTACGACACAAGAACCCAAAACGACAGGACATGCTACAACTGCTTCAGTGCAGTTTGATTTTGGTTTCCTCTTGCTCCGGCAAACCATGCAAGAATATCTTTTCAGTTTGGGTGTTGAATCAATCCAGGTCTACCTAAGATTACGCCCCTACTAAAGGCAGGCTTTGCTCAACACAAACAAGAATCCAATCACCACCAGCACACAAAAAATACATAGCTGCTCAACTTGATCCAACACGAAAACATTCTGCATACAAACACGAGCGTAGAAACACATCGACAAACTGTCACGAGGGTTGTTACAAGTACAATCTCTTCCAGTCAAGCATTCACCCCACCACATCACTACTAGCTACTCGGCAGTCGGCACACCAAAGAGAAAAACAACCAAACAAAAAGTCTTCTCGGCCTGGAAGGGGCGAGCGCTAGGTTTAGGTTGGTTTCCTCATGTTGCGCCCCGCCCTGATCACCTCATCCACTAGCAACAGCTGCGACGCGATGATGGGTCTGCACCACCAAACAAACAAACAAACATCGTTTGTCATGTCACACATCATAGATAACATCCGTTCTTCTTTTCTCGAGAATGAATGGGTCAGCTGAGAAACAAACGCTCTGTTATCACATACCCGGAATTGACGATCTGGCGCTTCACAGAGTAGTTGTCGTAGATGCCTTCCATCTCAGGGTCGACCGGCTCACCAGTGTTATGGTTCAGCCCCACCGTCAGCCCACGGTCATGCTCATTCTGTTGTACAGTATGGAACATCAGCCAACACATACAGTTACAGCTTTTCTGATGCACAAACTCGAGACAACAGAAGTGCAAGGAAGAGATAAGACAACAAGTGGAAGTGCATACCTCAAGAGAGACAATAACGTCCTGGGTATCTAAGCCCGAATTCTCCGCTAGCGTCTTGGGGATAACGAGTAGAGCATCGGCAAATGCCCCCACCCCAAGTTGGGCTCGCTGTTGTTAAGATTCCAAAAAGTTAGCAATGGCATACTGATATGGATACAGTAGAAAAGAGCATGTCAATTCTTCAATGCACTTACTCCTTTAACAGTTTTCTTCACATTGTCAATGAGATGCTTCCTTGCAGCCATCTCGAATGCTCCAGCGCCCTACAATTGACATATCAAATAGAAAATATAAGCTGACAAAGAAAACACCAGTCAACCAAGATCCAAAGCAAATAAGCAAGATCCTCAAGCAAAACAAGACAGCCTGCGATAATAAAGTGGACGCCATAAGCAACCAGTCAGACAGCACCAACGCATGTAAGAAAATAATTAAGAGTAACATAACAATATCAATTAGCATCAACACTATTACCTCTATGAATTATGACACGCCTGACCCCAACAAACAATGCAATTAATGCCTCGATATAAATGAAGTTGAACGCACCAGGATGATAATCAAGGTAAAAATATAATGACAATTTACTATGCTCAAGTAGTTCATGAAGTTCCCCGCACATCATGCTAACTACGAAATCCTAATCAATCGAGACCCACATATCGATAGCATAAGCTCAGCTACACGATGTTCAAATGTGCATATTTATTTAGCCAAACATTTGTTTAGATGCTGTCATGCAGAATAAATTTAAAAATCATACCAGCACAACAGCTTCATCCTCAACTGTGTTCTTCACAGATCTTAGACCATCTCGTACAGCATCCTTAATTTGTGCAATGGTGTGATCATTAGGTCCTGAAGAGAGTTGAATTTATAGTAAATTTCCAGCACAGGTTGTTTTGGAAAAGATCCTATTGTTTCTTGAGAATGAACTGACCTTTGATCAATATAGTACAGGAGTGAGGATTCTTAACATTCTCCACGAACGTGTATTTTTCTTCTCCAAGAACATGCTCATAGACAAGCCCAGCCCAGCCAAGACACTCTTCAGTCATGCCTTCAACTGAATTGATGGCTTCGCCACCACATGCTAGCACAAGTCTCTCCATGTTCCTCCGCTTCGCTCTTCGGAGAGCAATAATCTGCAGCATGCAAATTCTTGAGCTTAAAATGCAACAAGGCCCCCATGCAAGAACTTGTCACTTCAAAATTAACAATGCATGAACAGAAAGCTGAATAATTTATTGCATTGCCATCATTTGAAATATTGATCGTCATGCTTAGGTTTGAGATAGCTACATCTTGTGGCTTATATAGTAGCATTGTTTATAATGTCATATCAACTTTCATGTTACAAGTTCAGCTGGTGACACCATGACACAAATTTTTACCTAGACCCCCAAACAGATCAAGGTCGAATGTAACAAAATTAGAACCATCATGTAGAAACAAGTCAGAATTGGTTACCCCAGCTCTAGCTAGGAGATCGAGGGACGGAGGATCGATGCCCTTTTGGTTGATCACCACAAAATTCTTGTCAGTTCCTGCGCAAACCTGCATGGCCAAGGAAACACGTGAAGACAATATTTTCCAAACACGCACACACGAGAGAGAGAGAGAGACGCTAAGCAAATACCTTATTTTTCAATTCAATGATCTTCTGGACACGTTCATCAACTTGACGCCTCTCTGCAGTAACCATCTTTTCTCTTTGTTCTGCGTTTGAGTAGAAGAATCCTGCATTGATTTCACTGATAAACTTATGCGTCAGTTAAACAGTTCCCTTCACTGATGCATGTAAAACAGGTAAAGACAGACTGCTGATGTGCACTACTAGTTGCCCCACAACGTGCAAGAAAATAACAGGAGGTGACTAAAGACCATGATTGTAGGCAAGATTCTACATGTTTTTGACAAATATTGGAGTATGAACCTTCTTATATTTGGTGCAGCCAAATTGAAAGAATGTATCTATGGTGATTAATAGAACTACAGTACGCAACAAAGCACTCTATGCAAAAGTATGCACCTTTTCTCGTATTCCAGTGATACATTAGCTGTCAGGATGTAACAATTCTCTGCTCTGCGCTTCATGTCAGGGTGCCGAGAACCATGGTCAAGGACCAGACCCTCAATCTACAAAAAAACAAAGGAACAAGTGTTCTGACGTTACATTACAATAACTAAGGTTCATTTATTTGTGTGGCAAAGAATACATATGAACAGAACCAAAAACTACAATAAACAGGTAGCCATGTTCACAAGCTTGTGACTGAAAATACATATGAACTATTTATACAAAGGTATATGAAGTTCAGAAGGAATGTTATATTAGGAAAACTGCAAAGAAAAGAAAAACAATACATACCAGACGTGTGTCGACATCGAATTTGTGGCGCATATGCATTATTTCCACCATAAAAAGATCAATTGGTTGATCACTTTGGCGGATGCATAGGACCTACAGCATGGACCATATACAGAAAATAGAAATATGCTAAGCAATTTTGTGGAATAAAAGCCTCCAAAGGAAACACTGTAGAAGAAATATAACATTACCGCATTCACAACAATATCAGTCAACTGATCAGCCAATCCTTCATACAGCTACAAAATATCAAATTTTGTGTAAGCCTTGGTATATATGTGTGCATTTGTTTCCAGAGAAAAATGGTGAAATAGAGTGCAATCACCTTTGTCCTAAGAGTTGTTCTTGCTACCATTTTCAAGATCTCCCTGTCGGGTTGATCACCGATAACGACTGCTGTCTTGAATGTCTCGAGAAATTCAAGAGTTGCTTTCTTGGCAACCTCAAAGCCATCAACCAAAAACCGTGGATGAGTACCTGCAAAAAATAACAATCTGTTACTATGTACTTATAGCAAGGAGCAGGCTACCATATAAACACATGGGTTTTCCCTCTAAGAAACAGCACAGCAATTAGAGGCAACATTTTGTCACAAGTTTAGAGCAGAAGGCCCATATGTTAAGGTTAATCTTTTCGCTATAATGTGTAGCAATCAACTGGGAAATGCATGTTCAGAGCACAATATTGTCCACAAAATTCATGTTTCCATGCTGCAAGAGTTGTCTTTTATCTTAAAATAAAAATTCAAAATTATACTGCATTACCCTCTATCTTCAGTTGGATATTGATCCAGCCAATTAGTTGCGCTACAGTCACATTCAAATATCCCAAGGATGCAACACCCATATCCCATAAACGTTAAACAGTGGCACAGGACAACTATTATTTATCTTCACCTACTGCGTAGGCACTTGTGTTTACATGTGAAGAAGATTGCATTAGTATCTAAAAGCAGACATTCGTAATCCTAATCAACTAATTGGATGCATTAAGCCCGAATACCAGCCGATGATCCCCAGCAGAAGAATACAGTTCAGAAAGATTAACAGCAAACATCGCACAAGCACATATTTGGCCAAAAAGGGGTACACCTTATGAAAAGGGTAATCACGTTTAACTGTATAGAGCTCTCATAGATGCCTAAACAGCATTTCAAATGCAAGCAGCAAATTTCATGCAACAACAACCATATCAGTGATTAGGATCATCAAATGCAGATAAGAGGGATGGGACCCAATGTACAGACCTTCTTCGATGCATCGCTCGGACATCTTCATAAGCTCCCCGATGAAAAGCACTGTGGATGTGGTGCCGTCACCACTCGTGTCGTCCTGCGCCACCGCTGTCCTCGCAATCATGATTGCCGTTGGGTTCTGGATTTGCTGCGAATAGCAACAACACAAAAGCCTCAGAAACCGGACAGAAGAGCATGCATCATAAGGTCATCAGTGTGAGCATATTTAATTAATAATACCATTTCTTTCAAGAGTGTGTTCCCGTCCTTGGTCAGCTTGATGTCACCAGCTCCACCCACGAGCCTGTTCATCGGAGATCAAAGAACCAGTCAGATATAGCAAACATCACGGTCGCTATGCCTAAAGATCTAACCATGAAAATCAACTCTAATTTTATACTTCAACAGCTTCAAAGATTGACAGTAACCAACTAATTGCTGACCCCTACTTGATCCAATCAGCAAAAAACCCAATGCATTGCTGAAAGCAGATTGTTACCGTGGCATTATTCCGCCCACAGACAGTTCTAAGCCTGAACAGCCAGTTAACGACAACCCACAAGACGAAGGCAACCTGGATCGAAATAGGGAAAGAATAGATCCTCTTCCTAGTCTAACGAGCGCGCTCAGGTGAGGGATGGGTCACGAGGCCCATGGAGACGCGCAGATCACCACCCAGGCGCCGCCGTTCCAAATCTGCCTGCCTACGCAAACCTAGGCGGAGGGGGAGGCTCGCGCGATCTGGCGCCGCGCCGCGCAGTGCGGGGAAGGCTGGCTAGCGGGCAAGCGGGCAGAGGGGAGGGGGAGGGG
>NC_041390.1:620853130-620856017 GCF_002162155.2 Triticum dicoccoides | reverse complement strand
TTGGGGCCGAGGTTGGTCTTGAGGACGTCCTGGAGGCCCTTGGCGGCGCCGATGTTCATGGCGAGCGCCGCCGACTTGTTCATCACCTCCGCGTTCTGGTTCAGCATGCGGATCGACATGGCGGCGGCGGATCGGAGAAACGGCGGTGAGGGTGTGGGGGGGAGGAAGGATCCGGAAGGAGGGAGGCGGAGGGGAGTAGGGTTTTGGAACTTGCAAAGTAAGCACCGGGTGCAGTGCTGGTGATTGTTTATCGCCAGGCCCGTGGGCTGGCTGGAACGGCCATTCCAATCTAGGCCCTCCGGGCATGCCGGCCTGGTGCAGGGACTCTTCATCGGCAGGCCCGGTCAACGTTTTTTTTGGATTTTGCCGTGTATTTTTTTCTTTATTGTTTTACATTTCACCTTCTGTTTTCATTTTCCCCTTGTATATACATATACATATTTTTTTACTATATGTATGTAGTTCCAAAATGTTCCGGGTTTATTTTTTTTGCGAAGAAAGGATCCAAATGTTTGTGTATTAAAATATATTCATCTTTCATTGCAAAAAAGGGTCATTGTGTATGTACAAAAATGGATGTCTGCTTAAAAAAATCCCATCTTAGTTTTAAAATTAGTTCACATAGTTTAAAAAAGCGACCGGGAATATAAAATCCGGGGCAGTTTTAGAAAGTGTTAAAAAGGCTCACCTATTTAAAAATGATCTTGCAATCATAAAAAGGTGTTCACGTACGTTGGAAAAAAAATGTCCATCTAGTTTTAAAAGGTGTTCATGCATATTTGAGAAAGCATTTGGGTATTTATCAAAATTTATTTCTTTCATGGAAGCACACAAAAAAGTAGCAAAAAATAAAGAAAAGGTTCCGTTTATATTTATATAATGTTTTTGAAGAAAGGGTCCGTCTGATTCTCATAAAAGAGATAGTCAAATACACTGGCGATCAACAAACAAAGTGTTGTGAAAGCACACTTTGTTCCATATACTTTGGCTGGTGAAATAGTTCACGACAAAACTGTAGAGGAATAGGATGCAACTCTCAATGTATTGATGGGTGCATATGCACAAGTATATATAGTACATAGGGGGCAAGTCATATCCTCAACTATACAGAAGGAGGAGATTTGGAGTACAAGAATGCATGTGCTAAATACATATCTCAACCCCCCCCCCTCCCCCCGCAGTCGAAGCGACACCGTTGCTGACGTAGAGACTGGACCGGAACTCCTCGAAAGACGTCGTAGGCAAGCCTTTGGTCATGATATCAGCAAATTGTTGGGAGGTGGGAACGTGTAGAACACGAACATGGCCAAGAGCCACCTGATCCCGAACAAAATGGATATCAAGCTCAATGTGCTTGGTGCGACGATGATGAACTGGGTTGGCGGAGAGGTAGACGGCGGAGACGTTGTCGCAGTAGACTATCGTGGCCTTATCAACAGGACACGAGAGCTCGTGAAGGAGCTGACGAAGCCAGGAGCACTCAACAACAACGTTGGCCACAGCGCGGTACTCAGCCTCGGCGCTAGACCGCGAGACGGTGGGCTGCCGCTTGGACGACCACGACACCAGGGACGGTCCAAGGAAGATGCAGTAACCCAAAGTAGAGCGACGGGTGTCCGGGCAGCCAGCCCAGTCGGCGTCGGAGTAGGCGACCAGATCAATGGCAGTGGAGGCACGCAAAGTAAGACCAAGATCCATAGCACCGCGGATGAAGCGGAGAATCCGCTTAATGAAGGAAATATGCCCTAGAGGCAATAATGAAGTTATTATTTATTTCCTTATATCATGATAAATGTTTATTATTCATGCTAGAATTGTATTAACCGGAAACATAATACATGTGTGAATACATAGACAAACAGAGTGTCACTAGTATGCCTCTACTTGACTAGCTCATTAATCAAAGATGGTTATATTTCCTAACCATGAACAAGGAGTTGTTATTTGATTAACGGGATCACATCATTAGGTGAATGATCTGATTGACATGACCCATTCCATTAGCTTAGCACCCGATCGTTTAGTATGTTGCTATTGCTTTCTTCATGACTTATACATGTTCCTATGACTATGAGATTATACAACTCCCGTTTGCCAGAGGAACACTTTGTGTGCTACCAAATGTCACAACGTAAATGGGTGATTATAAAGGTGCTCTACAGGTGTCTCCAAAGGAACATGTTGGGTTGGCATATTTCGAGATTAGGATTTGTCACTCCGATTGTCGGAGAGGTATCTCTGGGCCCTCTCGGTAATGCACATCACATAAGCCTTGCAAGCATTGTAACTAATGACTTAGTTGCGAGATGATGTATTACGGAACGAGTAAAGAGACTTGCCGGTAACGAGATTGAACTAGGTATTGAGATACCGACGATCGAATCTCGGGCAAGTAACATACCGATGACAAAGGGAACAACGTATGTTGTTATGCGGTCTGACCGATAAAGATCTTCGTAGAATATGTAGGAGCCAATATGAGCATCCAGGTTCCGCTATTGGTTATTGACCAGAGAAGTGTCTCGGTCATGTCTACATTGTTCTCGAACCCATAGGGTCCGCACGCTTAAGGTTTCGATGACAGTTATATTATGAGTTTTGATGTACCGAAGTTAGTTTGGAGTCCCGGATGTGATCACGGACATGACGAGGAGTCTCGAAATGGTCGAGACATAAAGATTGATATATTGGACGGCTATATTCGGACACCGGAAGTGTTCCGGGTGATTTCGGAGAAAACCGGAGAGCTGGAGGGTTACCGAAACCCCCCCCCCCCCAAGAGAAGTAATGGGCCATATGGGCCTTAGTGGAGAGAGAGAGGGGCAGCCAAAGGTGGGCCGCGCGCCTCCTCCCCCCTGGTCCGAATTGGACTAGGAGAGGGGGGGTG
>NC_041390.1:620792283-620852884 GCF_002162155.2 Triticum dicoccoides | reverse complement strand
CGCCTCCTCCCCCCTGGTCCGAATTGGACTAGGAGAGGGGGGCGGCGCCCCCCTTTCCCTCTCCCTCCCCACTTCTTTCCCCCTCCTAGTAGGAGTCCTACTCCTACTAGGAGGAGGACTCCTCCTTGGCGCGCCATAGAGGGCCGGCCGGCCTCCTCCCCTTGATCCTTTATATACGGGGGCAGGGGGCACCCCTTGACACACAAGTTGATCCACGTGATCATATTCTTAGCCGTGTGCGGTGCCCCCTTCCACCATAGTCCTTGATAATATTATAGTGGTGCTTAGGCGAAGCCCTGCGACGGTAGTACATCAAGATCGTCACCACGCCGTCGTGCTGACGAAACTCTTCCCCGACACTTTGCTGGATCGGAGTCCGGGGATCGTCATCGAGCTGAACGTGTGCTAGAACTCGGAGGTGCCGTAGTTTCGGTGCTTGATCAGTCGGGTCGTGGAGACGTACGACTACATCAACCAAGTTAACGCTTCCGTTGTCGATCTACAAGGGTATGTAGATCACACTCTCCCCCTCTCGTTGCTATGCATCACCATGATCTTGCGTGTGCGAAGGAATTTTTTTGAAATTACTACATTCCCCAACAGTGGTATCAGAGCCAGGTTTTATATGTTGATGTTATTTGCACGAGTAGAACACAAGTGAGTTATGGGCGATATAAGTCATACTGCTTACCAGCATGTCATACTTTGGCTCGGCGGTATTGTTGGACGAAGCGGCCTGGACCGACATTACGCGTACGCTTACGCGAGACCGGTTCTCCCGACGTGCTTTGCACATAGGTGGCTTGCGGGTGACAGTTTCTCCAACTTTAGTTGAACCGAGTGTGGCTACGCCCGGTCCTTGCGAAGGTTAAAACAGCATCAACTTGACAAACTATCGTTGTGGTTTTGATGCGTAGGTAAGATTGGTTCTTGCTTAAGCCCATAGCAGCCACGTAAAACTTGCAACAACAAAGTAGAGGACGTCTAACTTGTTTTTGCAGGGCATGTTGTGATGTGATATGGTCAAGACATGATGCTAAATTTTATTGTATGAGATGATCATGTTTTGTAACCGAGTTATCGGCAACTGGCAGGAGCCATATGGTTGTCGCTTTATTGTATGCAATGCAATCGCGATGTAATGCTTTACTTTATCACTAAGCGGTAGCGATAGTCGTGGAAGCATAAGATTGGCGAGACGACAACGATGCTACGATGGAGATCAAGGTGTCGCGCCGGTGACGATGGTGATCATGACGGTGCTTCGAAGATGGAGATCACAAGCACAAGATGATGGCCATATCATATCACTTATATTGATTGCATGTGATGTTTATCTTTTATGCATCTTATCTTGCTTTGATTGACGGTAGCATTATAAGATGATCTCTCACTAATTATCAAGAAGTGTTCTCCCTGAGTATGCACCATTGTGAAAGTTCTTCATGCTGAGACACCACGTGATGATCGGGTGCGATAGGCTCTACGTTCAAATACAACGGGTGCAAAACAGTTGCACACGCGGAATACTCAGGTTATACTTGACGAGCCAAGCATATACAGATATGGCCTCGGAACACGGAGACCAAAAGGTCGAGCGTGAATCATATGGTAGATATGATCAACATAGTGATGTTCACCAATGAAACTACTCCATCTCACGTGATGATCGGACATGGTTTAGTTGATTTGGATCACGTAATCACTTAGAGGATTAGAGGGATGTCTATCTAAGTGGGAGTTCTTTAAGTAAATTAATTGAACCTAAATTTGTCATGAAACTTAGTACCTGATAGTATCTTGCTTGTTTATGCTTGATTGTAGATAGATGGCTCGTGCTGTTGTTCCATTGAATTTTAATGCGTCCCTTGAGAAAGCAAAGTTGAAAGATGATGGTAGCAATTACACGGACTGGGTCCGTAACTTGAGGATTATCCTCATTGCTGCACAGAAGAATTACGTCCTGGAAGCACCGTTGGGTGCCAGGCCTGCTGCTGGAGCAACACCAGATGTTATGAACATCTGGCAGAGCAAAGCTGATGACTACTCGATAGTTCAGTGTGCCATGCTTTACGGCTTAGAATCGGGACTTCAACGACGTTTTGAACATCATGGAGCATATGAGATGTTCCAGGAGTTGAAGTTAATATTTCAAGCAAATGCCCGGATTGAGAGATATGAAGTCTCCAATAAGTTCTATAGCTGCAAGATGGAGGAGAACAGTTCTGTCAATGAGCATATACTCAAAATGTCTGGGTATAATAATCACTTGATTCAATTGGGAGTTAATCTTCCAGATGATTGCGTCATTGACAGAATTCTCCAATTAGTGCCACCAAGCTACAAGAGCTTTGTGATGAACTATAATATGCAAGGGATGAATAAGACTATTCCCGAGCTCTTCGCAATGTTGAAAGCTGCGGAGGTAAAAATCAAGAAGGAGCATCAAGTGTTGATGGTCAACAAGACCACTAGTTTCAAGAAAAAGGGCAAAGGGAAGAAGAAGGGGAACTTCAAAAAGAACGGCAAGCAAGTTGCTACTCAAGAGAAGAAACCCAAACCTGGACCTAAGCCTAAAACTGAGTGCTTCTACTGCAAGCAGACTGGTCACTGGAAGCGGAACTTCCCCAAGTATTTGGCGGATAAGAAGGATGGCAAGGTAAACAAAGGTATATGTGATATACATGTTATTGATGTGTACCTTGCTAATGCTCGCAGTAGCGCCTGGGTATTTGATACTGGTTCTATTGCTAATATTTGCAACTCGAAACAGGGACTACGGATTAAGCGAAGATTGGCTAAGGACGAGGTGACGATGCGCGTAGGAAACGGTTCTAAAGTCGATGTGATCGCAGTCGGCACGCTACCTCTACACCTACCTTCGGGATTAATATTAGACCTAAATAATTGTTATTTGGTGCCAGCGTTAAGTATGAACATTATATCTGGATCTTGTTTGATGCGAGACGGTTATTCATTTAAATCTGAGAATAATGGTTGTTCTATTTATATGAGTAATATCTTTTATGGTCATGCACCCTTAAAGAGTGGTCTATTTTTGTTGAATCTCGATAGTAGTGACACACATATTCATAGTGTTGAAGCCAAAAGATGCAGAGTTGATAATGATAGTGCAACTTATTTGTGGCACTGCCGTTTAGGTCATATCGGTGTAAAGCGCATGAAGAAACTCCATACTGATGGACTTTTGGAACCACTTGATTATGAATCACTTGGTACTTGCGAACCGTGCCTCATGGGCAAGATGACTAAAACACCGTTCTCCGGTACTATGGAGAGAGCAACAGATTTGTTGAAAATCATACATACAGATGTATGTGGTCCGATGAATATTGAGGCTCGTGGCGGATATCGTTATTTTCTCACCTTCATAGATGACTTAAGCAGATATGGGTATATCTACTTAATGAAACACAAGTCTGAAACATTTGAAAAGTTCAAAGAATTTCAGAGTGAAGTAGAAAATCATCGTAACAAGAAAATAAAATTCCTACGATCTGATCGTGGAGGAGAATATTTGAGTTACGAGTTTGGTGTACATTTGAAAAATTGTGGAATAGTTTCGCAACTCACGCCACCCGGAACACCACAGCGTAATGGTGTGTCCGAACATCATAATCATACTTTACTAGATATGGTGCGATCTATGATGTCTCTTACTGATTTACCGCTATCGTTTTGGAGATACGCTCTAGAGACGGCCGCATTCACGTTAAATAGGGCACCATCAAAATCCGTTGAGACGATGCCTTATGAACTGTGGTTTGGCAAGAAACCAAAGTTGTCGTTTCTAAAAGTTTGGGGCTGCGATGCTTATGTGAAAAAGCTTCAACCTGATAAGCTCGAACCCAAATCGGAGAAATGTGTCTTCATAGGATATCCAAAGGAAACTATTGGATACACCTTCTATCACAGATCCGAAGGCAAGACTTTTGTTGCTAAATTCGGAAACTTTCTGGAGAAGGAGTTTCTCTCGAAAGAAGTGAGTAGGAGGAAAGTAGAACTTGACGAGGTAACTGTACCTGCTCCCTTATTGGAAAGTAGTGCATCATAGAAAACTGTTTCAGTGACACCTACACCAGTTAGTGAGGAAGCTAATGATAATGATCATGAAACTTCAGAACAAGATACTACTGAACCTCGTAGATCAACCAGAGTGAGATCCGCGCCAGAGTGGTACGATAATCCTGTTCTAGAAGTCATGCTACTAGATCATGATGAACCTACGAACTATGAAGAAGCGATGGTGAGCCCAGATTCCGCAAAATGGCTTGAAGCCATGAAATCTGAGATGGGATCCATGTATGAGAACAAAGTATGGACTTTGGTTGACTTGCCCGATGATCGGCAAGCAATTGAGAATAAATGGATCTTCAAGAAGAAGACTGACGCTGACGGTAATATTACTGTCTACAAAGCTCGACTTGTCGCAAAAGGTTTTCGGCAAGTTCAAGGGATTGACTACGATGAGACCTTCTCACCCGTAGCGATGCTTAAGTCTGTCCGAATCATGTTAGCAATTGCCGCATTTTATGATTATGAAATTTGGCAGATGGATGTCAAAACTGCATTCCTGAATGGATTTCTGGAACAAGAGTTGTATATGATGCAACCAGAAGGTTTTGTCGATCCAAAGGGAGCTAACAAAGTGTGCAAGCTCCAGCGATCCATTTATGGACTGGTGCAAGCCTTTCGGAGTTGGAATAAATGTTTTGATAGTGTGATCAAAGCATTTGGTTTTATACAGACTTTGGAGAAGCCTGTATTTACAAGAAAGTGAGTGGGAGCTCTGTAGCATTTCTGATATTATATGTGGATGACATATTACTAATTGGAAATGATATAGAATTTCTGGATAGCATAAAGGGATACTTGAATAAGAGTTTTTCAATGAAAGACCTCGGTGAAGCTGCTTACATATTAGGCATTAAGATCTATAGAGATAGATCAAGACGCTTAATTGGACTTTCACAGAGCACATACCTTGACAAAGTTTTTAAGAAGTTCAAAATGGATCAAGCAAAGAAAGGGTTCTTGCCTGTGTTACAAGGTGTGAAGTTGAGTAAGACTCAATGCCCGACCACTGCAGAAGATAGAGAGAAAATGAAAGATGTTCCCTATGCTTCAGCCATAGGCTCTATCATGTATGCAATGCTGTGTACCAGTCCTGATGTGTGCCTTGCGATAAGTCTAGCAGGGAGGTACCAAAGTGATCCAGGAGTGGATCACTGGACAGCGGTCAAGAACATCCTGAAATACCTGAAAAGGACTAAGGATATGTTTCTCATATATGGAGGTGACAAAGAGCTCATCGTAAAAGGTTACGTTGATGCAAGCTTTGACACTGATCCGGACAATTCTAAATCGCAAACCGGATACGTATTTACATTAAACGGTGGAGCTGTCAGTTGGTGCAGTTCTAAACAAAGCGTTGTAGAGGGATCTACATGTGAAGCGGAGTACATAGCTGCTTCGGAAGCAACAAATGAAGGAGACTGGATGAAGGAGTTCATATCCGATCTAGGTGTCATACCTAGTGCATCGGGTCCAACAAAAATCTTTTGTGACAATACTGGTGCAATTGCCTTGGCAAAGGAATCCAGATTTCACAAGAGAAGCAAGCACATCAAGAGACGCTTCAATTCCATCCGGGATCTAGTCCAGGTGGGAGACATAGAGATTTGCAAGATACATACGGATCTGAATGTTGCAGACCCGTTGACTAAGCCTCTTCCACGAGCAAAACAGGATCAGCACCAAGGCTCCATGGGTGTTAGAATCATTACTGTGTAATCTAGATTATTGACTCTAGTGCAAGTGGGAGACTGAAGGAAATATGCCCTAGAGGCAATAATAAAGTTATTATTTATTTCCTTATATCATGATAAATGTTTATTATTCATGCTAGAATTGTATTAACCGGAAACATAATATATGTGTGAATACATAGACAAACAGAGTATCACTAGTATGCCTCTACTTGACTAGCTCGTTAATCAAAGATGGTTATGTTTCCTAACCATGAACAAGGAGTTGTTATTTGATTAACGGGATCACATCATTAGGTGAATGATCTGATTGACATGACCCATTCCATTAGCTTAGCACCCGATCGTTTAGTATGTTGCTATTGCTTTCTTCATGACTTATACATGTTCCTATGACTATGAGATTATGCAACTCCCGTTTGCCGGAGGAACACTTTGTGTGCTACCAAACGTCACAACGTAAATGGGTGATTATAAAGGTGCTCTACAGGTGTCTCCAAAGGTACATGTTGGGTTGGCGTATTTCGAGATTAGGATTTGTCACTCCGATTGTCGGAGAGGTATCTCTGGGCCCTCTCGGTAATGCACATCACATAAGCCTTACAAGCATTGCAACTAATGAGTTAGTTGCGAGATGATGTATTACGGAACGAGTAAAGAGACTTGCCGGTAACGAGATTGAACTAGGTATTGAGATACCGACGATCGAATCTCGGGCAAGTAACATACCGATGACAAAGGGAACAACGTATGTTGTTATGCGGTCTGACCGATAAAGACCTTCGTAGAATATGTAGGAGCCAATATGAGCATCCAGGTTCCGCTATTGGTTATTGACCGGAGACGTGTCTCGGTCATGTCTACATTGTTCTCGAACCCGTAGGGTCCGCACGCTTAAGGTTTCGATGACAGTTATATTATGAGTTTATGAGTTTTGATGTACCGAAGTTAGTTCGGAGTCCCGGATGTGATCACAGACATGACGAGGAGTCTCGAAATGGTCGAGACATAAAGATTGATATATTGGACGGCTATATTTGGACACCGGAAGTGTTCCGGGTGATTTCGGAGAAAACCGGAGAGCCGGAGGGTTACCGGAACCCCCCGGGAGAAGTAATGGGCCATATGGACCTTAGTGGAGAGAGAGAGGGGCAGCCAAAGGTGGGCCGTGCGCCTCCTCCCCCTGGTCCGAATTGGACTAGGAGAGGGGGGCGGCGCCCCCCTTTCCCTCTCCCTCCCCACTTCTTTCCCCCTCCTAGTAGGAGTCCTACTCCTACTCCTAGTAGGAGTCCTACTCCTACTCCTAGTAGGAGTCCTACTCCTACTAGGACTCCTCCTTGGCGCGCCATAGAGGGCCGGCCGGCCTCCTCCCCTTGATCCTTTATATACGGGGGCAGGGGGCACCCCTTGACACACAAGTTGATCCACGTGATCATATTCTTAGCTGTGTGCGGTGCCCCCTTCCACCGTAGTCCTCGATAATATTGTAGCGGTGCTTAGGCGAAGCCCTGCGATGGTAGTACATCAAGATCGTCACCACACCGTTGTGCTGACGGAACTCTTCCCCGACACTTTGCTAGATTGGAGTCCGGGGATCGTCATCGAGCTGAACGTGTGCTAGAACTCGGAGGTGCCGTAGTTTCGGTGCTTGATCGGTCGGGCCGTGGAGACGTACGACTACATCAACCAAGTTAACGCTTCCGTTGTCGATCTACAAGGGTACGTAGATCACACTCTCCCCCTCTCGTTGCTATGCATCACCATGATCTTGCGTGTGCGTAGGAAATTTTTTGAAATTACTACGTTCCCCAACACTTAACGGCAGTCCAGTGAACGTCTCGAGAAGAATGCATGTGTAGGCAGACCTGCTGAACCGCACACTGAAGCTCCGGTCGAGTGAGAGTGAGGTACTGGAGAGCACCAACAATGGACCGGTAGAAGGCAGCATCCGAGGCAGGAGTACCATCAGTAGCGGAGAGCTTGGCCTTCGTGTCGACATGAGTGGCTGCCGGTTTGCAATTAAGCACCCCAGCATGGTCGAGGAGCTCATGAGCGTACTTCCGTTGATGAAGGAAGAAACCATCAGGACGGCGCACCACCTCAACACCGAGGAAGTAGTGCAACGGACCCAAGTCCTTGATGGCAAACTCGGCACGGAGACGATCAGTAAGCCGGCAAAGGAGCTCAGAAGTGCATGCTGTCAGGATGATGTCGTCAACATAGAGAAGCAAATACGCCGTGTCGGTGCCCTGGTGATAAACAAACAGCGAAGCATCGGAGCGTGTAGAGCGGAAGCCGAGTTGATGAAGAAACGCTGTGATGCGCTGGTACCAGGCATGAGGAGCCTGCTTGAGCCCATATAATGAGCGTGAGAGCAGGCACACATGATCAGGACACGCCGGATCAACAAACCCCGTGGGCTGCTGACAGAAGACCTGCTCCTCAAGATGACCATGGAGGAAAGCGTTGGAGACGTCCATTTGATGAACCGGCCAGGCACGAGAAACCGCCAACTGTAAAACAATGCGGATCGTCCTGGGCTTAATAACCGGAGCGAAAGTGTCGGTGAAGTCCACACCGGCGCGTTGCCGGAAGCCACGAACGACCCAACGCGCCTTATAGCGGTCAAGAGTGTCGTCGGGACGAAGCTTGTGTTTGAAGACCCACTTCCCAGTGATCACGTTGGCGTGCCGGGGACAGGGAACAAGCTGCCAAGTCCGGTTCCGTTGCAAAGCATCAAACTCCTCCTGCATCGCGGCCATCTAGAGGGGACCGCGGAGAGCGGCCCGAACCGAGGACGGCAACGGAGAAGGAGCAGACGTCGAGGCGGTGCAGACGTAGTCATCTGCAGAATAATGCGAGCTCGGGAGGAAGACGCCGGTGCGCGAGTGCGTGACGGGCCCGACCGTCGGAACAGCCACGGGTGGCGGTGAAACTGCAGGTGCACGGCCAAAAGCCGCAGTGGCATCCACAGCGGCCACGGGAGAGGCGGGTCGAGCTGGAGATGAGGTCGCGGCGTTGGGAGAACAAGGCAGCGTCGGGGCAGCAATCGCGTCGACGAGCGACCGAGGCGGGGTCGGGGCAGCTACAGGAGAGGCCGACCCAGCATGCGACCCAACATGCGGCCCAACATGTGGCTCCACGCGCGGCCCAGCATGCATGGCGGGGGACCGAGGCGACGTCGACGCGGCTCCAGGTGACGGGGGCGTCGAGCCTAAGGAGGGAGTCACGGACGTCCCCGATCCGGAGGAGAGCGCCGCGGGCGGGGGTGCCGGAGCACCCAAGGCCGACAGCGAGCGACGGCGCGGAGGGGAACCCGCCGTGGGAGAGGAAGACGGTGCCACTTGTTCCTGTGCAAAGGGAAACACAAGCTCATCAAAGTACACGTGCCGAGAGGTGATGACACGGTAAGACACAGGGTCATAGCAGCGATAACCCTTAGTGTTGGTTGGGTAACCAAGGAAGACACGTGGAACGGAATGAGGAGCGGGTTTATGAGGTGCGGTGGCGGTGGTGTTGGGGTAACAACGACAACCGAAAATATGGAGACCATCATAGGAGGGAGGAGTGCCATGTAGGAGATGGTGAGGCGCATAGTTCCAGCGTGGACGACATGGTCGGAGGTTAAGGAGGAGGGTGGTGGTGGCGAGGGCATCTGGCCAAAACCGAGAGGGCATATAGGCATGGAAAAGAAGGGTACGCACACACTCATTGAGGGTGCGTAGGATGCGCTCGGCACGGCCATTCTGGTGGGAGGTGTATGGACACGTGAGACGAAACACAGTGCCGTGAGAGGAAAGAAGATGGCGAATGGTGAGGTTGTCAAATTCTTTTCCGTTGTCGGTCTGAAGTGCGAGTATGGGTCGCCCGAACTGTGTGGAGACATAATCATAAAATGCAATGAGGGCGGCGACAACATCGGGTTTCCTACGAAGAGGAAACGTCCACACAAAGTGAGAGTAATCATCCAGTATAACAAGATAGTAGAGATAACCAGAATTACTGGGTACTAGAGAGGTCCATACATCGCTGTGAATTAACTCAAACGGGAAGGAAGCAACTGTGGAAGAGGAACTAAAAGGAAGGCGAACATGTTTGCCTAACCGAGAGGCTTCACAGGAGTGAGCGGCCATTTTATTACATGAAAAAGAAAATCCTCTCATTATTTGACGAAGTGAAGAAGTGCTAGGGTGCCCGAGACGAGCATGCCAAAGATCGACGCCGGCGGAAAGAGCTCGAAGACCACCCGGAGATGACGGCGACTGAACTGGGTAGAGGTCGTCGGGACTGTCACAACGGTGAAGAATCATCCTGGTGCAAGCGTCCTTAACAGAAAAGCCAACTTCATCAAATTCCACAGTTACAGAGTTATCACGGGAAAGATTACGAACGGAAACTAAGTTCTGAATGAGATGAGGAGAAACCATGACATTATTAAGAGAGAGAGGTCTATAGTTAGAGGGAAAGGGTGCAGAACCGACATGAGAGATGGGAAGACCAACACCGTTGCCGATGATGATGCGGGAGGGAGTGGAAGTGGGATAGTCAGAGGAGAGGTTACCCGGATGAGCGGACATATGAGCCGTGGCGCCGGAGTCCATAATCCAATCGCCGCCACCACCAGAGTAGGGTGGCGGCTGCTGTAGCGCCGCTAGGAGTGCCGGGTCATAGCCAGGGGCGCCGTACGCGCCATATGCGCCGT
Organism: Triticum dicoccoides; assembly: GCF_002162155.2. Taxonomy (NCBI): domain Eukaryota; kingdom Viridiplantae; phylum Streptophyta; class Magnoliopsida; order Poales; family Poaceae; genus Triticum; species Triticum dicoccoides. The sequence goes on along the minus strand of NC_041390.1, from coordinate 620,842,393 downwards.
AGGAGGGCGCGACGGGAGGGGCGGGAGCTCCGCCGTAGGCGCCGAGAGGCGAGGCCAGGAGCGCCTGGTGCGTGCTCGGGGGGGGGGCGAGGATGCCCGAGGCGGGGGGCCGTGGCACCGGCATGTTGTATGCATGCATGACCCCCGTCCAGGAGTTATAGCCTCCGGCCCAGGGCGGCGGGGGCTGCTGTCCGCCGGAGCGCTGCTGGGGAGGTGGACCGCCGCCACAACCTTTCCCTCCTCCTTGGCGCCGACCACCGCGGCCGCGGCGACGGTTGCCGTCGTTCCCACCGTTGCGCGTTGGTTGGGGCGGCTGAGGCACCGGCGAGAGCTGCAGGACGGCCGGAGGACGGGGCGCCGATGGTGGTGTAGAGGCGCCGTGGGAGAGGCCGGCGGCGAGGGCGGTGTGGGCGGCGCGGGTGCAAAGTTGCTTCATCCACCACTCCTCAAGACGAAGATAGGCCACCGCCCGCTTGTAAGTAGGGTTGGTCATGAGGGTGAGGTTGGAGGCGGCGTTGCTGAAGTCTTCATTGAGGCCGGCGGTGAGTGTCGAGAGGAGAAGCTCATCGCCCACCTTGAACCCGACATCGTTGAGCTCGTCGGAGAGGGTCTTGAGTCAGAGACAGTAGGCGTCGATGGTGGAGTCGTTTTGGTGACACCCAAAAAATTCCTGCTGCAAGAAAACAATCTGTTGAAGCTTGTTGTCGGTGAAGAGGCCGTTGATCTTAGTCCACACCGTGTAGGCATCGTCCCCATCGCGAACGATGGTGTGGAAGATGTCCAGAGAGACGGTGAGGAAAAACCAGCGGATGAGGGTGGCGTCGATGGCGAGCCAGTTGGCGTCGTGGTTGCCGGCGAAGAAGTTAGAGAGGCCGTCCACATGATCACGAAGATTGTAATCACGTAAGAGAAGGTTGAAGCAGGTTTTCCAGGCATAGTAGTTGGCGGAGGTGTGGGAGAGGATGATGGGAACATGATCGGTGAGGTGGATGTTGCGGATGTCGACGGCAAGGGGCTCTTTTGGCTCGGTGCCGTAGGAGGAGTCGAACAGGTTGCTCAAACCGGACGAAGATGAGCGGGCCGACATGGCTGCGAGGTAGTGCGGCGGCGCGGGTGGAGCGGCTCGGGGCAGTCGGGTGGAGCGGCTGGGGTTGCGGGAGGGGAGGAGGGGTGGCACAGGGGAAGGGCAGCGGCGCGAGGGAGGGAGATCGAGAGAAGGGGGCGCGGTCCCGGGTAGGGTTTAGGGTTTGGGAGGGCGGCGGCGCGAGTGTAGGAGGGAAGGGAGGATCGAGCGGCGGAGGGGTGCGGTGGGGAGGCAGGCAGCGCGGCGGCCAGGGAGGTGGTGGCGCGGGTCAGCGCGAGCGGCGACGGCCAGGAGAGGCGACGGCGGCGCGGCTAGGGCTGAGATCGAGGGTTTATGCTGATACCATGTAGAGGAATAGGCTGCAGCTCTCAATGTATTGATGGGTGCATATGCACAAGTATATATAGTACATAGGGGGTAAGTTATATCCTCGACTATACACAAGGAGAAGACTTGGAGTACAAGAATACACGTGCTAAATACATATTTCAACAAAAACAATCAGCTACTCATATAGGTCCTGTCAGATGGTAGAAAAACAAATAAAAGGAACTGTAATTCTAATTCAAACTCGTGACCTCATGCAACATAGAAGCATCCTGCGAATGCTATCTATTCGGTCCATCGTAGAGCTCTGTATTTTATCTACGTGGCAGTGGCAGTATGTTAACGGGTCAAATAGTTCAAATGGCAAACAATGTTAGCCTTCAGCTCATGCTCTCTCAACCTGTGCAGGTCCTGACAACCTGCTTGTCAATGAATAGATGACACAACTAAAACCCCACACAGGGTAGAAGCAGCCCATGCACGCTAGCTATTTCGCCCTAGATCGATCCACGATTTAACATGTACTAGAGCGTACAAACTAGCACGCCTTCATCCGCTTTCTACTCGTCGTCAACGATGGCTTCTGCCTCGACCGCGAGGCCCACACTTTTGCCTTCAGGTGCGGCTTCTTCACAATTGCTTCCCCTTCAACGCGTTGCTCTCCATGTACGCGCACATCGGCCTCGTCAACGACGCACAGAGTCTCTTCTGAACCATTGTCGCTGCATTCTCCCCCAGCGGAGCCAAGTGGTGATGTGGAACATGATCAGTTTAATCGCTAGGGCGGCGTCGACGGGGCCGTCGAGGTGCTCTACGACCCAGTGGCGTTCGACATAACATTTGCAAGCATGCTCCCGATGTGCTCGCGGCTGGAGATGCAATGGCAACCTCGCCACTCACTCATACGTCGCGAGCCCACTGGTGGACATGTACGCCGGCAAAGAGCAGGTGGGCAACGCGCGTAGGGCCCTGCCGACAACTCGGCATGTGGAACATCATGATCTGTGGCTACGCACATGCCTCATGAACGAGTACGCCCCATCTTTGCTCCGGCTTGGCAGCGTTCGCATTCCGCATCGTAGGTTAGTGTGTGTTTGGTTGCAAAGTATTTCACACACTAACTTAAGAATTATAGTTCAAAATACTTTGAGGTATTTGACTCTAGTTATAAGTACAGTATTATAAACCATGAACCTAGAAAATGGATACAAGCCCAGAAAAAAATACCCCCATTTCGAGAACCTTTTACAAGTATTAAAAGAAGAGCTCTAGACGTATTTCTTGAAGTGAGAAATAGAAAAGTGAACGTTGGCCAAATAGAACCATGTAATTGTTTTTGCAATACTCCCTCAAAAAAAATTGTTTTTGCAATACTTTAAAAACTTAATATTTTCATAAAGTACATTATTCCTTGTCCTCGGCATAAAAACCCGTAGTATTTGAATATTGAGTTTTTTTTTAAAACATTACTTCCGAACAGAGCTTAAGGTCTTGTTGATATGCTCATATATCCTAATACGGTATTCCTATTCCGTGGACTGCTAGAATCGAACCCTACCTCTCATGCAGAATTGTAGCTTGGCTACATTTCATGGAAAGGGGAGTTTTTCTAGCAAGTTAAGGATGATGACACAATCACTGATTTTCAAAGCAACAAGGATGAAAAAATATCCAGTAATCTATACTCCCTCCCTCCCACAATATAAGATGTTTTTTTACGAACTAAAATGGCTTGCAAAAGCATCCTACATTGTGGGACTGAGGGGGTAAATTTTTTCTTATATTTTTTTTTCTATCATCTACATATATCAGATGTTCAATTTAATATGTATGGTCGCTTAACGATTACTACTACTATCAGATATCTTTCCACGCCCATCTCGAACAACAGAAATGCAGATCAAAATGGGAAAAAAGGAAAATCCGATCCGGATCGATTCTAAAAACCGTAGCCATCCTGTCACAACCCAGAGATGAAGGGAGATCGGGATGAGAAAGGGGATCGAGATGCAGAGTAGGTGAGAGGAGAGCTTGGAGAAGAGGAAAGGAGAATTGAGATCTTTTCCATTTCTGCTCGGTGTCTCGTCCACGGTACACTATGTAGCCGCCCACTTGGGCCCTCTCACACCCACACACGGCCTCAGGCCCAACACACACTTGCTTACATGGCCTCTGGCCCAACACGTCTAGCTAGCTCTGTTGCAGTTCAGTTAACTGAACTGCACTTTCAGTCCGCTGCGGATGTATCATCTGCAGGCGTGACATTGTCCCCTCCTTGAGAAGCAGCTTCCTCCCAGATGCAGGCTGACGGATAACGTTGCCGTAGAATGTCGTAGTCCTCCCAGGTGGTGGTCGCGGGTGGCATGTTGGCCCACTGAACAAGCAATTGGACGAATGGAGCGTCTCCCTTTTTCATCATGCAGCGATCCAGGATGTCGATGGGTTCAGACTCGCCGGCGGCGAGGTCCGGTACCCTGGGCAGTTCCGCGATGACAGGAGTATAATCAGGAGTGAAATGCTTCAATTGGGAGACGTGGAATACCGGATGGACGTGGTTGTTTGGAGGCAGCTGCAGTCGGTATGCCGGGGAGCCAATGCGCTCGATCACCAAGAACGGGCCATAGAACTTGTATGAGAGCTTGCGACAGGGGCGGTTGATGACGGAAGATTGAGCGTACGGCTGGAGCTTGAGCAGTACCTGCTCTCCCACATCGAAAGCACGCTCGGCACGGTGTCGATCCGCCTGCTTCTTGAAACGCGCCTGGGCCCGCGAGAGCTACGCGCGCAACAGGTCGGTGTGCGCGGCCCAGTCCAGGTCACCGGAGGACGCGTCGGCTGGCAGCATGGAGCTGAGTTGAGGAAGGCCTCCCAGGTTGGGTTCAGTGCCGTAGAACGCCTTGAACGAAGAGCACTTCAGAGACGAGTGATGCAAGGAGTTGTACCAGAACTTTGTCGCCGACAGCCACTTGCGCCATCGATGCGGGGTGTCATGGACGGCGCACCGGAGATACATCTCTAGGCACTGGTTGACGTGCTCCATCTGCCCGTCCGTCTGCGGGTGATAGGCGGTGGAGTACAACAGCTTGGTGCCTGCCGCGGTGAGCAGTTTGAGCCACATGGCTCTAGTGAAGATCTTGTCCCAATCAGAGATGATGGAGAGGGGTACGCTGTGCAGCTTGATGACGTTGTCCCAGAACGCGCGTGCGACGTGGACCGCGGTGAAGGGGTGCCGGAGCGGCACAAAGTGCGTGAACTTGGTCAGGCGATCGATGACGACCATGATGGAATCGTACCCTTCAGATTTGGGTAATCCCTTGATGAAGTCCATGGTGAGATCTTGCCATGGCATTGTAGGTATTGGTAGGGGTTGGAGCTTGCCCGTCTGGTGCGTGTTCTCATGCTTGGCATGCTGGAAGACGATGCACTGGCGAACGGAATCCTCAACGACACGCTTCAGACCCGGCCAGGCAAAGAGTTTGCACACCCTGTGGTATGTTGCCGTGGCGCCTGAGTGACCTCCCACGGTGCTGTGGTGGAGAGCCGCGATGAGTTTGGTCTGAAGTGCTAAGTTGGCGCCGATCCAGAGTCGACCGCGTTGCCGGATTACGCCTTGCTGCAGAGTGCGCCCCTGATGGTCAGTGTTGATGACAGCCAGCTTGGTGAGTAGTTCTTGAGAGTCGGGGTCAGTCTCGTAGGAATTGGCGACTTCTTGAAGCCATTGTGGTTGGCAAATGGACAGTGCGTCGTGTTGGGGATATTACTATCAGTATGACTCGCCCAGGAGGGGCCGGGTCAGCTCCAATGGCGGGTTACATAAGAAGCCCAGTGAACGTTCAAGATGATAGTTTATTAAACCTTATAGAAGGCCCAAAGGCTTGGGGCCGGCTTAAAACCCGGTATTGTAAACTGCCGTATGTAAAGAAAAACTTGTAAAGAAAGGCATGTAAAGGAAGTCACCGAGCCGGACACGATTATGAGCCGGCCGGGACTCTGTAGGCCGCCAGGCGTCAACCCATGTATATAAGGGGACGACCCGGTGGCGGCTTAGGAAAAGAGACAACAAGTCGATAACCAAGCCGGCGAGTTGAGCCTCTTGGTGATCGAAACCCCAGCAATACCAATCCCAACTAGACGTAGGCTTTTACCTTCATCGTAAGGGGCCGGACTAGTATAAAACCCTTTCGTGTCCTTTGTCCCAATTAACCCCTTTAAGCTTCCTAGTGCGATGGCCCTACGACTAAGTCCTTGCTCTAGGACATCTGCCGTGACATTTCCACGACAGTTGGCGCCCACCGTGGGGCCAGCGCATGGTGGATTTGAGTTCTTAAAGGGCAACTTCGAAGGGCTCAAGGGATACGCTGTGGGCCGGATGACCAAGAGTCGTCGCGGCAAGCTCTACATCGACGACGAAGGCTGGGGCCCCGAGGCCGGCTCAATTGATTATGGATACCGGGTCCCCTTCGGCGGAATTCACATCTTCATCGGCCGGATCGGCGAGTCAGGTCCTGAGCCGGACGTCCACACCAACCTCATCGAAACGACTCGACGCGCGAGGATCGCCCGTGTTCAATCTGCCGTGAAGCATGCCTTCGTAGGCTGCATCCACGGCGGTGAGTACTCTGAAGGATCGGTGGAGGGCGGTGAGACGGCCATCTGTTCTGACACTGCATCATCAACGGGCGAGACAGACTCTTTGTACCAGCTGCAGGACTGCATGCTCGGGGGCTGTTCCGATGGCAGCAGTATTCCGAACCCTCTTGAGCCGCCGAATTGGGTCGGAGTCTTCATGGCAGGGACACAGCCCGGGCAGAACTCTATAGCAGCAGCGGCAACAGCTACCAGGTCGGCCGTAGCCAGGTCAGGAGACCCCGCGCCCCCCCGGCTAAGATCTTGATGGACCCATGGATAAACTGATGACTCTGTTGACTGCCGTGGTAGAGCCGGCGGATAAAGCCCAGCATGACGCAGAGGTGGCACGCGTACGGGAAGAGATGGTGCAAGCTAAGGAAAATCTAGCCGCAGAGGAAGTCAGGATGGCAGCAGAGCGGGCGGCTTTGGACGTTCGTGCTCAACAGCTTCAAGCGGAGACCTTCCGGCTCTCGGTGGATCTGAACGCGTCGAACAAGGTCATGAGGAGGAGGCATCAGAAAACCCAATCACGTTTGCCTCTGACGCTCGATCCTAGGAATCTTTTTCACACACCCGGAGACGGGGGAGGTAACCCGCCGGAGGCACCCCGGATTAGAACACCCGGCGCACCGGTCCAGCCGCACGCCATGGATCCACCTCGTATAATTACCGCTCCGCCTCATTACGTCCCAACGCCGCCGGGTCACTTCTCCAACCCTTTGGAAAACCTCATCGCAACATCGGCTTGTTTGGCGGCTCTTCCGATGGAAGGTGACTCACCGGCGGCAATTGAAACACGGAGGGTAAGAGAACCTCTTCAAACAGCTCTGGCACAGCAGGATGCATACTCCTACAGTCGAGACATGATCCGTTCAACTCCTCGGCCAAGCCGGAGCCCGAGTTATAGTAGGCATATGGAATCCGCAGATATGTCAAGCAATGCTCAACGCCACAACCGGCCGTACAGGCATGAGCCGGTGCGGGCTGGAGCCCTTAACTTGGCGGATCAGGAGATGATTCGTTAAGAGGCGGAACGAGCAATTCAAATGGCAGCAGATCAGGCGGCTCATCAAACTTTTTCGGCTTATCCAGCAACCTCGGTCGAGGCAGGAGTGGCCACAAGAACCGGAGGCGTTCCTTGCTTGGTGCTGGCCATACGTAATGAGCGTTTGCCAAAGGACTTTAAGGGGCCTCGTAAGGTGCCTAATTACACAGCTGACTTACAGCCCGGGGCTTGGATTGAGAGTTATGAGATGGCTATGGAGTTATTGGAGGTCAGCGATGCAGCAATGGCCAAGTATTTCACTATCATGTTAGATGGAACAGCTCGTACTTGGTTGAAGGGATTGCCACCCAATTCTATCGGCTCATGGGCGGAGTTGAAGGCCGGTTCATCCAGAACTTTAAAGACACATGTAAGCAGCCTATGTCGATTGTGGACCTGACCAATTGCAAGCAAGAGGATGGTGAATCCACAACCCATTGGGTGCGCTGGGTCAAAGAGATAATACATTCATCTGATAAGATGGATGCCGGCTCAACAGTCTTAATGTTGGAGAAAAATTGCCATTTCGAACCTCTGAAGCAGAAGCTGGGGCGGCTCAAGCGTGACTGTAATGACATGGGAACGTTGATGGCGGCTCTCGTCAAGTATGCTGATTCTGATACTACCAAGGACCCGATGTCTGACAAAGAAAAGGCAACAAAGGGAAAGAAGAATGGCAATGCCAAGGGTCACCAGCATAACCCGGCGAATCAAGGAGGTAATAAACGTAAGGCTGATGAGTTTGTTGCTAACTCCAATGCATAGGGCGGAAATCAACGACGCAAGGGCAGACAGCCCCCTCGCTCGGGCGGGTCAGGTCCCACCCTCGAGCAATTATTGAATGAGACTTGTCCAAAGCACGGCACCCGGGAGAAGCCAGCCACCCACCTGTGGAAAGGTTGTACGGTCATGAAGGTGTTTAAAAATTCAAACGCGTTTGATGGAGGTCACGGCCCAGGTGGCGGCTCAGGTGGAGGCGGTTTCCAAGGCCCGGGCGCCGGCTTAGGTGGAGGAGGATTCTACAGTCAGGGCCATCCTGATAACCAAGGAGGGTATAATCCAGAACCCGGCCAAGGTAATCAGCAGCAGCAGTCCGGATATTAGAGCAACCCGAAGCAGTGAATAGTGGGCAATACCATGTATTCACCACTATCTTATGTAAGAGAGACCAGAAACTTCACAAGAGGGTCGTCAATGCCGTTGAGCCGGCGTTTCCATGTTACTTACGTTGGTCAGAGCAGCCTATTGTGTGGAGCAGAGAGGATCACCCACCCCGGGTCGATAATCCGGGTCACTTGGCTTTGGTGGTGGCACCTCAGGTTGGTGGATACAAATTCACTAAGGTACTCATGGATGGAGGCAACAGCATCAACATCCTCTACTATGAGACATTCCGCCGGATGGGATTGACTGATAAGAGTCTTAAACAATCCAACACTGTTTTTCACGGTGTGGTTCCTGGCAAGTCGGCATACCCAGTGGGTAAGATTGAACTGGAAGTAGCCTTTGGGGATGAGTATGACTCCAGAACAGAAAAATTAACCTTTGAGGTGGTTAAGATCAAAAGCCTGTATCATGCTCTGTTTGGACGACCGGCTTATGCCAAATTCATGGCTCGGCCGTGTTATGTGTATTTGCAGCTTAAGATGCCGGGTTATAAGGGCACCATTACAGTACACGGGAGCCGGAAAATAGCTTTGGAGTGTGAAGAAGGTGATGCTGCCTATACTGAATCTGTTTGTGCAACAGAGGAGTTAAATTTTTACAAAGATCATGTTGACCCGGCAGACATGACGTCATTAAAGAAACCAACAACAGCGCATGAGCTGGTGTTGAAGTTCAAATCAGCTGATGACACCAAGATGGTTGACTTTGTGCCTGGCGACTCATCAAAGCAGTTCATCATCAGTGCTAACTTGGATCCAAAATAGGAAAGCACGCTCATCGAGTTCATCCGTGAGAACCGGGACATCTTCGCATGGAAACTTTTAGACATGTCGGGTGTTCCGAGGGAACTCGCTGAGCACACTCTCAATATTGATCCAAAGTCCTGTCAGACGATTTCTCCGATGGTTCAATGAAGAAAGGCGCAAGGCCATTGGGGAAGAGGTGGCACGGCTTTTGGCAGCTGGGTTCATTGTAGAAGTCTTTCACCCAGAGTGGTTAGCCAACCCGGTGCTTGTACTCAAAAAGAATGGCACCTGGCGTATGTGTGTGGATTACACCGATCTGAACAAGGCTTGTCCAGCTGATCCTTTTGCTCTCCCCCGTATTGATCAGATCATTGATGCTACGGCGGGTTGCACACGTTTGAGTTTCTTGGATGCTTATTCCGGTTATCATCAGACCAAGATGGCAGTCAAGGATCAGGAGAAGACGACTTTTATCACTCCTTTTGGAGCTTTCTGCTATGTGTATATGCCTTTTGGGCTTAAATGTGCCCAGGCGACTTACCAACGGTGTGTGCAGAATTGTCTTCACGATCAAATTGGGCGTAATGTTCATGCTTATATGGATGATATAGTGGTAAAATCTAGGAAAGAGGAAACCTTGGTCACAGATCTGAAAGAGACTTTCGATAATCTCCGGGTCTACAAAATGATGCTTAACCCGGCCAAGTGTGTTTTTGGAGTCCCAGCCGGCAAGCTCTTGGGTTTTTTGGTGTCTAACCGAGGTATTGAGGCTAACCCGGAGAAAATCAAGGCAATTACATCCCTTGCCAAACCAACATGCATCAATGATGTTCAACGACTGGCGGGACGTGTTGCTACTTTGGGCCAGTTCATAAGACGGTTAGGGGAGAAGGCAATACCTCTGTATCAGATGATGAAGAAAACAGATGATTTTGTTTGGAGCGATGCTGTGAACTCTGCTTTTGAAGATCTGAAGACACAACTTGCTGAGCCATCGGTCCTGGCTGCTCCAGTTGAGAAAGAGCCGCTGCTGTTATACGTGGCCGCCAACTCACGAGTTGTTAGTGTGGATATTGTGGTGGAGCGCAAGGAGGCTGGCAAGGAGCATCCGGTTCAACGGGCGGTTTACTACGTCAGTGAGGTGCTAATTGAATCCAAGCAACGATATCCACATTGGCAGAAGCTCGTATATGGGGTGTTCATGGCAAGCCGGAAGCTTAAGCATTATTTTCAGGGACATCCAATCACCATGGTTAGCTCTACTCCTTTGGGAGACATCATTCAAAACAGGGAAGCCATTGGACGAGTCGCCAAGTGGGCGATTGAGCTTGGGTCTCATGGGTTGAAGTATGTGCCACGTACTGCGATCAAATCTCAAGCACTGGTTGACTTCATTAATGATTGGACAGAGATGCATATGCCAGAAGAAAAACCAGACAACACATATTGGACTATTCATTTTGATGGGTCCAAACAGTTGGAAGGCTCGGGGGCTGGAGTTGTGTTAACCTCTCCGCGAGGTGACAAATTTTGTTATGTGTTACGGTTGATGTTTCCTTGCACTAACAACGCAGCAGAGTATGAAGCCTTGCTCCATGGTCTTCGAGTGGCAAAAGAGATGAGTTTGAGCCGGGTCAGATGTCTTGGCGACTCAGGTCTAGTGGCTCAACAGGTATCAGGCAAGTGGGATTCCAAGGACCCTCTCATGGCGGCTTATCGCCGGGAGTTTGATGCTGTTGCAGGGCATTTTAAAGGTTATCATGTGGAGCACATTGACCGTCGAAAGAATGAAGCGGCTGATGCCTTAAGCCGGTTGGGGTCTCAGCGTAAGCCAGTACCACCTAACACCTTTTGGATGTTTTGCATAACCCGTCTGTCAAGTTGCCCACAGAAGAAGATTTAGCTGTTCCTGACCCGGAGGCGCAGTTGGTGGCGGCTCTTCATGTCATCCCAGATTGGACAGTGCCGTTCTTGGCTTACATGACCCGGGGAGAGTTGCCAGGGGATGAGACCCTGGCTCGACAGATAACCCGGCGGTCTAAGTCAATGACGATTTCAGATGGAGAATTATACCGTCGCAGTGTCTTTGGAGAGTTTCAGCAGTGTGTTTCCCCTGAAGAAGGTCAAGAAATACTTCTTGAGATCCATGAAGGCGATTGTGGTCATCACGCCGGGTCAAAATCTCTGGTGGCCAAGGCTTTTCGTCACGGTTTTTACTGGTTAATGGCTCACGCTGATGCAGAGGATCTGGTCAGCAGATGTGATGGATGTCAAAAGTTTGCACGATGAGCGCATGTGCCGGCTCAAGAGCTCCGGATGATTCCAATCACTTGGTCGTTTGTGGTCTGGGGGCTTGACATGGTGGGACCTTTCAAAAGGTCTAAGGATAAAAAGACACATCTCTTAGTGGCAGTTGATAAATTCACTAAGTGGGTTGAGGCGGAGCGAGTGAGTAAGTGTGACGCGGCCACGGCGGTTCAATTCATGAAAAAGGTGGTCTTCTGTTTTGGTTTTCCACACAGCATTATCACTGACAATGGCACTAATCTGTCCCAAGGGGCTATGGAGGAGTTTTGTCAACGTGAGCACATCCGGCTTGATGTTTCTTCTATAGCTCATCCTCAATCCAATGGTCAAGCTAAGAGAGCAAATCAGGAAATTCTAAAAGGTCTCAAGCCCCGGCTTATGGTTCCCTTGCAGCGAACGACGGGTTGTTGGGTAGAGGAATTACCCTCGGTGCTATGGAGTATCAATACCACACCTAACAGGTCTACAAGTTATACACCTTTCTTCATGGTGTATGGAGCAGAAGCAGTGTTGCCTAGTGACATCCGTCATGACTCGCCCCGTGTGGCGGCTTATGTTGAAGCTAATAATGAACAAGCCAGACAGGATGCGCTTGACTTGTTAGATGAAGAAAGAGACCTAGCAGCGGCTCGATCAACAATTTATCAACAGGAACTGCGCTGTTATCACGGCCGCCGGGTTAAGTCCAGGACTTTTCAGGAAGGCGACCTGGTGCTCTGGCTCATCCAAGATATGTCAGATGCACACAAGTTATCCCCACCTTGGGAAGGACCCTTTGTGGTCAGTAAGAACTTAAACAACAGGTCATATTACCTCATTGACGTTCGAGAGCACAAAGACTCACGTAAGTCGGAGGAGGAGACCCGTCGGCCGTGGAACATTGCTCAACTTCGGCCATACTACACCTGAGCCACCAGCTCTCATCATGTACATACTTTAAGATTGTATATACCATGATAAGCAATAAAGTAAGACCATCGGTCTCTTTTCTTTTCAAAGATTATGCATCTTTGTTATTTCTTATTTTCAAATGACCATTAAGGAGCTGATCATATTTGAATCAAGTTTAAACCTTTTTTGGTCCGGCTATGATCATATCCGAATCTAGCTGCAAATATCAAGGTCATTTGGGGGCTTCCTGTTCAAACATATGTCGTATTCAAACCAAAGAGAACATATCTGTCGTAACCCTCTTGATCGGCTCAAGGCCAAACTCACTTGGAGGCTTCTTGATCGTATCCGAATCATAGCTTAACCCCTTTTGGGTCTGACTTGGATCGTATTCGAATCAGGGTCGTTAAAAACCTCTCAAGGTCATTTGGGGGCTTCTTGTTCAAACATAGGTCGTATTCGGACCAAAGAGAACATAGCTGTCGGTACCCTCTTGATCGGTGCAACGCCAAAGCCATTGGGGGCTATATGGTCGTATTCGAACCTTAGCTTAACCCCTTTGGTCCGGTTTACTGATCGTATTCGAATCAGAAGCCCCCAACCTTTTGAATACAAGGTTAAATTATACTTATTATCAGTTGTTTGCCTTCTAGTCTTTGTTGTTTCTATATTACAAATAATTAGCCTGGTCTTCTTTATCGGCTCGACTATTTGACAACACAGTGCTACGTCTTGAGCTTGCGTTGGTTTTCCCCAAAGAGGAAGGGATGATGCAGCAGAGTAGCGTAAGTATTTCCCTCAGTTTTTGAGAACCAAGGTATCAATCCAGTAGGAGGCCACACTCAAGTCCCTCGTACATGCACAAAACGATAGCTACTCGCAACCAACACGATTATGGGTTGTCAAGCCCTTCACGGTCACTTACGAGAGTGAGATCTGATAGATATAATATTTTTGGTATTTTTGATATAAAGATGCAAAGTAAAAAGTAAAGGCAAAGTAAAAAAGCAAAGCAATATTAAAGTGATGGAGATTGATATGATGAGAATAGACCCGGGGGCCATAGGTTTCACTAGTGGCTTCTCTCAAGAGCATAAGTATTCTACGGTGGGTGAACAAATTACTGTTGAGCAATTGACAGCATTGAGCATAGTTATGAGAATATCTAGGCATGATCATGTATATAGGCATCACGTCAGTGACAAGTAGACTGAAACGATTCTGCATCTACTACTATTACTCCACTCATCGACCGCTATCCAACATGCATCTAGAGTATTAAGTTAAAAATAGAGTAACGCCTTAAGCAAGATGACATGATGTAGAGAGATAAATTCATGCAATATGAAATAAACCCCATCTTGTTATCCTCGATGGCAACGATACAATACGTGCCTTGCTGCCCCTTCTGTCACTGGGTAAGGACACCGCAAGATCGAACCCAAAGCTAAGCACTTCTCCCATGGCAAGAACTACCAATCTAGTTGGCCAAACCAAATAGATAATTCGAAGAGACTTGCAAAGATAACCAATCATACATAAAAGAATTCAGAGAAGATTCAAATATTATTCATAGATAGACTTGATCATAAACCCACAATTCATCGGTCTCAACAAACACACCGCAAAAAGAAGATTACATCGAATAGATCTCCACAAGAGAGGGGGAGAACTTTGTATTGAGATTCAAAGAGAGAGAAGAAGCCATCTAGCTACTAACTATGGACCCGAAGGTCTGAGGTAAACTACTCACACTTCATCGGAGGGGCTAGGATGATGTAGAAGCCCTCCGTCATGACGGCCCTCTTCCGGCGGAGCTCCGGAACAGGGCCCAAGATGGGATCTCGTGGATACAGAAAGTTGCGGCGGTGGAATTAGGTTTTTGGCTCCTGTTCTGATTGTTTGGGGGCACGTGTGTATATATAGGAGGAAGAAGTACGCTGGAGGAGCAACGAGGGGCCCAAGAGGCAGGGGCGCGCCCTAGGGGGGGCGCCCCCCACCCTCGTGACCGCCTCTTTTGTTCCTTGGAGCAGGGTCCAAGTCTCCTGGATCACGTTCAGTGAGAAAATCACGTTCCCGAAGATTTTATTCCGTTTGGACTCCGTTTGATATTCCGTTTCTTCGAAACACTGAAATAGGCAAAAAACAGCAATTCTGGGCTTGGCCTCCGGTTAATAGGTTAGTCCCAAAAATAATATAAAAGTGGAAAATAAAGCCCAATATAGTCCAAAACAATAGATAATATAGCATGGAGCAATCAAAAATTATAGATACGTTGTGTTGACACACGAACATGTCACGTGTACCCTCGACGCCAGGGGTGATGCACCGCAGCTCACGTCGAAGGAGACCCGACCGACAGCGCGATACGCAAGACAGTCGGCGGGAACTTTTGCAGACCCGAAACCCCGCACACCTGGGAGAGACCCCCTCAGGGATTGCGGCGGCTATGGGCTGCCTAGGTCGATTCGCTCGCCCCTAGAGCCTCGAGATTCGCAGCTCTCAAACATGAAGAACAGCGAAGAACACGATGGAGAGATAAAACGTAGATGAAAAAGTAGTATATTGATTTGTTCGATTGTGTGTTGTTCAATCGGCCGTCACCCCCAACATATATAAGAGGCGGCTGGACTTCCCGTACAAGCAAAGGATTCAACTAGGCTTTCCTTACAAGAAAATTACATCAATTCACGACCTAGAGTCCTAGTTCTGGTTCCACTTAGATTCAGCCCGAATCTGATCCAATCTTCTGTCTTGCTCCTTGCGCGGGCCGTGGAATCTGCATATGACTTCCGATGGAGATGGTTCAAATATCAATCTTGTACGCTTCGATGAGGCCAACAATCCGTATGTTGATCACTTTTCCAAATAAGGCCATCTTGAATACTCCACGGGGTCATCTTTAATTTCGAGTCGGACTCGGTCATATAGCTTACTGGACCGTCCGACTCTTGTAGCATCTCTGCAGGTCGTATACTACGTCGGATGATGATGACTCCAAAAGCAAAGTTGACCGTTTCGACGTTACGAATAACTTTCATGTTGAACACTTCTTCATCCGAGTCCATCTAGATAATCATTTGAGCCCATCTTCAGCTTCTGGTCGGATTGGCCTTGACAGTTTCCACCCAGCAAACTCCTTCCCGGCAAGGTCTTCGCCCGGCAAGCTTTCCTCCCCGGCAAGGTTTCACACCGGCAAGCTTCTCCGCCGGCAAGCTTTCACATCGGCAAGGTTTTACCACGGCAAGGTTTCATTCAGCCGGCAAAGGCCGAATACTTTCTCACTCAGGGCCGGCCCGCGAAGTGTTGCCTCTAACTTTTGCATACGAACCCAGATTCGTGACCATGCCAGAATCTGGTGTCAACACATGCCCCCTGTTTTTTGGCAAAGCTTGTGTGTCGAAAAATAACTTGTATTGTGTTTGTTCTAAGGACGATGTCAACACTCCATCGGCCATTTATTTTCCTCAGGACGATAATCAGGTATCGGCCATGTCTGTGCTAAGGGCGATAGTTATATATCGGCCATTTCCCACTTAGGCTTCTTGCCACACACTTGGGTGGTATTTCTTCAAGTACTTGCCATTGAGAGCTCGAGGTAACAGTGCCCCTTGTACGGATTCCACCAAATAAGAGTTTCCGGGAACTATTCTTGCAATTCTAAAAGGACCTTCCCAACTTGGAGACCACTTCCCGAATTTTCTGTCCCTTGAACCAATCGGGAGAATTACTTTCCAGACGAGATCGCCAACTTGAAAATTCTTCAACTTAACCTTCTTATTGTAAGCCCTTGCTACCCTCAACTTGTCCCTCTCTATGGCCTTCAAAGCAGCCAAACGTTTATCGGCAATCTCATCAATATTGTCCATCATCAAGTTATAAAAGTATACTGCCGATAAATCATTTTGTTTGGCTACTCTCAAAGCATTCAAATTCACTTCCACCGGTAAAACAACCTCTTGACCGTATACTAGCTCATATGGAGTCACCTTTGTAGCACCATGTCTTGAGATCCTATGTGCCCACAAAGCTTCAGACAACAACTCATGCCATCTCCTTGGATTATCCTCAATCTTCCTCTTGATGAGCTTGATTAAAATTTTATTGCTAGACTCAGCTAGTCCATTGGCTTGGGCATAATACGGAGAGGAATTGAGCAATTTTATGTTATAAGATTCGGCAAATTCTCTGACTTGGTGTGACATGAAAGAGGAGCCTTGATCTGTAGTTAATGTTTGAGGAATGCCGAATCTATGAATAATGTGCTCGGTTATGAATTTAATCACCTTCGTATTTGTCATGTTCTTGAGAGGTACTGCTTCAGACCATTTAGTGAAATAATCGGTTGCCACCAATACGAACTGATGCCCCTTTGAGGAAGACGGATGAATTTGTCCAATAAAGTCTAAACCCCATCCTCTGAAAGGCCACGGCTTGATAATGGGATGTAACATAGCAGCTTGAGCCAACTAAATATCACCAAATTTTTGGCAAGCTTCACACCCTTTGTAATATCTGAAGCAATCATTAATCATAGTCGGCCAATAAAATCCAGCACGTCGTAGCAACCATTTCATCTTGGGAGCCGATTGATGAGTGCCACAAATACCTTCATGGATCTCCCCCATAGCAACTCTCGCTTGGTCCTCGTCTAAGCACTTTAGAAGAACATCATCAACCGTTCGGCGATAGAGATCATCATCTCTCATTGTATACTTGAAAGCCATTCGCCGAACAGCCCTGTCCACCCTTCTACTAGGATCACACAAATAATCAACAATGGGTTTCCTCCAGTCTTGACTTTCTCCTGCATTGAATATTTCATTAGCGGCCGAAACGGTGGGCTCTGGTTCGGCCTCCCCTACGTCGGCAAGACTAGACATCGGCTTTTCAGAAATATGAAACACGCCATGATCAACATGGTAGCCGGATGCCTGTTTTGCCAACTCATTTGCTTTCCAATTGTCATGTCTAGATATATGAGCAATGCTAAAACAATCCAAAGTAGAAATTATATCTAGACATTTATTAAGATAAACATTAAGTGATTCGTCCAAACACTGAAAGACTTTGGATATTTGCTGCACCACTAGTAACGAATCACCATAAGCCTCAATATGTGTAATACCTATAGCAAGCAACATCTCTAAACCGAATAACAATGCTTCATATTCGGCTTGATTATTTGTGCAAAAATACTCTAAGCGGCATGAGGCTTCAAAAACAACACCATGAGGAGATATGTAAACAATACAAACACCTTGGCCATTGCTACAAACTGAACCATCAAAATATAATCTCCACGGTACTAATGAGACAAGGTTTATATCAATGTCATACTTGTCATCAATCCGATGTTCAGCAATAAATTTAGCAACGATTTGGCCTTTCAAGGATTTTAGAGATTCATAAGCCAAATCATATTCAATCAAAGCATAAGCCCACTTGCCAATTCTACCACTAAGAATTGGCCTATGCAACATGTATTTAATGACATCAGTCTGACAAGCTACTACGCAAGCACTCGGCACTAAATAATGTCTCAATTTTGTGCAAGCATAATATAAGCATAGACATAGTTTCTCAGTAAATGTATACATTGTCTCGGTGTCCAACAAGCGTCTGCTCAAATATGTAATAGCATGCTCTTTTCCCTCGGGTTTTTTAGTCAAAATAGCACCAATAACTCCTTCTTCTGCTGCAATGTAAAGCCTGAAGGGTTCCCTATGCTTGGGTGCTTTCATCACCGGAGGAGTGCACAAATAATTCTTGATCATATCAAATGCTTCTTGCTGTTTTGCCCCCCAAGTGAAATCAGCATCATTCTTTAACCGAAGGATAGGAGTAAACGCATCAACCTTCCCTGACAAATTAGCTATGAACCTCCTCAAGTAATTGACCTTGCCAAGGAAATTTTGCATATCTCTCTTGCGTCTTGGAGCTTCCACTTTCTGTATGGCCTCTATCTTTT
Source organism: Triticum dicoccoides (assembly GCF_002162155.2). NCBI lineage: Eukaryota > Viridiplantae > Streptophyta > Magnoliopsida > Poales > Poaceae > Triticum > Triticum dicoccoides. The sequence goes on along the minus strand of NC_041390.1, from coordinate 620,824,226 downwards.
TGGGATCAATCTCTATGCCATCTTCATGGATAATGAAACCCAAAAACTTACCAGCCGACACACCGAATGCACATTTCAAAGGATTCATCTTCAGTCCATACTTTTTCATTCTTTCAAAAGCTAAACGCAAATCGGCCAAGTGGGATTCAAAAACATCCGATTTGACAACAATATCATCAATATAAACTTCAAGTATTACACCGAGTAAATCATGAAAAATCAAATTCATAGCCCTTTGATATGTGGGCCAGCATTTTTTAATCCGAATGTCATCACTGTCCATTCGAATAAACCAAGGAAACCAGGGCATCAGAAAGCTGTTTTGGACATGTCCTCTTCGGCCATAAATTTTTGATTATACCCGGCATTACCATCAAGAAAGCTAATAACTTTATGTCCAGAAGCATCATTAATAAGCATATCGGCTATTGGCATGGGATACTCATCTTTGGGTGTAGCCCTATTCAAATCTCTGAAGTCAATGCATACTCTCAACTTGCCGGATCCTTTCTTCTCCACTGGGACAATGTTAGAAATCCACTCGGCATACCTGCAAGGTCTAATAAAATTAGCTTTAAGCAAACGACTGATCTCTTCCTTGATCCGGTCATATGTTTTTGGATTAAACTCTCTGGCCAATTGTTTATATGGTCTAAAACCAGCCTTTATAGGTAACCGATGCTCCACTAGCTCTCGGCTGGCATCTCATGATATTCCCATGCAAAGCAACAAACATATTCTTTCAATAGCTCGATCAACTTAGCTTTATGATCGGCTCTTAAATTTGCATTTACAAATGTCAGCCTAGGAGTTGAACCATCTCCTATATCTATCTCTTCTAATGGATCGGCCGATGTAAAACCTTGTCCTAATTTATCCATATCATCTAACTCTTGTATGGACTCATACATATCGTTCTCATTGGACCGATATTCTACAAGTCGCTTTTGTAACCACTCTGAGTTAGGATCCATTTAAACATATCATACCTTGGAGCCGATTGCATTCAGTCGGCTTTAAAGAGACGGGCACGAAACCATTCTTGGTTGCGCTGAGAAAATCAAACTCTGACAAGTCACGTCCCATCAAGCAAGTAGCATTTGGGTGTTGCCAATCCACCGATGCCTCGGCCAAAGCAACACAGGCCGAGTTATCCGCATGAATAACTTCCACTTCATCATCAACCCACTGGATCAAAAACTGGTGCATAGTGGATGGCACGCACTGGTTTGCATGAACCCAATCACGACCTAGTATGACATTGTAGTTACCTTGCACCTCAGCGACAAAGAATGCGGTAGCCAAAGTTTTACTTCCCACCGTGAGCTCCACATACATCACACCTTTGGCTTTAGTTTTTTCTTTGCCTTCAAATCCATTGAGCACCATGTTGGTCTTTATCAACTCTTCATCATGCAGCCCCAATTTTTTGAAGACCGAATACGGCATAAGATTCACCACAGCACCACCATCAATAAGCATCCGAGTGAGCGGTGATCCATTGATATGACCTCTGAGATACAATGGTTTCAGATGCGTTACTGGGTCTTTTGGCTTCTCGAATATTGCATTTTAGGGCCAAAATCCAGCTGATCCACCTCCCCTTCCTCATTGACATCACGAAACTCAGCAGGTAAGTAATATACCATATTGATATCCATACCTTCATGAACCGGCGTAGACTCATAGTCCAACATATCATCCTCTTCTTCAAGTGCATCCACCGATTCTAAAATTTGTCCAAGTGAAGGAGAAGTAAGAAGTGTCGCAGACGATGTAATAGCTGTCGCATCGTCCTCCTTTGGTGGCGCAGGTGCTGCTGTGATAGGTGTAGAAGCAACTGCATCTTGTATTTGCTTAGGCGTCCACACTTGTTTTGTAGGCACCATGGGTCGAGTGTCATTGAACAACTTATCCCTTTGCTTCTCGGCTTCTTGTTTTGTCATCTCTTGACTCCTTAACCTTTGTAGTTTCCTCTTTTATGTTTTTGTCAGCCTTGGAGGACACCACTTTGGCTGAGTGTATTTAGGATCTCTCATGTTTACTTGGCTGGTGTTTCCTTCAAGGTCATTGGCCAAGTACTTTGGCGCGATAGCAAGTATCGGCTCAGTTGGATCATTATGCATAATCGGCCGTTGTATGGCGAATGTTTCGGTGCCCAAGATGAGTGAGTCGGCATCAGTTTTTTCCTTGCCTTTGCTTGACTCGACCGCTACAGCACTTGGCGACTTAACACGCCATTCTTGCTTGCCGACCCTTTTTTGATTATCTTGCACTGGCCGATCGACACTATTGTTCAAACGGCCTCGTGTGGGATAAGAAAGTCTCTCATGAACGGGCCTCCTTTGTTCTGCCCAACCCGGATGAAAAGCATAAGGGGCCATTGGGGACTGCCACCATCCTCCATTGAAGTCTCCCATGTAATATGGTACATAGGGGAGAGGCGGTACCATGGTCCCGACGCCCACGACCCATATGGCCTTGCATGATGCTGAAATTCTTCCCGAGGAGGTGACCTTGAGCGCTTCAAATTTGGTGACTGGTTAGAGCTAGAACCGGCTGCATGATTGGCATACTTGGACAACAACATATCAATAGTTGGCTTGATTTTCTTGCGCTGCACTTTAGCTTCATTCGTCTTCCACTTGCCAACTTCTGGACCTTTGGGCTTGACAAATTTAACACGAGTATTTTCTTGCGCTTGCGGTTGCCCCTCGAGTGTAGGATTCTTGATATGGTGATTTTGATTGTCTCCTTGCCACAGGGTTGCTTGTCAAGCACAACCTGTCTCCCCAAGACCTTGTCGCCCTCCTTGTCTTTCCTGGGCTCACCAACAATGAAATTAGCTTTATTAGCAGATTCGGCAACCTCCGGGCGAATGAGTAGCTTCTTTCCCTCCAAATCCATGGTATTCATTGGAAAAGGCTGTTTATCAACTTGCATCTCAGAAAAGTTCAATCGTCCGTCATTAATGGCCGATTGTATCTGTCGTCGAAAAACATTGCAATCGTTAGTAGCATGAGAAAAAGAATTATGATATTTGCAATAAGCGCGCCGCTTCAGCTCTTCAAACGTCGATAAAGTATGAGATATTCTAATAATCTTAGCCTGTAGCAAAGCATCAAATATTTTATCACACTTAGCAATGTTAAAAGTAAACTTCATCTCTTCATCATGATTCTTATGAATCGGTTTCAGATCATTGCAAGTAAAGGGTTTGGCCTTAGATGGCCAAACAAATTCAGTAGAAAAAACATCACCCTCATCGTCCGAGTGATCACTATCATATTCCACCATATTCATCTTTAGACGATCGACTTTGTATCTATGCACTTCTCTGAGGTCTTTGCTTCGACTTTCCTGAGCCAAAGCCCTTTGTAAGACTTGGTTGATATTTAAGAATTCGTAGCCTTCTAGCTTTTCTCTAATGGGAGTTCTCAAACCACTCAGCACTAGGTCTGCCAAGTCCCTCTCGGTTATCACCAAACTAAAACATCGGCTTTTTGTTTCTATGAATCTCTTGACGTAATCGGAGACCGATTCATCATGCTTCTGTTTAACCGATGTTAGATGTGACAACTTGAGTTCATTGTCGCCGCTATAAAAGTGATCATGAAACTTCTGCTCTAGCTGCGACCAAACCCGAATGGAACCATGTGGTAAAGAAGAAAACCATGAAAATGCGGTACCAGTTAATGATAGAGGAAATAACCGCACTTTCAACTCATTTAGTGAGCATGCTTCACCTAATTGTGCCAAGTATTGACTAACATGCTCCCATGTGGTTTTTGTGCCCTCTCCATTGAACTTAACAAAATCTGGAATCTTATATCCCAGAGGGCACTGGATGGCATCAAAGTACTCGGGGTACGGCTTTTGGTAAATCCATTCCGAGGTAACTCAACTCCAAAATTCTCTTGAAGCATCTTAGCCATCTCCTCTCTAAGATTAGCTAGACCATCATCCACAGTGGACAATGCAACTTGTGGCAGCAGCATAGGAGGAGTAGGACTACCAGCAGTAGGTATGAACTGTGGCACGTATGCCGAACTATAGTTCGGTAATGGCCGAGTGGTTGTAGCTGTAGGTAGGGTTTGGTTCGGCGTTGCCACCGAACCTGACATGCTCATAATAGGATTGATGGGTGCAGTCACAATCTGATTTGTTTGGGTAGGATAATAAGCCATCGGCACGGGAGGCGCCGATGCAATAGGTAAAGCCAGATTAGGGTTTTGCACACTAGCAGCTACACCATCATTACCACTAGACGATTGAGATGTATTCTTCTGAGCATTAGTATTTTCTATGAAAGTTTGGTAGACTAGATTGTTACCATCAGCAATACGACTTTCAATCTTAGCCCATTGCTCAGGAGAAAAGGCAGTACTTACAGAGGGTTTAACCTGCTCGGCTTGAAGAGGAGGGAACTTGATTTCTTCAATCGGAGTGATGTTGCCTTGGCGATCCTTCTTGAACTTTGCAAGGAACTCCTGCAAGTCCTTCTCCTCGCGCGCCTTCTTGTACTCTTCATAAACTTGGCGATGATCGGCCGATATCTCATCAAGACTAGGCTTAATGATGTTATCGGCGTCTACCTCAAATGGCTTGGGAATATCAGACATGATGGATGATGACGATTGATCTTCGTCCCCAGCGGAGTCGCCAAAAAGTGTGTTAACACACGAACACGTCATGTGTACCCTCGACGCTGGGGTGATGCACCGCAACTCACATCAAAGGAGACCCGACCGACAGCGCGATACACAAGACAGTCGGCGGGTGCTTTTGCAGACCCGAAACCCCGCGCACTCGGGAGGGACCCCGTCAGGGATTGCGGCGGCTATGGGCTGACCTAGGTCGATTCGCTCGGCCCTAGAGCCGCGAGATTCGCAGCTCTCAAACACGAAGAACAGCGAAGAACACGGTGGAGAGATAAAACGTAGATGAAAAAGTAGTATATTGATTTGTTCAATTGTGTGTTGTTCAATCGGCCATCACCCCCAACATATATAAGAGGCGGCTGGACTTCCCGTACAAGCAAAGGATTCATCTAGGATTTCCTTACAAGAAAATTACATCAATTCACGACCTAGAGTCCTAGTTCTGGTTCCACTTAGATTCAGCCCGAATCTGATCCAATCTTCTGTCTTGCTCCTTGCGCGGGCCGTGGAATCTGCATATGACTTCCGATGGAGACGGTTAAAATATCAATCTTGTACGCTTCGATGAGGCCAACAATCCGTATGTTGATCACTTTTCCAAATAAGGCCATCTTGAATACTCCACGGGGTCATCTTTAATTTCGAGTCAGACTCGGTCATATAGCTGACTGGACCGTCCGACTCTTGTAGCGTCTCTGCAGGTTGTATACTATGTAGGATGATGATGACTTCAAAAGCAAAGTTCACCGTTTCGACGTTACGAATAACTTTCATGTTGAACACCTCTTCATCCGAGTCCATCTAGATAATCATTTGAGCCCATCTTCAGCTTCTGGTCGGATTGGCCTTGATAGTTTCCACCCAGCAAGCTCCTTCCCGGCAAGCTTTTCAGCCCCGGCAAGGTCTTTGCCCGGCAAGCTTTTCCCCCCGGCAAGCTTTCCTCCCCGGCAAGGTTTCACACCGGCAAGCTTCTCCGCCGACAAGCTTTCCACGCCGGCAAGCTTTCACATCAGCAAGGTTTCATTCAGCCTGCAAAGGCCGAATACTTTCTCACTCAGGGCCGGCCCGCGAAGTGTTGCCTCTAACTTTTGCGTACGAACCTAGATTCGTGACCATGCCAAAATCTGGTGTCAACACGTTGGAGACGTATCAGGCATCCCCAAGCTTAATTCCTGCTCGTCCTCGAGTAGGTAAATGATAAAAAGAGAATTTTTGATGCGGAGTGCTACTTGGCATAATTTCAATGCAATCTTCTTAATTGTGGTATGAATATTCAGATTAGAAAGATTCAAGACAAAAGTTTATATTGACATAAAATAATAATACTTCAAGCATACTACCAAAGCAATTATGTCTTCTCAAAATAACATGGCCAAAGAAAGTTATCCCTACAAAATCATATAGTCTGGCTATGCTCTATCTTCAGCACACAAAGTATTTAAATCATGCACAACCCCTATAACAAGCCAAGAAATTGTTTCATACTCCAACTTTTTCAAAACTTTTTCAATCTTCACGCAATACATGAGCGTGAGCCATGGATATAGCACTATAGGTGGAATGGAATGGTGGTTGTGGAGAAGACAAAAAGGAGAAGATAGTCTCACATCAACTAGGCGTATCAACGGGCTATGGAGATGCCCATCAATAGATATCAATGTGAGTGAGTAGGGATTGTCATGCAACGGATGCACTAGAGCTATAAGTATATGAAAGCTCAAAAAGAAACTAAGTGGGTGTGCATCCAACTTGCTTGCTCATGAAGACCTAAGGAAATTTGAGGAAGCCCATCATTGGAATATACAAGCCAAGTTCTATAATGTAAAATTCCCACTAGTATATGAAAGTGATAACATGAGAGACTCTCTACTATGAAGATCATGGTGCTACTTTGAAGCACAAGTGTGGTAAGAGGATGGTAACATTGTCCCTCCTCTCTTTTTCTCTCATTTTTTATATTTTTTTATTTGGGCCTTTTCTCTTTTTTTTATTTATGGCCTCTTTATATTTGGGCTTCTTTGGCCTCTTTTATTTATTTTTCGTCCGGAGTCTCATCCCGACTTGTGGGGGAATCATAGTCTCCATCATTCTTTCCTCACTAGGACAATGCTCTAATAATGATGATCATCACACTTTTAATTTTCTTACAACTCAACAATTACAACTCGATACTTAGAACAAAATATGACTCTATGTGAATGCATCCGGTGGTGTACCGGGATATGCAATATGACAATGATGAATGTGTCATGATGAACTAGATGGTGGAAAGTTGCATGGCAATATATCTCGGAATGGCTATGGGAATGCCATAATAGGTACGTATGGTGGCTATTTGAGGAAGGTATATGGTAGGTGTATGATACCGGCGAAAGGTGCGTGGTATTAGAGAGGCTAGCAAAGGTGGAAGGGTGAGAGTGTGTATAATCCATGGACTCAACATTAGTCATAAAGAACTCATATACTTATTGCAAAAATCTAGAAGTTATCAAAGCAAAGTATTACGCGCATGCTCCTAGGGGGATAGATTGGTAGGAAAATACCATCGCTCGTCCCCGACCGCCACTCATAAGGAAGACAATCAATAAATAAATCATGGCCCGACTTCATCACATAACGGTTCACCATATGTGCATGCTACGGGAATCACAAACTTTAACACAAGTATTCTTTAAATTCACAACTACTCAACTAGCATGACTTTAATATTATGACCTCCATATCTCAAAACAATTATCATGCTTCAATCTTTTCTTAGTATTCAACACATTCAAAAGAAAGTTTCACAAATCTTGAATACCAAGCATATTATTATTAAGCAAATTACCATGCTATTAAGAGACTCTCAAAATAATTTAAGTGAAGCATGAGAGATCAATAGTTTCTTTAAAACAAATCCACCACTGTTCTCTAAAAGATCTAAGTGAAGCACATAGAGCAAAATTATAACACTCAAAAGGATATAAATGAAGCACATAGAGCAAAACTACTTAGCTCAAAAGATATAAGTGAAGCACATAGAGTATTCTATCAAATTTTAATTCATGTATGGCTCTCTCAAAAGGTCTGTACAGCAAGGATGATTGTGGCATACTAAGACATAAAGACACAAATAATACAAGACGCTCCAAGCAAAACACATATCATGTTGGTGTATAAAAATATAGCTCCAAGTAAATTACCGATGGAAGTGGACGAAAGAGGGGATGCCTTCTGGGGCATCCCCAAGCTTTGACTTTTTGGTTTCCTTGGATTATCTTGGGGGTGCCATGGGAATACCCAAGCTTAGGCTCTTGCCACTCCTTGTTCCATGATCCATCAAAAGAATTCACCCGAAACTTGAAAACTTCACAACACAAAACTCAAAGAAGAAAACTCGTGAGCTCCGTTAGCGAAAGAAAACAAAAGAACACTTCATGGTACTGTAATGAACTCATTCTTTATTTATATTGGTGTTAAACCTACTGTATTACAACTTGTCTATGGATTATAAACTATTTTACTAGCCATAGATCCATCAAAATAAGCAAACAACACACGAAAAACAGAATCTGTCAAAAACAGAATAGTCTGTAGTAATCTGTAGCTAGCGCAAGATCTGGAACCCCAAAATTTCTAAAATAAATTGCTGGACGTGAGGAATTTATCTATTAATCATCTTCAAAAAGAATTAACTAAATATCACTCTCCAAATAAAAATGACAGCAGTTCTCGTGAGCGCTAAAGTTTCTGTTTTTTACAGCAAATTCAACAAGACTTTCCCCAAGTCTTCCCAACGGTTCTACTTGGCACAAACACTAATTAAACACAAAAAACACAAACAAAACAGAGGCTCAATAATTTCTTTATTAAATAACAGCAAGGAATCATATAGGGTTGTCTCCCAACAAGCACTTTTCTTTAAAGCCTTATAGCTAGGCATTGATAATTTTAATGATGCTCACATGAAAGACAAGAATTGAAGCACAAAAGGAGCATCATAAAGCATGTGACAAACACATCTAAGTCTAACATACTTCCTATGCATAGGCATCTTATAGGCAAACAAATTATCAAGGCAAGCAAAAACTAGCATATGCAAGGAAGAGGAAAGAAACAATAGCAATCTCAACATAACGAGAGGTAATTTAGTAACATGAAAATTTCTACAACCATATTTTCCTCTCTCATAGTAATTACATGTAGGATCATAAGCAAATTCAACAATATAGCTATCACATAAAATATTCTCAACATGATCCACATGCATGCAAAGTTGGCACTTTTCCGAAATAGTGGGATTAACATTAACTAAAGTCATGACCTTCCCAAACGCACTTTTATTAAAAACTTCATAAGATTGAACATTCTCTAAATATGTGGGATCTAAAGTTGACATTCTTCCAAACCCACTTTCAATATTATTACAAACATTATAATCAATCTCATATTCATCATGGGGTTTAAATGAATTTTCAAGATCAAAAGAAGAATCACCCCAATCATGATCATTGCAACAAGTAGATAACAAAACTAGCATCCCCAAGCTTAGGGTTTTGCATATTATTAGCACAATTGTCATCAATAGAATTTATAATAACATCATTGCAATCATGCTTTTTATTCAAAGATCTATCGTGAATCACTTCATAACATACTTCATTGCAATTTTCAGATTCATGAATTTCAAGCAAAACTTCATAAAGATAATCTAGTGCACAAAACTCACTAGCAGTTGGTTCAACATAACTGGATCTCTTAAAAATATTAGCAAGCGGATGAGGATCCATAAATCTTAGGTTCTCTGTTTAGTAATAAATAAATGACTATTCCAACCATACTAGCAAACAAAAAGCAAGCGGGCAAAAAGAGGCAAATAGAGAGGGAGGCTAGAGAGAGAGAGGGCGAATAAAACGACAAGGGTGAAGTGGGGGAGAGGAAAACGAGAGGCAAATGGAAAATAATGTAATGCGAGAGATAGGGATTGCGATGGGTACTTGGTATGTTGACTTTTTGCGTAGACTCCCCGGCAACGGCGCCAGAAATCCTTCTTGCTATGTCTTGAGCTTGCGTTGGTTTTCGCCGAAGAGGAAGGGATGATGCAGTAGAGTAGCGTAAGTATTTCCCTCAGTTTTTGAGAACCAAGGTATCAATCCAGTAGGAGGCCACGCTCAAGTCCCTCGTACCTGCACAAAACGATAGCTACTCGCAAGCAACGCGATTAGTGGTTGTCAAGCCCTTCACGGTCACTTACAAGAGTGAGATCTGATAGATATAATATTTTTGGTATTTTTGATATAAAGATGCAAAGTAAAAAGTAAAGGCAAAGTAAAAAGCAAAGCAATATTAAAGTGATGGAGATTGATATGATGAGAATAGACCCGGTGGCCATAGGTTTCACTAGTGGCTTCTCTCAAGAGCATAAGTATTTTACGGTGGGTGAACAAATTACTGTTGAGCAATTGATAGAATTGAGCATAGTTATGAGAATATCTAGGCATGATCATGTATATAGGCATCACGTCCATGACAAGTAGACCGAAACGATTCTGCATCTACTACTATTACTCCACTCATCGACCGCTATCCAACATGCATCTAGAGTATTAAGTTAAAAACAGAGTAACACCTTAAGCAAGATGACATGATGTAGAGAGATAAATTCATGCAATATGAAATAAACCCCATCTTGTTATCCTCGATGGCAACGATACAATACGTGCCTTGCTGCCCCTTCTGTCACTGGGTAAGGACACCGCAAGATCGAACCCAAAGCTAAGCACTTCTCCCATGGCAAGAACTACCAATCTAGTTGGCCAAACCAAACAGATAATTCGAAGAGACTTGCAAAGATAACCAATCATACATAAAAGAATTCAGAGAAGATTCAAATATTATTCATAGATAGACTTGATCATAAACCCACAATTCATCGGTCTCAACAAACACACCGCAAAAAGAAGATTACATCAAATAGATCTCCACAAGAGAGGGGGAGAACTTTGTATTGAGATTCAAAGAGAGAGAAGAAGCCATCTAGCTACTAACTATGGACCCGAAGGTCTGAGGTAAACTACTCACACTTCATCGGAGGGGCTAGGATGATGTAGAAGCCCTCCATGATGACGGCCCTCTTCCAGCGGAGCTCCGGAACAGGCCCCAAGATGGGATCTCATGGATACAGAAAGTTGCGGAGGTGGAATTAGGTTTTTGGCTCCTGTTCTGATCGTTTGGGGGTACGTGTGTATATATAGGAGGAAGAAGTACGCCGGAGGAGCAACGAGGGGCCCACGAGGCAGGGGCGCGCCCTGGGGGGGAGCCCCCCACCCTCTTGACCGCCTCTTTTGTTCCTTGGAGCAGGGTCCAAGTCTCCTGGATCACGTTCGGTGAGAAAATCACGTTCCCGAAGATTTTATTCCGTTTGGACTCCGTTTGATATTCCGTTTCTTCGAAACACTGAAATAGGCAAAAAAAACATCAATTCTGGGTTGGGCCTCTGGTTAATAGGTTAGTCCCAAAAATAATATAAAAGTGGAAAATAAAGCCCAATATAGTCCAAAACAATAGATAATATAGCATGGAGCAATCAAAAATTATAGATACGTTGGAGACGTATCACACAGCTACCAAGGTATAATGATCATTGAATATTCAGAAGCATTGACTTCTCATAAAGTTTGAATTATCAACTTCATCACCCGCGTTATTCAAGCCGGTGGTCTAAGGATCAAAAGGTACAAAGTATGGTTATTACTTATATGCAATTTCCTGCTGCCTTAACTAAAAGAGTTAGTCTCAGCTCTTGTCCTTTGTTTATATCTGTTTCTGGTTACTATTGTGGTAAACATATTGGCTATAAGCCGGGTGTTTTAACCCATTTGGTTCTAAACCGCCAAGCCAGTCTTTGCTTTGTATCTATAGGAACAGAGTTCAAATATTGCATAAACAATCATTAAATACGATGCATACATTGACATCGGGAAACACAAAATCACATAGAAGTGTTTTATGCACGATGGCATAAGCAAAGCATACATTGTTTTCATAGTTAAGCTATTACAAGGCTTTATAAGCCCACGAAGATGATCATTGTTCCTCCCTTGCCGGTTCACCACCTTCTGTTGGCTGGAAGTTGGGTTTTGACCAATCAAAACCATTCACGGGACAAATTCGGCTTCGTCGTCAATCAGGCCGACCGGGTCAACTTTCGGGGCAAATGTGTTTTCTCTTACAGACGGGATCAAATCTGTTACCTTGTACGAGGGAGTGGCCTCTCACTATCAAAACCTGGCTAGTACTTGTCGATGTTGGTTTCATCTCCAAGGATAGTTGCATGAGGCCGTACTCCGCGCACGCAAGCCATGAAGTCATCCTGCTCAAAGGGGGATCCGTCTTCTTTCATGGTGGGATAGCCTCTGGCCACGTCTGCCGGGTCTAGGTCTACCACCCAGGCCTTGGAGCGGCTCAGGGCAGTCAAAGCTCCGGCTCATGCACAGGAACGCTTCACTTCTTGAAAGCTGGCAGGCAGAATCGACAGCTTCTTCAACATGTCGCTGAGCCGGTTAGGTCCTTGATTGGTAGGAGAGATGGCGGCAAGTGCCCTTTGTGCACTGATATACAATTGTTCTACTAAGGTATACACTGTCTTCAGTTTAATTAAAGGATCTTGGCTCAGGTTCTTGCTTCGTGGGCCTGCATATATTTCATACACACAGTCAGCTGGCGGCTTATATTCCGGATAAGAAAAAAGTATATAAGATTAAAAGATAAATGGCTTACCAAAGATGGCGGCCACCATTTGAGACACCCGGCCCTTTAAACCGTTCAGCTCTATTGAAATCTCTTCAAGGGCTGTTTTGGCCTTCTTAGCACGTTGGGTCAGAAGCGTTTTTTTCCTCTTCCCAGGTTTTCTTCTTGGCGGCGAAGCTGGTCTTTAAATTTTCCGTCTCAAAGAGACTTATTTGCAGTTTGGAGTTAGCAGATTTGATTTCTGCCTCCTGACTCGCTAGCCGGGTCTTTGCATCAGTCAATTGCGAGTTCAATTCAGAAAAGGCATTCTGCAAAACATTCAGATGAGTCGAGATTTTGCTTCAAAGTTCAAAAATCAAAACTCAAGTCTCAAGTACTTTACAAAAAACTACTTGACACTTGGGGGCTAATGTATGCCAAAACAAATTTTTATGATTCTAAAGACATACTTTAAGTCCCAAGTACTTTACAAAGTAATAGCACTTGGTACTTGGGGGCTAGTGTATGCAGTTCAGCAAGTTTCTCAAGGTTAAGCTGGAGTATTAAGTTCTTTGAATACGGTACCAAATAATTTAAAGTACCGGCTCATTTATGATCAAAATGAACAGGCCCTTGGGGACTACAGGTGAAGCTTTGTTCTATTGAATTCAAGAAAAGTTTCAAAGGTAAAGGTCTTGGCCTATATTTTAAAGTCTACAGATCATTCCGGTTCTCTCATAATTTGAAGACTTGGGGGCTGAAGGAATATAGATAAGCCGGAAGAATGTACCTCGTATTTCAACTGCAACTGTTTGACCATTTCAATCTCAGAGTCGCGGCTGGAGTGTACATGGCTGAGATAGCCGGATAAAATATCATTGGCATTCAGATGGTCATAGTTGGCAACGTCAAAGCGAACTTTCTGCCTCCCCAATGCCTCTTGTTTCGCAGTACACCGAGCCAGCACGGTTGGATTCCCTGGTTCAATAAAGCGGCTCCCGGTGATCTGAACGTCTTGTACAAACGGTGATGGCGGGTTGGCTGAGCTTGATGGTCCAATAGCAGAAGGGTTCACAGTGGTCTCATCAAACAACGGCTCAGGAGGATTTGCTTCTACATCAACAGGCGGGTCTCCTGGAGCGTCGATTAATGGAGAAGATGGCCTGGCTGAGTCAGATGCAAGCACTGGCGGGTCTTCCACCGGTTTAGCTACCTTCGCTTTCTTGGATTTAGCTTGGCCACTAAGAAAAATGTTGCAGGATTGTCAGTATAAAGATACAATTTGAACAACCCGGAAAACATGAGGATTTTTCATTACCCAGGGGGCAGTCTTGAAGGCCGGAAATTGTGTCTGCGATGAGTCACCAGAAGAGAGAGACACCTCCTGAAAGGATAAAATAGAGTTAAAAGTAATACAAGGGGAAGGATCCATTAAACAGAGTTAAAGACAGAAAGAAGTAAACCTCATTCGGGCGCTTCTGAGGAGTTTGCTGAAGAACGACAGCCGGTTCATCTTCAGTCCAAGCTTGACGTTGGCTTTCATGTTGCTACTTTTTCAAACGAAAGTTGGGATCCAAGTGAGCTAAAGGGTTAGAAAACCTTACTTTACGGATCACTCGTCGAACTTTTTTTCTTGGCAAGGGCTCTGAGTCAGAGGAAATGATAGTTACCTCTGCTTCCACAGCCTGAATGGCTCTAGTGTCATCCTGGTAATGATCAATGTCAATAAGATTGTTAAAAAATTGGCCAAGGGAATCAAGGGCTACCTCTGAATCAGGTGTATCATCAAGCTTCATCAAATCTTCAGCAGTGCTCTTTTTATTCCTTTTTGACCTCCGGGTCGTTTTCTTGGTGTTTATGGCGGCGACTTTCGCTTTCTTGGCAGCCTCGTGGTCATACTTAACTTTCTAGAAGTCAAAGTTGGCCTGCAGACAGGTAAAAACAAGATAAAGAGTCAGGCAAGTATTAAAACAGTACGGCTGGGAAAATACAAATGAGAGAAATAACGACATCCTTACTTCTGGCACCGGGTTAAGCTGGCAGAAGGGGTTTAACCCGACGACACTGCAATATTCGTATTTCCCGTTCACGAGAAGAGTTGACATTGAGACAATATCTTCTTCTGTCAATTGAACGGGGCTGTGACGAAGAGAGTCATCCGGGCCTCTACCATACTCATACATCAGCTTTGACCGGTGGCTCAAAGGGATGACCCGCCATGAGATCCAGCAGCGGGTCAAATCAACTCCAGTTAACCCGTTCCCCAACAGAGCATTGATCCTTTTGATGGATGGAATCAGCCTCTTGCGTTCAACGACGGTAAGCTTATCAGGAAGCGCGGACTTGGAGTCAAGACGATCGGGGCGATAACCCGACAGTGGCTTCTCGTTTGCTGGTGAAGTGTCCTGGCAATAGAACCAAGTCTGGTTCCAATCCTTTGGGTGACTTGGTAAGACAATGAGGGGGAAGACGGCACCCTGCCGGCGCTGAATTGATATGCCTCCAAGCTCTAAGCTAAGGCCGTTGGTGCACTTGTTCTGCTGGTTCAGGTAAAAATATTCTCTAAACAACTCCACGGTCGGCTCTTGTTGAAGATATACCTCACAGAGCACTTGGAAGTTACAAATGTTAGATATGGAGTTGGGCCCGATATCTTGAGGGTGGAGCTTGAAAAAGTGGAGGACCTCTCTGAAGAACTTTGAGCCGGGCGGTGAGAAGCCACGGTTCATGTGGTCGGTAAAAACAATTACTTCGCCGTCTCTTGGATTGGGCCATTCTTCTTCCGAGTCAGGGGCACAGTAAGACATGACGATTTTTGCTGGGAGAAATCCTATGGTGAAGAACTCTTTCAAACGTTCCTCAGTTATGGTTGAGGGAACCCAGTTACAGATGGTTGGTGCTTTTGACGGCATGGTGTTCAAAGACGAACTGAAAAGAAAAATAGCATGTCAGTTCAATTCGATGGTGAGATTAACAGTTAAGTAATGATGATGCAAATAAGTAATGGCAGCTTAGTTAAGGGCTAATGATATATAAGGAAAGTAAGCCGGCATAGTAAGCCGCGATGACTACATATATTTGAAGAAGGCAAAAATTCAGCTAAGTGTGGAGACAAACAAGTTTCCTACATTGCTTGGTATTATTCCAGATCAAAATGGCTGTTCAAAATGAAAAAAAATTCTAGACCTAAAAAGTTTAGTACAGAGAAGTTGGTAAGTTCTAAAGCAGCCTTTTAATCAGAGAAAGGGATCTGTGGATCAAGAAGAGGTACAAAAACACTACCGCGCGAGCGTATATATAGCTTTTTGGATCAGGAAAGGCTTGCGGTGGAAGAACTATGATGAACTGCGATGAACTATGGAGAACACATAGGAGCTTGGAAACCCTAATGCAGATCTGAGAAATGAAGGAAAGAAAACTTACGGTTGCAGGTCTTCTGCAGAGGTCGCCACGGTCTTTCTGGATCAGGTCGGGTTGATGCAGCGGCCAAAGTCGACGGAGACGGAGATGAGGCGCGACGGCGGCAGAGCTCGAGCAGCAGGGGGTTTGCGAGAGGAAGAAGGCGGTGTGAGAAGGGAGAATGAAAAAGCCGAGGCATGCCTATTTATAAGGGAAAGATGTGAACAGACGGGCGCGAAAATCAAGGAAGAGCCAAATAATGGTTATCCATCTACACAGGCGCCTCGATTCTCGGGAGACATTAAAGATAAAAGATCCGTTGGGCGATGACGTCATGAAAGTTTTTTGCATTTTCAAAAGATGATGTCACGGCGGGTTACAACAACTTCAGCGAAGATAAGAAGATGGATTTTTGTCTAAGTATTGAAGATTGACCAAGAACAAAGTTCAAAGTCAACCTGAGGCCTAATGTTGGGGATATTACTATCAGTATGACCCGCCCAGGAGGGGCCGGGTCAACCCCAATGGCGGGTTACATAAGAAGCCGAGTGAACGTTCAAGATGATAGTTTATTAAACCTTATAGAAGGCCCAAAGGCCTGGGGCCGGCTTAAAACCCGGTATTGTAAACCGCCGTATGTAAGGAAAGACTTGTAAAGAAAGGCATGTAAAGGAAGTCACCGAGCCGTACACGATTATGAGCCGGCCGGGACTCTGTAGGCCGCCAGGCGTCAACCCCTGTATATAAGGGGACGACCCGGTGGCGGCTTAGGAAAAGAGACAACAAGTTGATAATCAAGCCGACGAGTTGAGCCTCTTGGTGATCAAAACCCCGGCAATACCAATCCCAACTAGACGTAGGCTTTTACCTTCATCGTAAGGGGCCGAACTAGTATAAAACCCTCTCATGTCCTTTGTCCCGATTAACCCCTTTAAGCTTCCTAGTGCGATGGCCCTACGACTAAGTCCTTGCTCTAGGACATCTGTCGTGACATTTCCACGACACGTCGAGCTCCAAGAGGTGACCGACGCGGGATAGTGCATCGGCAGCACTACTGTCGACGCCCTTCTTGTAGCGAAAGGAGAACTGCAGCCCCACCATCTTGGACATGGCCTTGCGCTGGAGATCAGTTACCAGTTATTGATCATCGAGTGCACATAGACTCTTGTGGTCAGTGACGATCTCAAATGGAGCACGCGGCAGGTACGACCGCCACTTGTCGATGGCCATCATGACGACGAGAAATTCCTTCTCATATGTGGAGAGCTTCTAATTGCATACTCCAAGAGCCTTGTTGAGGTAGGCCACTGGATAGCCATATTGCATAAGCACCGCGCCCACGCCGGTGTCGCACACATCAGTTTCGATGGTGAACGGACGCGTGAAGTTGGGCAGCGCCAACACGGGCGTGCTCACCATGGTGCGCTTGAGCATGTCAAAAGCTTGTTTTGCCTTGTCGTCCCAGAGAAACCCTTTCTTCGTCAATAGTTGCGTCAGGGGCTTAGCGATGATGCCGTAATGGGGGACAAATTTGCGGTAGTAGCCCGTTAGCCTCAAGAAGCCACGCAGCTCGGTGGGCGTAGTGGGCACGGGCCAGGACTGCATGGCGCTGGTCTTGCTATTGTCCGTAGCAAATCCCTCTTGTGAGATCACATGCCCGATGCATTCGATGCTTGTTTGTGCGAACGAACACTTGCTGGCCTTGGCGAATAGTTGATGCTTGCGGAGAAGTTGCAGCGTGGGGCGAAAGTGTTCCTCGTGTTCCTGCAGGTCAGTGCTGAATACCAAGATGTCGTCCAAAATTATGATGATGAACTTATGCACATAGCGGCCGAACATCATGGTCATCAAGCACTAGAAGGTTGCCGGTGCATTGCATAGGCCGGATGGCATCACCCGGAAGTGGTAGTGGCCATGGTGTGTCTTGAAGGCAGTCTTTTCCTCATCCTCCTCCCGCATGCGAATCTGATGGTACCCAGCACGTAAATCAATCTTGGAGAAATACTTGGCCCCTGCCAATTCGTCCAGGAGCTCGTCAACCACAGGGAAGGGAAACTTGTTCTTCACTGTTGCAGAGTTGAGTCGTCGAAAATCCACACAGAAACGCCAACTACCGTCCTTCTTCTTGACCAGCAGGATCGGGGCAGCGTAAGGGCTTGATACGTCTCCAACGTATCTATAATTTTTGATTGCTCCATGCTATATTATCTACTGTTTTGGGCAATATTGGGCTTTATTATCCACTTTTATATTACTTTTGTGACTAACCTATTAACCGGAGGCCCAGCCCAGATTTGCTGTTTTATGCCTATTTCAGTGTTTTGAAGAAAAGGAATATCAGACGGAGTCGAAACGGAACGAAATCAACTAGAGAAGTTATTTTTGGAACAAAAGCCACCCGATAGACTTGTACCCCACGTCAAGGAAGGAATGAGGAGATCACGAGGGTAGGGGGCGCACCCCCTGCCTCGTGGGGCCCTCGTGGCTCCCCATGATGTGCTTATTCTGCCTATATAACTCCATATACCCTAAAAATTCCAGAACGGAGATTAGATCGGGAGTTCCGCCGCCAGAAGCCTTCGTAGCCATCGAAAGCCAATCTAGACCCATTCCGGCACCCTGCCGGAGGGGGCAATCCTTCTCCGGTGGCCATCTTCATCATCCCGGTGCTCTCCATGACGAGGAGGGGGTAGTTCTCCCTCGGGGCTGAGGGTATGTACCAGTAGCTATGTATTTGATCTCTCTCTCTCTCGTGTTCTTGATTTGGCACGATCTTGATGTATCGCGAGCTTTGCTATTATAGTTGGATCTTATGTTTGTCCTCCCCCTCTTCTCTCTTGTAATGAATTGAGTTTCCCCTTTGAAGTTATCTTATCGGATTGAGTCTTTAAAGATTTGAGAACACTTGATGTATGTCTTGCCGTGGATATCTGTGGTGACAATGGGATATCACGTGATTCACTTGATGTATGTTTTGGTGATCAACTTGCGGGTTCCGCCCATGAACCTATGCATAGGGGTTGGCACACGTTTTCGTCGTGATTCTCCGGTAGAACTTTGGGGCACTCTTTGAGGTCCTTTGTGTTGGTTGAATAGATGAATCTGAGATTGTGTGACGCATATCGTATAATCATACCCACGGATACTTGAGGTGACATTGGAGTATCTAGGTGACATTAGGGTTTTGATTGATTTGTGTCTTAAGGTGTTATTCTAGTACGAACTCTAGGGCTGTTTGTGACACTTATAGGAATAGCCCAACGGATTGATTGGAAATAATAACTTTGAGGTGGTTTCGTACCCTACCATAATCTCTTTGTTCGTTCTCCCCTATTAGTGACTTTGGAGTGACACTTTGTTGCATGTAGAGGGATAGTTTTATGAGCCAATTATGTTAGTATTGTTGAGAGGACTTACACTAGCGAAAGTATGAACCCTAGGCCTTATTTCCATGCATTGCAATACCGCTTACGCTCACTTTTATCACTTGTTACCTTGCTGTTTTTATATTTTCAGATTACAAATACCTTTATCTACCATCCATATACCACTTGTATCACCATCTCTTCGCCGAACTAGTGCACCTATACAATTTACCATTGTATTGGGTGTATTGGGGACACAAGAGACTCTTTGTTATTTGGTTGCAGGGTTGCTTGAGAGAGACCATCTTCATCCTACGCCTCCTACGAATTGATAAACCTTAGGTCATCCACTTGATGGAAATTTGCTACTGTCCTACAAACCTCTGCACTTGGAGGCCCAACAACGTCTACAAGAAGAAGGTTGTGTAGTAGACATCAAGCTCTTTTCTGGCGCCGTTGTCGGGGAGGTGAGTGCTTGAAGGTATATCTTTAGATCTTGCAATCGAGTCTTTTAGTTTCTTGTTTTATCACTAGTTTAGTTTATAAAAGAAAACTATAAAAAATGGAATTGAGTTTGTCTCATACGCTTCACCTTTTTAATATCTTTCATGAGTATGATGGAAAGGATAATTGCGCTCAAGTGCTAGAAGAATAAATCTATAAAATGTTTGGCACTAAATATTTGAATGATGATCATGGTTGCAATGTCGTTAGTATGAATTCCTTGAATATCCATGATGCTAATGATATGCAAAGCCACAAGCTTGGGGAAGCTGTGTTTGATGAAGATGATATTTTTTGTTCCCCAAGTTTTGAGGAGCAAATTTATTATGATAAAAGCATGCCTCCTATCTATGATGATTATTGTGATGACACATATGCTTTAAAGAATAATAGTAACAATGAAACTTGTCATCTTGATTTCAATTTTCAATCACATGATAGTTATTTTGTTGAGTTTGCTCCCACTACTATTCATGAGAAGAATTTTGCTTATGTGGAGAGTAAAAAATTTCTATGCTTGTAGATCATGAAAAGAATGCTTTAGGTGCTGGTTATATTGTTGAATTCATTCATGATGCTACTGAAAATTATTATGAGGGAGGAATATATGCTTGTAGGAATTGCGATAATATCAAGTTTCCTCTCTATGTGCTTAAAGTTTTGAAGTTATGCTTGTTTTGCCCTCCTATGCTAGTGGATTACTGTTCCCACAAGTTGTTTGCTCACAAAATCCCTATTCACAGGAAGTGGGTTAGACTTAAATGTGCTAGTAATATTCTTCATGATGCTCTCTTTATGTTTCAATTCTTATCCTTTATGTGAGCATCATTGAAATCATCATGCCTAGCTAGGGGCATTAAACGATACCGCTTGTTGGGAGGCAACCCAATTTTACTTTTGTTCCTTGCTTTTTGTTCCTGTTTAGTAATAAATAATTCATCTAGCCTCTGTTTATATGTGGTTTTATGCTTTTAATTAGTGTTTGTGCCAAGTAGAACCTTTGGGAAGACTTTGGGAAAGTCTTGTCGATCATGCTGTAAAAAACAGAAACTTTAGCGCTCACGAGAATTGCTGCCATTTTTATTTGGAGAGTGCTATTTAGTTAATTATTTTTGAAGGTGATTAATAGATAAATTCCTCAGGTCCAGAAATTTATTTGAGAATTTTATGAGTTCCAGAAGTATACGTTTGATCCAGATTACTACAGACTGTTCTGTTTTTGACAGATTCTGTTTTTCATGTGTTGTTTACTTTTTTTGATGAATCTATGGCTAGTAAAATAGTTTATAAACCATAGAGAAGTTGGAATACAGTAGGTTTAACACCAATATAAATAAATAATGAGTTCATTACAGTACCTTGAAGTGGTGTTTTGTTTTCTTTCGCTAACGGAGCTTACGAGTTTTCTGTTAAGTTTTGTGTTGTGAAGTTTTCAAGTTTTGGGTAAGGATTTGATGGACTATCGAACAAGGAGTGGAAAGAACCTAAGCTTGGGGATGCCCATGGCATCCCAAGGTAAAATTCAAGGACAACCAAGAGCCTAAGCTTGGGGATGCCCCGGAAGGCATCCCCTCTTTCGTCTTCGTTCATCGGTAACTTTACTTGGAGCTATATTTTTATTCGCCACATGATATGTGTTTTGCTTGGAGCGTCAATTTATTTTGTTAGGATTTGCTTGCTGTTATTTAGAAAAATGTTTTGCATCTTTTATTTCAATAAAAGTGGCATTGATAGCCTTTACTATGCCTATGTTACAAGTATACATGTTGCTGTTTGAAAACAGAAAGTTTACGGCTGTTGAAATAATTCCCTAGAAAAGTCAGAATGTGATAAAATGTTGAAACGTTTTGCATATTAAGCTCTGATAAATTTACTACAGTGGGAATTTTCTTTCATAATTTTTTGAGCTAGGGAAGTATGTATGTTGCAGCATTCTTTACAGACTATCCTGTTTAGGCAGATTGCTGTTATGTTTGCATTGTTTGCATATGTTTGCTTCTTTAACGATTCTATTTGAGGATAGGACTATTAAATATTCAGAGGCATTTAGTATGCAATGCTGTATAATAATTTTAGTGATTTGCTACAGTAGAGTATGATAAGGTTTTGGCAACGGTTTATACTAACTTATCTCACGAGTCCTTGTTGAGTTTTGTGTGGATGAAGCTTTTGAGATTTAGGGAGACCGTGATATGAGAGGAATTAAGGAGACACAAAAGCTCAAGCTTGGGGATGCCCAAGGCATCCCAAGATAATATTTCAATAAGTCTCAAGCGTCTAAGCTTGGGGATGCCCCGGTTGGCATCCCACCTTTCTTCTTCAACAACTATCGGTTAGTATTGGTTGATCCTAAGTTTTTGCTTCTTCACATGATGTTTGCTATTCTTAGATGTAATTTTATTTTGCTTTGCTTGCTTTTTGAATAAAATACCAAGATCTGAAATTTTTAAATGTTAGAGAGTCTTCACATAGTTGCATAATTATTCGACTACTCATTGATCTTCACTTATATCTTTCGGAGTAGTTTGTTGTTGCTCTAGTGCTTCACTTATATCCTTTTAGAGCATGGTGATAGTTTTATTTTGAAGAAATAGATGAAATCTCATGCTTCACTTATATTATTTTGAGAGTCTTAAATAGCATGGTAATTTGCTTAAAATCCTAATATGCTAGGTATTCAAGAATAATAAAATTCTCTTATGAGTGTGTTGAATACTAAGAGAAGTTTGATGCTTGATGATTGTTTTGAGATATAAGGATGGTAATATTAGAGTCATGCTAGTTGAGTAGTTGTGAATTTGAGAAATACTTGTGTTGAAGTTTGTGATTCCCGTAGCATGCACGTATGGTGAACCGTTATGTGATGAAGTCGGAGCATGATTTATTTATTGATTGTCTTCCTTATGAGTGGCAGTCGGGGACGAGCGATGGTCTTTTCCTACCAATCTATCCCCCTAGGAGAATATGCGTAGTACTTTGTTTTGATAACTTGTAGATTTTTGCAATAAGTATATGAGTTCTTTATGACTAATGTTGAGTCCATGGATTATACGCACTCTCACCCTTCCACCTTTATTAGCCTCTCTAATACCGCGCACCTTTCGCCGGTATCATACACCCACCATATACCTTCCTCAAAACAGCCACCATACCTACCTATTATGGCATTTCCATAGCCATTCCGAGATATATTGCCATGCAACTTTCCACCATTCCGTTTATGACACACTCCATCATTGTCATATTGCTTAGCATGATCATGTAGTTGACATCGTATTTGTGGCAAAGCCACCATTCATAATTCTTTCATACATGTCACTCATGAGTCATTGCATATCCCGGTACACCGCCGGAGGCATTCATATAGAGTCATATCTTGTTCTAAGTATCAAGTTGTAATTCTTGAGTTGTAAATAAATAGAAGTGTGATGATCATCATTAATAGAGCATTGTCCCAAATAAAAAAAGAAAGGCCAAATAAAAAAAGGAAAGGCCAAAAAAAGAAGAGAAAGGCCAAAAGAAAAAAAAGAGGGCCCAAAATATATATATATATATATATAAAGGGGCAATGCTACTATCCTTTTTTTACCACACTTGTGCTTTAAAGCAGCACCATGATCTTCATGATAGAGAGTCTCCTATGTTATCACTTTCATATACTAGTGGGAATCTTTCATTATAGAACTTGGCTTGTATATTCCAATGATGGGCTTCCTCAAATTGCCCTAGGTCTTCATTTGCAAGCAAGTTGGATGCACACCCACTTAGTTTCTTTTTGAGCTTTCATATACTTATAGCTCTAGTGCATCCATTGCATGGCAATCCCTACTCACCCACATTAACATCTATTAATGGGCATCTCCATAGCCCGTTGATACGCCTAGTTGATGTGAGACTATCTTCTCCCTTTTTGTCTTCTCCACAATCACCACTCTATTCCACCTATAGTGCTATATCCATGGCTCACGCTCATGTATTGCGTGAAGATTGAAAAAGTTTGAGAACATCAAAAGTATGAAACAATTGCTTGGCTTGTCATCGGGGTTGTGCATGATTTAAATATTTTGTGTGGTGAAGATGGAGCATATCCAAACTATATGATTTTGTAGGGATAGCTTTCTTTGGCCATGTTATTTTGAGAAGACATGATTGCTTAGTTAGTATGCTTGAAGTATTATTATTTTTATGTCAATATGAAATTTTGTCTTGAATCTTTCGGATCTGAATATTCATACCACAATTAAGAAGAAATACATTGAAATTATGCCAAGTAGCACTCCGCATCAAAAATTCTCTTTTTATCATTTACCTACTCGAGGACGAGCAGGAATTAAGCTTGGGGATGCCTGATACGTCTCAAACGTATCTATAATTTTTGATTGCTCCATGCTATATTATCTACTGTTTTGGGCAATATTGGGCTTTATTATCCACTTTTATATTACTTTTGGGACTAACCTATTAACCGGAGGCCCAGCCCAGATTTGGAACGGAACAAAATCAACTAGAGAAGTTATTTTTGGAACGAAATCAACTAGAGAAGTTATTTTTGGAATGAAAGCCACCCGATAGACTTGGACCCCACGTCAAGGAAGGAATGAGGAGCTCACGAGGGTAGGGGGCGTGCCCCCTGCCTCGTGGGGCCCTCGTGGCTCCCCATGATGTGCTTCTTCTGCCTATATAACTCCATATACCCTAAAACTTCCAGAACGGAGATTAGATCGGGAGTTCCGCCGCCAGAAGCCTCCGTAGCCACCGAAAGCCAATCTAGACCCGTTTCGGCACCCTACCGGAGGGGGCAATCCTTCTCCGGTGGCCATCTTCATCATCCCGGTGCTCTCCATGACGAGGAGGGAGTAGTTCTCCCTCGGGGCTGAGGGTATGTACCAGTAGCTATGTGTTTGATCTCTCTCTCTCGTGTTCTTGATTTGGCACGATCTTGATGTATCGCGAGCTTTGCTATTATAGTTGGATCTTATGTTTCTCCTCCCCCTCTTCTCTATTGTAATGAATTGAGTTTCCCCTTTGAAGTTATCTTATCGGATTGAGTCTTTAAATATTTGAGAACACTTGATGTATGTCTTGTCGTGGATATCTGTGGTGACAATGGGATATCATGTGATTCACTTGATGTATGTTTTGGTGATTAACTTGCGGGTTCCTCCCATGAACCTATGCATAGTGGTTGGCACACGTTTTCGTCGTGATTCTCCGGTAGAACTTTGGGGCACTCTTTGAGGTCCTTTGTGTTGGTTGAATAGATGAATCTGAGATTGTGTGACGCATATCGTATAATCATACCCACGGATACTTGAGGTGACATTGGAGTATCTAGGTGACATTAGGGTTTTGATTGATTTGTGTCTTAAGGTGTTATTCTAGTACGAACTCTAGGGCTGTTTGTGACACTTATAGGAATAGCCCAACGGATTGATTGGAAATAATAACTTTGAGGTGGTTTCATACCCTACCATAATCTCTTCGTTCGTTCTCCGCTATTAGTGACTTTGGAGTGACACTTTGTTGCATCTTGAGGGATAGTTTTATGAGCCAATTATGTTAGTATTGTTGAGAGGACTTACACTAGCGAAAGTATGAACCCTAGGCCTTATTTCCACGCATTGCAATACCGCTTACGCTCACTTTTATCACTTGTTACCTTGCTGTTTTTATATTTTCATATTACAAATACCTTTATCTACCATCCATATACCACTTGTATCACCATCTCTTCGCCGAACTAGTGCACCTATACAATTTACCATTGTATTGGGTGTGTTGGGGACACAAGAGACTCTATATTATTTGGTTGCAGGGTTGCTTGAGAGAGACCATCTTCATCCTACGCCTCCTACGGATTGAGAAACCTTAGGTCATCCACTTGAGGGAAATTTGCTACTGTCCTACAAACCTCTGCACTTGGAGGCCTAACAACATCTACAAGAAGAAGGTTGTGTAGTAGACATCAGGGCTCATGCTGTGCGCGATGACACCGGAGTTGAGAATGTCCTGTACTTGCCGCTCGATTTCATCTTTTTGTGCCGGTGAGTAACAATATGACTTGGTGTTGATAGGTGTGGTGCCAGGTTCCAAATGAATGCCATGGTCATACTGACGACGGGGTGGCAAAGTAGTGGGTTCAACAAACACATCTTCAAATTCAGATAACACCTTCTGAATATTTAGGGGAACAGGTTCAGGTTGGGTTTTGTCAGTCCGCTTGACGGTAACCAAGGCTGTTGTCCAAATGTCATTCGCCACTTCCATGCGATGCAACTCATAGGCATCCAATTCCGAGATTCGAGGTAGGTCCGAAGATTTTACTCCTTGCAAGTGGACAATTTTGCCATTGACGTCGAATTGGATCATCTTCAGTTGCCAGTGATAGAGCATGGGGCTGTGTGCTAAGAGCCAGTTGATGCCAGCACTCCATCATACACGCTCAGCGGCAGAACCCGAAGACCAGTATGGAAAGTGTGCCCTGGGACCTGCCATGACAATTGGTGAACAGTTTTGTTACAGTGCAATCTCTGACCATTGGCCACTCGAACTGTAACCACGGGCAACTCCTCTGTTCGAGCAGCGATCCGGGCGGTGAACGTTTCACTGATGAAGCTGTGTGAGCTCCCCAAATCCACCAGCAGCAGCATAACCTGGTCACCCACTTGTGCATGCAAACGGATTGTGGCATGCAGGGCCTTCCTCGCCTGATACAGCATGTTGAGACAGAGAGAAACATTCAGGCTCTTGCGCCACTGGTGCGTCTAGCAGCTGTAATGCATGCACCGTGTCATTAGACAAAATCTCGCCGAAATCGCCCACTTCAATCATCAAAATCTATCCTATGCGTTTGCACTGATGCTCGCGGGAGTATTTGTCACCACAGCGGAAACAAAGGCCATTGGCACACCTGAATTCGCGCAGTTGATGTTCCCGGGCGTACTCGTCCCCACCCTGACATGGAGGCACCGCTGCTTGATACATCTCCAATGTATCTATAATTTTTGATTGCTCCATGCTATTATATTATCTATTTTGAATGTCAATGGGCTTTATTTTACACTTTTATATCATTTTTGGGACTAACCTACTAATCGGAGGCCCAGCCCAAATTGCTGTTTTTTTGCCTATTTTAGGGTTTCGAAGAAAAGGAATATTAAACGGAGTCCAAACGGAATGAAACCTTCGGGAACATGATTTTCTCAACAAACGTGATCCAGAAGACTTGGAGTGGGCGTCAAGAAACAATGGAGGAGGCCACGAGGCAGGGGCGCGCCCTCCACCCTCCTGGCCCCCTCGTTGCACCACCGACGTACTTCTTCCTCCTATATAAGTCCACGTACCCCCCCAAACATCCATGAGCACCACGAAAACCTAATTCCATCGCCGCAGCCTTATGTACCCGAGAGATCCCATCTTGGGGCCTTTTTCGGAGCTCCACCGGAGGGGGCATTGATCACGGAAGGCCTCTACATCAACTCCATGGCCTCTCCGATGATGTGTGAGTAGTTTACTTCAGACCTTCGGGTCCATAGTTATTAGCTAGATGGTTTCTTCTCTCTCTTTGGATCTCAATACAAAGTTCTCCTCGATCTTCTTGGAGATCTATTCGATGTAATCTTCTTTTGCGGTGTGTTTGTCGAGATCTGATGAATTGTGGGTTTATGATCCAGATTATCTATGAACAATATTTGATTCACCTCTGAATTCTTTTGTGTATGATTGGTTTATCTTTGCAAGTCTCTTCGAATTATCAGTTTGGTTTGGCCTACTAGATTGATCTTTCTTGCAATGGGAGAAGTGCTTAGCTTTGGGTTCAATCTTGCGGTGCTCGATCCCAGTGACAGAAAGGGAACCGACACGTATTGTATTGTTGCCATCGAGGATAAAAAGATGGGGTTTATATCATATTGCATGAGTTTATCCCTCTACATCATGTCATCTTCCTTAAAGCATTACTCTGTTCTTATGAACTTAATACTCTAGATGCATGCTGGATAGCGGTCGATGTGTGGAGTAATAGTAGTAGATGCAGAATTGTTTCGGTATACTTGTCTCGGACGTGATGCCTATATACATGATCATACCTAGATATTCTCATAATTATTCGCTTTTCTATCAATTGCTCGACAGTAATTTGTTCACCCACCGTAATACTTATGCTCTTGAGAGAAGCCACTAGTGAAACCTATGGCCCCCGGGTCTATCTTCCATCATATTAATCTTCCAACACTTCGTTATTTCCTTTGCCATTTATTTTACTTTGCATCTTTATTTCTCTTTATCATAAAAATACCAAAAATATTATCTTATCATATCTATCACATCTCACTCTCGTAAGTGACAGTGAAGGGATTGACAACCCCTTTATCGCGTTGGTTGCGAGGTTCTTATTTGTTTAAGTAGGTGCGTGGGACTCGAGCGTGATCTCCTACTGGATTGATACCTTGGTTCTCAAAAACTGAGGGAAATACTTACGCTACTTCACTGCATCACCCTTTCCTCTTCATGGGAAAACCAACGCAGTGCTAAAGAGGTAGCACTGCTCATGCTTGTGCAGGAACTAGAGCTGCTGGTGGACGAGGAGGACGGCCCACTGGAACAATGCGATGGCGCGGCAGACACTGTTTCTCCAATTCCTCTTAACACGGCTGCTCGTGTGATGCTGGAAGGACTCTGCAAGCGCACCCCAAGCCGTAGCTCATCTTTAAGTCGAAGCAGAAACTGTGATATGAAGAACTGTGTGCTCAGGGTTGGGTCCAGGGACAAGAGATGATACATGCGGGTCTCGAATTTTGCCGATAATCCTGCACACTCCCTGTCTGTCGTAACTGAACCAATTGATGTATTTGTGTTTCAAATTCTTCTGGCCCAAATTCCTCCTCTATTGCTGCTCTGAATGTCGCCCAACTGACCCCGGGATGCTTTTGTCGGTATGCTTGCAGCCACATCGCCGCCAGGCCTTCCATGTACAGCGCGGCGGTGGTCACCCAATTGTGCGGCGGCACGCGGTACAGCTTGAAGTAGGACATGCACCGCTCTAGCCAGATGCGCGGTGTGGTGCCATCGAACCGAGGAAAATCATGCTTGGGCGGCTTCGTGTAGTAGTCACCCTGGCACTCACACTCGGTGGGCGACGAGGCCCCGACGATTAGCAGTGGTGGGCGTGGTTGACGAGCCGCGCAAACATAAGTTGTGCCGTGCCATCCGTGTAGAAGGGGGTCGGTGTGGGGCGGATCGGTGGTGGAGCTGGTGGTGGTGCACGCGCGGAGGAGTACGCGGTCGCTGAAGGACACGAGGTGCCCGCGCCGGTCGTGGCGGCTGTATCGGGCGCTGGCGGGGTCTTACGGGCCTCATCCACGTCGGCCTGGGTGAGGTCGATCTGCTTGGCTAGGTGCTTGAGTTCGTCGGAGACTTGGTTGTTGTAGGAGAGCTGTGCTTGGTGGCGCTCGTCGGCAGTTTTCTAGTTCATGTCGAGACGACGGATGACCGACTCGAGCAGACTCTGCAGCTTGTCGGTCATCTCCGACATGGCGTCGAGCACCCGACGAGTCTGGGCCGATGGTTTGGAGGGCGGCGCCGTGGTCTCACTCCAAATCAACCGAACCCCGAGTAGGATATTGTGCGAGCTCGCCGGAGCGGCTTGCACCTAACCCGGTGGAAGTTACTGGTGATCGAGAGGGTGTGAGATAAGCGGCAGCAACGAGGTAGTGGGAATTTTTTTGGCTCTGAATACTAGATTGTCACAACCCAGAGATGAAGGTAGATCGGGATGAGAAAGGGGATCGAGATGCAGAGTAGGTGAGAGGAGAGCTTGGAGAAGGGGAAAGGAGAATTGAGATATTTTCCATTTCTGCTCAGCGTCTCGTCCACGATACACTATGTAGCCGCCCACTTGGGTGTGACGCCCCCGATTCAATCGTACACTAATCATGCACGCAAACGTGTACGATCAAGATCAGGGACTCACGGGAAGATATCACAACACAACTCTAAAACATAAATAAGTTATACAAGCATCATAATACAAGCCAGGGGCCTCGAGGGCTCGAATACAAGTGCTCGATCATAGACGAGTCAGCGGAAGCAACAATATCTGAGTACAGAGATAAGTTAAACAAGTTTCCATAAGATGGCTAGCACAAACTGGGATACAGATCGAAAGAGGCGCAGACCTCCTGCCTGGGATCCTCCTAACTACTCCTGGTCGTCGTCAGCGGGCTGCACGTAGTAGTAGGCACCTCCAGTGTAGTAGTCGTTATCGACGGTGGCGTCTGGCTCCTGGGCTCCATCGTCTGGTTGCAGCAATCGAGTAGAGGTAGGGGAAAAGGGGGAACAAGGCAACCGTGAGTACTCATCCAAAGTACTCGCAAGCAAGGAGCTACACTACATATGCATAGATATATGTGTAAAGGGCCATATCAGTGGACTGAACTGCAGAATGCCAGAATAAGAGGGGGATAGCTAGTCTTAACGAAGACTACGCTTCTGGTCACCTGTCTTGCAACAGGTAGAAGAGGACGATCTGAAGTCCTCCAAGTAACATCACATAGCAATAATCCTACCCGGTGATCCCCTCCTCATATCCCTGAGAGAGAGCGACCACCGGTTGTATCTGGCACTTGGAAGGGTGTGTTTTATCAAGTATCCGGTTCTAGTTGTCATAAGCTCAAGGTACAACTCCAAGTCGTCCTGTTACCGAAGATCATGGCTATTCGAATAGATTAACTTCCCTGCAGGGGTGCACCATCTTTCCCAGCACGCTTGATCCCATTTGGCCGGACACACTTTCCTGGGTCATGCCCGGCCGCGGAAGATCAACACGTCGCAGCCCTACCTAGGCTCAACAGAGAGGCCAGCACGCCGGTCTAAACCTAAGCGCACAGGGGTCTGGGCCCATCGCCCAATGCACACCTGCACGTTGCGAACGCGGCCGGAAGCAGACCTAGCCTAGTGGCGTTCCAGTCCAATCCAGCGCGCGCCGCTCAGTCGCTGGCGTCACGAAGTGCTTCGGCTGATACCACGACGCCGGGATACCCATAACTACTCCCGCGTAGATGGTTAGTGCGTATAAGATCGTAGCCAACTCAGATCAAATACCAAGACCTCGTTAAGCGTGTTAAGTATCCGCGAACACCGAACAGGGCCAGGCCCACCTCTCTCCTAGGCGGTCTCAACCTGCCCTGTCGCTCCGCCTCAAGATCCACTCGCGGGTGCTCCACCAGCCGACCCGACTTTAGTCTCACATGTATCATGTATAAGTATATAGTATATACCCGTGATCACCTCCCGAGTGATCACGGCCCGATAGTATAGCACGGCAGACGGACAAGAATGTAGGGCCACAGATGAATGTACTAGCATCCTATACTAAGCATATAGGATTGCAGGTAAGGTAACAACAGAAGTAACAAGGACAGGCTATGCAACAGTATAGGAGTATCTGAAAGCAGTAACCTACTACACTACTCTAATGCAAGCAGTATAGAGAAGAGTAGGCGATATCTGGTGATCAAGGGGGGGGCTTGCCTGGTTGCTCTGGCAAGAGAGAGGGGTCGTCAACACCGTAGTCGAACTGGGCAGCAGCAGCGTCGGTCTCGTAGTCTATCGGAGAGAAGAGGGGGAAGAAACAATGAATACCAAGTAAACAGATGCATATTGATGCATGACATGTCAAGAAGCGATGCTAGGCGTGCCCTAACGTGGTATGAGGTGGTACTGGTTAAGGGGGGAATCATCCGGGAAAGTATTCCCGCTGTTTCGTGTTTTCAGGCAGAGGAGCCGGAGGGGGAAAGTTGCGGGTTCGATAGGTTAGGGGGGTGTGGCGGACGAACGGACTGCGTATCCGAATTCGTCCCGTCGTTCTGAGCAACTTTCATGTTGAAAATATTTTAATCCGAGTTACGGATTAAAAGATATGATTTTTTAAAGATTTTATTAATTTCTGGAATTTAATCAATTAATTATTTAATTCGAAAAATGGAATTATGACGTCAGCATGATGCCATGCTGACGTCAGCAGTCAACAGGGTTGACTAGGTCAACCCGGACATGTGGGTCCCGTTCGTCATACTTTGTTAACTAATTATCTTAGTTAAGTTTAATTAACAGTAGTTAATTAGGTTAATTAGTCGTTAGGTTTAATTAATCAGGATCAATTAAATTAATTATTTACTTAATTAATTAATTAATTAATTAATTTTATTCATTTTTATTTTTATTAATTATATTTATCTAAATTCCTTTTCCCTTTTCTTTTATTTTAAAAACGTCCTGGGGGTGGGGCCCCCATGTCATAGGCAGGGGG
>NC_041390.1:620782646-620791240 GCF_002162155.2 Triticum dicoccoides | reverse complement strand
GCCAGGTGGGGGCTTGGCCCAGTTGGGCCAGTGGGGTTTTCTCCCCCTCTCCCATTTTTGTTTTCTTTGTCTTTTCTTATTTTTTTTCTGTTTTATTTTATTTAGTCTATCTAGATACTTTATAAAAATGTGTGCACCCCACCATAATTAACTTTGTAATATTTGACAACCCCCGAACATTTTAGATTTATTTTTTGAAAACTTTTATTGTTTGCCTATGTTTTCAATTGAATTTGAACCGGGTTCGAATCAACGTGAGTTTAATCACGGTAACCGAGGTGACGTGGCATCATTAGCAGGGATTACTGTAGCTTAATTATCCGGGTGTTACAAATCTCCTCCACTACAAGAAATCTCGTCCCGAGATTTAGGAGGTAGAAGGAAAAAGTGCGGGGTATTCATCTCGAAGACGATCATCGCGTTCCCAGGTGGCTTCGTCTTCAGAGTGATTTGACCACTGGACTTTGAGGAACTTGATCGCCTTCTGACGTGTGCGGCGTTCAGCTTGGTCGAGAATGCGGACCGGATGCTCTTTATAGGAGAGGTCCTGTTGCAATTCGAGCACTTCATGGTCCACTGCTCGGATTGGGTCCTTGAAGCAGCGTCGGAGTTGTGACACGTGGAACACATCGTGAACCTGTGAAAGGTTCGACGGAAGCTCCAGTTGATATGCCACTTTTCCATGCCTTTCCAGAATAGTGAATGGGCCAATATAGCGAGGAGCTAGCTTGCCCTTGATCCCGAAGCGGTGAGCACCCTTCATTGGTGTAACGCGAAGATAGGCCTTTTCGCCAGGTTGATAGACCATGTCTTTATGATGACGGTCATAATTACTCTTTTGACGTGACTGAGCAGTCTTGAGATTCTCGCGAATAATGCGGACTTGTTCTTCGGCATGTTGGATAATATCCGGACCGAAGAGTGGACGTTCCCCAGTTTCTGACCAGTTCAGAGGAGTTCGGCACTTTCGTCCATATAACACTTCGAAGGGGGCCATCTTCAGACTAGCTTGATAGCTATTATTATAAGAGAACTCAGCATACGGGAGAGATTCCTCCCATTTCTTGCCGAAGGAAACGACACAGGCTCGAAGCATGTCTTCGAGAATTTGGTTGACACGTTCAACTTGCCCTTGAGACTGCGGATGAAACGCAGTACTGAAAGATAAATGAGTCCCCATAGCTTCTTGAAAACTTGCCCAAAATCTTGAAGTGAATAAGCTGCCACGGTCCGAACTGATAACCAGTGGAATACCGTGAAGTGAAACAATTCTGGACATATAGAGAATTGCAAGCTGACTAGCAGTGATCGTTTCTTTGACCGCCAGAAAATGGGCAACTTTAGAAAGCCGGTCAATGACGACAAGAATTGCATCATTACCTTTCTGCGATTTGGGAAATCCAGTGACGAAGTCCATTTCAACATGGTCCCATTTCCATTCAGGAATAGAGATAGGTTGCAGAGTTCCAGCAGGCCTTTGATGTTCTGCTTTGATACAACGACAAACGTCACACTCAGCAACATAGCGAGCAATGTCTTGCTTCATATTAGACCACCAGAATCTCTGACGAATGTCTTGATACATCTTCGTACTACCAGGATGGATACATAGAGGCGTATCATGAGCTTCTTTCATAACTTTCTGAGTCATATTCAGGTTTTCCTTCTTACACGGCACCACTAGGCGGCCTTTGAAGTACAAGGCGCCATCATCAGCAATAGTGAAGGATGAGGGACTTCCTTCTTTGAGGTCTTGCTTAATCTTGTAGACTTCAGAGTCAAATCCCTGCATTGTCTTTATGGTGCCCACGAGATCGGGTTCAACAGCCAGGGTATAGAGGGAACCCTGGGAAACAACACGGAGATTCATCTTGCGGAACTCCGGAGGAGGGGGAGCGAGTGCACCCGGAGGAACAATATGGAGGTTTAGCTTTCTGAATTCTTTAACAAGTGAGGGCTGAACTTTGTGAACCTGAAGGTGGTTGCAGTAAGACTTGCGGCTCAAGGCATCAGCCATTACATTAGCCTTGCCTGGCGTATAGGAAATACCCAAATCAAAGTCTGCAACAGTCTCCATCCATCTCTGCTGACGGAGGTTCAGGTCTGGCTGAGTAAACAGATACTTCAGACTTTGGTGGTCGGTGAAGATCTCGCAACGATTACCGAGAAGGTAATGTCACCACTGCTTTAGCGCATGAATGACAGCAGCAAACTCGAGGTCGTGAACTGGGTAGTTCTCTTCGTGAGGGCGCAACTGTCGAGAGGCATAAGCAACCACTTTGCGCTCTTGCATTAGGACACCGCCTAATCCTTGACGAGAAGCGTCGCATTAAATGACAAAGTCCTTCTTAGTATCAGGAGGAGCTAGCACTGGGGCAGAAGTCAACTTGTCTTTGAGTGCCTGGAAACTTTCCTGACACTTATCTGTCCATTGGAATTTGACGCCCTTATGCAACAGGTTAGTCAGAGGCCTGGCAATCTTGGAGAAGTTCTCGACGAATCGACGGCAATAGCTGGCGAGACCGAGAAAACTTCTGACTTGCTTAACGTTCTTCGGAGGAGTCCAATCGAGAATAGCCTGAACTCTTTCAGGGTTGACGGCAATACCATCCTTAGAAATGACATGCCCAAGATAGGTTACTTCGGGAAGCCAGAATTCACATTTGGAGAACTTGGCATAGAGTTGATGCTCTCGTAGCTTTTCCAGCACAAGACGAAGATGTTCAGCATGTTCTTCTTCATTCTTGGAGAATATCAGGATATCATCCAGATAAACCACGACGAACTTGTCGAGGTAATCCATGAATATATAGTTCATCAAGCGAGAGAAGGTGGCTGGAGCATTGGTTAAGCCGAAAGACATGACAGTGTACTCGTATGAACCATAACGAGTCACAAAGGCGGTCTTGGGGATATCCTCCTCATGAACACGGATCTGGTGGTAACCCAACCTCAAGTCGAGTTTCGAGAACACTGACGAACCAGCCAGTTGATCATAAAGATCATTGATCCGAGGAAGAGGATACTTATTCTGAATGGTAGCTTGATTTATAGGACAGTAGTCTTGGACCAATCGGTTTGTCCCATCCTTCTTCTTGACAAAGAGAGAAGGTGCTCCCCAAGGTGAGCAACTTGGGCGAATGAAACCACTTTGAAGAGATTTGTCGATTTCCTCCTTTAGCTCAAGGAGTTCATGCGGCGGCATCTTGTAGGGTCGCTTGGCTATAGGAGTGGTGCCTGGTTTCAAGTCGATGACGAATTCGACAGCTCTAGCAGGGGAATCCCTGGAAGTTCTTCAGGAAAAACGTCTGGGAAATCGCAAACGACAGGAATGTTTTCAATACCCTCTAGTGGTGCGGCGTTCAATGCATTCAATGCATAGAGCCTTGCCTCGGCATTTTGCACCAGATGAGCTTGGTAAGTGACTATTTCATCGGAAGGGTGTAGCAGATGGATGGTCTTAGTGACGCAAACTATAGAAGCAGTATGCGCTTTTAACCAATTCATTCCCAGGATGAGGTCAATGCTACAAGACTTCAGTACGATGGGTGAGACAAGGAATTCCAGTCCTTCGATTTCAACGGGAACGTCGTGACTAATCATAGAGGTTTGACATTGACCCGCTGGAGTGTGCACTACTAGCGCAGTGTTCATCTCTTCATATTTAATGCCATGCATGAATGCAAACTCTGCTGATATGAATGAATGCGATGCTCTTGAATCGAATAAAACAGATGCAGGTACTGAATTTACGAGGAGTGTACCCATCACGGTAGCAGGCTGGTCTTGAGCTTCGTTCAGATCAACGTGGTTGGCATGAACTTGACCATAAGGCTTGGCAGTGTTGTTGCGGGGCTGGGTGTTTCCACGGCCAGCTGCTGGAAGGGCCAGCTGATTCTGGTTCTGGTTGCATTCTCTAGCACGGTGCCCTGGTTGTCCGCACCTGAAGCACAAGCCATTATTGGGGGTGGGAACAGGAGCTTGGGGTGGTGGAGCTGGAAGCTTTGGCTGCTTAGTTGTAGGCAGACGAGGTGCAGCATAGTTCTGCCTTGGAGCAGGTGCATTCGGCTGGTACATACTGTTGGGAATCCATATCTTGCGCTTCTGCGAGGACGGGCCCGAAGATGAGCCCGTGTCACGGTTGCGCCTGTTAGAGCTCTGGTATTCCTGCAGACCAGTTTCGACATTGATAGCTTTGTTCACCAAGGTGGCGAAATCAGCAAAGTCGTGCACTAGAAGTGCGAGCTTGATGTCAGCTTGAAGGCCGTCACGGAACTTCTCCTGCCTGCGTGCATCAGTTGCAATGTCCTCTTCAGCATAGCGAGACAAGTCCACGAACTCTCGCTGATAAGCTTCAACAGTCTTGTTGCCTTGGGTGAGGTTGCGGAACTCACGCTTCTTCCGGTCCATGACTCCTTGAGGGATGAAGCAGGCACGGAAAGCAGTTTGGAAGTCTGGCCAGGTGATGATTGTTCCAACTGGCAGAGTACGCCTGTGGCTGTCCCACCATTGAGCTGCGGGTCCCTTCAGGAAGAAGGAAGCAAAAGTGACATAGCTGGCAGGGGCTACATCAGCAGACTCCATCTCATAGGTGATGTCACGGAGCCAGTCATCAGCATCCAGCGGCTGGGTTGAGCTGCGGTACACACTTGGGTTGAGGCGTATGAAATCCTGCAGAGTTGTTGTGTTTGGCTGCTGGTTCATATTGGGGCGAGGAAACTGAGCCATCATGTTCTCCATGAATTGGCGATTCATCTCAAGCTGTTGGATCATACCAGCCATGTACTCAGGCGGTGGTGGGAAGTTGCCACCACGACCACGACCAGCTGGTCTAACCATCCTGCTAATATATAACAGGGGTAGTTCAGCATTTGAGAAATTATGCAAAGGACAAGAATCATTCATGATGAAACATGTATAATGAAAGCAGCATGATAGGAATTACATAGTAGTCGGCATATCTTACGAAAGGGATCATGCATAGAGTTCGATACATAGAGTTCAGTACATAGACTAAGACATCATAGGCGGCACGCAGGCTCGCGGCGAATGCATCTAACACTAACAAGCAGGCCTACATCAGTCCCACGCGGTACTGCGGAGGTAGCAGTAGCCTGAAAGCTGGTAGTGTGGCAGCGGATAGTCCTCCACGTCAGTGACCTGGGGGCCGCGGATACTCTGGTGCAGAACCCGACGACCAAGTGGCAGAAGAGGACCAAGTGCGGGAGAGTAGCCTCCCACGTCTGGCCAACCGACACCCTGGGGCATCTTGGTCCTGGCTGGGTAGATCGCAGAACGCGGCAGCTCTCTGGATCGGACAAAGGGGTGCAACAGCGTCAGAGCACGGTAAAGGTGTTGACGGGTGATGTACAACTCGTGGCGAAGAGCTCGGTTAGCTCGATCCAGCCCATCAGCATGCAGAACAAAGTTCTGATGGTAGAAGGGCTCTCTGGTGACAGTGGAGTAGGCAGCAGTGTAGTAACCCTCCTCACCAACATCAGACGCGATAGCAATGTGCCTGAAGGGGGAGGTGTCCAACTCTCGATACTCTGCATGAAGACGTGTCAGAGCAGCATAAGCAGCATCGTGGACTGCCATATCGATAGTCACCCCAACACCATGTGCGGTGTGCAGCACAGTAGTGGAGTCATACTCCCGAGAGTAGAGGTGGACGATGGCGCGGTACTGCTCCTGGTTATAGTCCTGGTACTCCTCATAGACGGAGTACTCAGGGTGCCAGCGATAACCCAGATAGGTCATCATCTCTGCTAGCACCGCAGGTGATCCCGAGGCACCAATGGCCGTCGTGTGGCGGACAACCTGCCTCGTGGGTTCCATCTGAAAACAAAGATGTTTCAAAGGAGTCAATGACAGTGTGGAAATCGTCCAAAATACTATTCCAAGAATACTATGGCTTTATCCAACTTTGGGGTGAATGTGGTCACGGGATCCTAGTGTTAGTTAGTAAATTCGTTTAACCCGAGTAGAAGAGAGTTCAAAGTCCTAGAGTAAAGGTCGAGGA
This sequence comes from Triticum dicoccoides, assembly GCF_002162155.2. Classification (NCBI taxonomy): domain Eukaryota; kingdom Viridiplantae; phylum Streptophyta; class Magnoliopsida; order Poales; family Poaceae; genus Triticum; species Triticum dicoccoides. Next base: position 620,785,218 of record NC_041390.1, on the reverse strand, counting down.
GTAAAAGATCCTAATACCACCCAATGGCGACGTGGGCCCGTAAGGCACACAGCCAAGTTAGTAAAAGTTTTTGCAATGTCTAGACTCGACTTCGGCCAAGGAGTGTGGATGGGGGATTCCTATAGGCAGTCGGCTCTGATACCAACTTGTGACGCCCCCGATTCAATCGTACACTAATCATGCACGCAAACGTGTACGATCAAGATCAGGGACTCACGGGAAGATATCACAACACAACTCTAAAACATAAATAAGTCATACAAGCATCATAATACAAGCCAGGGGCCTCGAGGGCTCGAATACAAGTGCTCGATCATAGACGAGTTAGCGGAAGCAACAATATCTGAGTACAGACATAAGTTAAACAAGTTGCCATAAGATGGCTAGCACAAACTGGGATACAGATCGAAAGAGGCGCAGGCCTCCTGCCTGGGATCCTCCTAACTACTCCTGGTCGTCGTCAGCGGGCTGCACGTAGTAGTAGGCACCTCCAGTGTAGTAGTCGTTATCGACGGTGGCGTCTGGCTCCTGGGCTCCATCGTCTGGTTGCAGCAATCGAGTAGAGGTAGGGGAAAAGGGGGAACAAGGCAACCGTGAGTACTCATCCAAAGTACTCGCAAGCAAGGAGCTACACTACATATGCATGGATATATGTGTAAAGGGCCATATCAGTGGACTAAACTGCAGAATGCCAGAATAAGAGGGGGATAGCTAGTCTTAACGAAGACTACGCTTCTGGTCACCTGTCTTGCAACAGGTAGAAGAGGACGATCTGAAGTCCTCCAAGTAACATCACATAGCAATAATCCTACCCGGCGATCCCCTCCTCATATCCCTGAGAGAGAGCGACCACCGGTTGTATCTGGCACTTGGAAGGGTGTGTTTTATCAAGTATCCGATTCTAGTTGTCATAAGCTCAAGGTACAACTCCAAGTCGTCCTGTTACCGAAGATCACGGCTATTCGAATAGATTAACTTCCCTGCAGGGGTGCACCATCTTACCCAGCACACTTGATCCCATTTGGCCGGACACACTTTCCTGGGTCATGCCCGGCCGCGGAAGATCAACACGTCGCAGCCCTACCTAGGCTCAACAGAGAGGCCAGCATGCCGGTCTAAACCTAAGCGCACAAGGGTCTGGGCCCATCGCCCAATGCACACCTGCACGTTGCGAACGCGGCCGGAAGCAGACCTAGCCTAGTGGCGTTCCAGTCCAATCCAGCGCGCGCCGCTCAGTCGCTGGTGTCACGAAGTGCTTCGGCTGATACCACGACCCCGGGATACCCATAACTACTCCCGCGTAGATGGTTAGTGCGTATAAGCTCGTAGCCAACTCAGATCAAATACCAAGACCTCGTTAAGCGTGTTAAGTATCCGCGAACGCCGAACCGGGCTAGGCCCACCTCTCTCCTAGGCGGTCTCAACCTGCCCTGTCGCTCCGCCTCAAGATCCACTCGCGGGTGCTCCACCAGCCGACCCGACTTTAGTCTCACATGTATCATGTATAAGTATATAGTATATACCCGTGATCACCTCCCGAGTGATCACGGCCCGATAGTATAGCACGGCAGACGGACAAGAATGTAGGGCCACAGATGAATGTACTAGCATCCTATACTAAGCATATAGGATTGCAGGTAAGGTAACAACAGAAGTAACAAGGACAGGCTATGCAGCAGTATAGGAGTATCTGAAAGCAGTAACCTGCTACACTACTCTAATGCAAGCAGTATAGAGAAGAGTAGGCGATATCTGGTGATCAAGGGGGGGGGGGCTTGCCTGGTTGCTCTGGCAAGAGAGAGGGGTCGTCAACACCGTAGTCGAACTGGGCAGCAGCAGCGTCGATCTCGTAGTCTACCGGAGAGAAGAGGGGGAAGAAACAATGAATACCAAGTAAACAGATGCATATTGATGCATGACATGTCAAGAAGCGATGCTAGGCGTGCCCTAACGTGGTATGAGGTGGTACTGGTTAAGGGGGGAATCATCCGGGAAAGTATTCCCGGTGTTTCGTGTTTTCGGGCAGAGGAGCCGGAGGGGGAAAGTTGCGGGTTCGATAGGTTAGGGGGGTGTGGCGGACGAACGGACTGCGTATCCGAATTCGTCCCGTCGTTCTGAGCAACTTTCATGTTGAAAATATTTTAATCCGAGTTACGGATTAAAAGATATGATTTTTTAAAGATTTTATTAATTTCTGGAATTTAATCAATTAATTATTTAATTCGAAAAATGGAATTATGACGTCAGCATGATGCCATGCTGACGTCAGCAGTCAACAGGGTTGACTAGGTCATCCCGGATATGTGGGTCCCGTTCGTTATACTCTGTTAACTAATTATCTTAGTTAAGTTTAATTAACAGTAGTTAATTAGGTTAATTAGTCATTAGGTTTAATTAATCAGGATCAATTAAATTAATTATTTACTTAATTAATTAATTAATTAATTTTATTCATTATTATTTTTATTAATTATATTTATCTAAATTCCTTTTCCCTTTTCTTTTATTTTAAAAACGTCCTAGGGGGTGGGGCCCCCATGTCATAGGCAGTGGGGGTGGACCGGTCAGCCCA
>NC_041390.1:620743876-620781877 GCF_002162155.2 Triticum dicoccoides | reverse complement strand
GGGTTGGGCCGGGCCAGGGGGTGGCCGGCTGGGCCAGGTGGGGGCTTGGCCCAGTTGGGCCAGTGGGGTTTTCTCCCCCTCTCCCATTTTTGTTTTCTTTGTCTTTTCTTATTTTTTTTCTGTTTTATTTTATTTAGTCTATCTAGATACTTTATAAAAATGTGTGCACCCCACCATAATTAACTTTGTAATATTTGACAACCCCCGAACATTTTAGATTTAATTTTTGAAAACTTTTATTGTTTGCCTATGTTTTCAATTGAATTTGAACCGGGTTCGAATCAACGTGAGTTTAATCACGGTAACCGAGGTGATGTGGCATCATTAGCAGGGATTACTGTAGCTTAATTATTCGGGTGTTACATTGGGCCCTCTCACACCCACATACGGCCTCAGGCCCAACACACACTTGCTTACATGGCCTCTGGCCCAACACGTCTAGCTAGCTCTGTTGCAGTTCAGTTAACTGAACTGCACTTTCAGTCCGCTGCGGATGTATTATACGTCTCTGTCATATCTATAATTTTTGATTGTTCCATGCCAATATTCTACAATTTTCATATACTTTTGGCAACTTTTTATACTATTTTTGGGACTAACATATTGAGCTAGTGCCTAGTGCCAGTTCCTGTTTGTTGCATGTTTTTTGTTTCGCAGAAAATCCATATCAAACGGAGTCCAAATGGGATAAAAACGGATGGAGAATATTTATGGAATATTTGTGAAATATGGGAAGAAGAATCAATGCGAGACGGTGCCCGAGGGGGCCACGAGGTAGGGGGTTCGCCTGCCCCCCTGGGCGCGCCCTTGACCCTCGTGGCCCCCCCTAAGGCGGTTGCTGCTCTTATTTGGCCGCAAGAAAGCTAATTTTTGGATAAAAATCTGGGCGAAGGTTTCAATCCAATCGGAGTTACAGATCTCCGGATATATAAGAAACGGTGAAAGGGCAGAATCCGAGAACGCAGAAACAGAGAGAGACAGAGAGACAGATCCAATATCGAAGGGGCTCTCGCCTCTCCCATGCCATGGAGACCAAGGACCAGAGGGGAAACCCTTCTCCCATATAGGGAGAAGGTCAAGGAAGAAGAAGAATAAGGGGGGAGGCTCTCTCCCCTCGCTTCCGGTGGCGTCGGAACACAGCCGAGGCCATCATCATCAGCACGATCTTCACCAACACCTACACCATCTTAATGCTATGGTTGGGTTTTACCTTAATGAATGTTAGTAGTTGGGAGAACTATGCTTGAGATATGATTATACTTTTTGCTCTAGGATGAAGGCTCCACACCTTCCCTTTTCATGCAAATTTAATGATTATAAAACCTTGGCTTCTTATGCTAATGGTATATATGATTACTATGATGTGGAACAAATAGAAGAATTTGTTGCTTTTATGGGTGCTTATGAAATTGAATCTTTGTTTAAAGAGTGTGAAAATTTTGATGATTTAATTTATAGACCTGAAAATTTAGCTATCCTTAAATATTGCTATGAGAATTATGAATTCAATTCTGATATTGATGATTTTATTGAGAGAGTCTCCACTGTCCAAGAAGAGACTAATATTTTGCAAGAGTCTATGGAAGAAGAAATTAATGACATTGTGAGCTCATTGGATGAAAAAGATGAGGAGGAGAGTGAAGAAAAAAAGGAGGAAGAGCAGATTGATCACCCGTGCCCACCTTCTAATGAGAGTAACTCTTCAACTCATACATTGCTTAATTTCCCTTTGTGCTTACCGAAGGATGAATGCTGTGACGATTGTTATGACCCCGTTGATTCTTTTGAAATATCCCTTTTTGATTATGCTTGCTATGCTTGTGGCCAAGATGCCAATATGAATTATGCTTATGGAGATGAACTTGCTATAGTTCCTTATGTTAAACATGAAATTTTTGCTATTGCACCCACGCATGATAGTCCTATTATCTTTTTGAATTCTCCCAACTATGCTATATCGGAGAAGTTTACCCTTATTAAGGATTATATTGATGTGTTTCGTTTTACTATTACACATGATGATTTTGATAGATATAATATGCATGTGCTTGCTGCTCCTACTTGCAATTATTATGAGAGAGGAACTACATCTCCGCATCTTTATGTTTCCAACACAAAAAAATTGCAAGAAACTGTTTATACTATGCATTGGCCTTTACTTTGTGTGCATGAATTGTTCTTTTATGACATCTCCGCCTCTTTATGTTCCATTTCTGCTCAGCGTCTCGTCCACGGTACACTATGTAGCCGCCCACTTGGGCCCTCTCACACCCACACACGGCCTCAGGCCCAACACGTCTAGCTAGCTCTGTTGCAGTTCAGTTAACTGAACTGCACTTTCAGTCCGCTGCGGATGTATTATACGTCTCTGTCATATCTATAATTTTTGATTATTCCATGCCAATATTCTACAATTTTCATATACTTTTGGCAACTTTTTATACTATTTTTGGGACTAACATATTGATCCAGTGCCCAGTGCCAGTTCCTGTTTGTTGCATGTTTTTTGTTTCGCAGAAAATCCATATCAAACGGAGTCCAAATGGGATAAAAACGGACGGAGAATATTTTTGGAATATTTGTGAAATATGGGAAGAAGAATCAATGCGAGACGGTGCCCGAGGGGGGCACGAGGTAGGGGGTGCGCCTGCCCCCCTGGGCGCGCCCTTGACCCTCGTGGGCCCCCCTAAGGCGGTTGCTGCTCTTCTTTGGCCGCAAGAAAGCTAATTTTTGGATAAAAATCTGGGTGAAGGTTTCAATCCAATCGGAGTTACAGATCTCCGGATATATAAGAAACGGTGAAAGGGCAGAATCCGAGAACGCAGAAACAGAGAGAGACAGAGAGACAAATCCAATATCGAAGGGGCTCTCGCCCCTCCCATGCCATGGAGACCAAGGACCAGAGGGGAAACCCTTCTCCCATATAGGGAGAAGGTCAAGGAAGAAGAAGAATAAGGGGGGAGGCTCTCTCCCCTCGCTTCCGGTGGTGTCGGAACGCGGCCGAGGCCATCATCATTAGCACGATCTTCACCAATACCTACGCCATCTTAATGCTATGGTTGGGTTTTACCTTAATGAACGTTAGTAGTTGGGAGAACTATGCTTGAGATATGATTATACTTTTTGCTCTAGGATGAAGGCTCCACACCTTCCCTTTTCATGCAAATTTAATGATTATAAAACCTTGGCTTCTTATGCTAATGGTATATATGATTACTATGTTGTGGAACAAATAGAAGAATTTGTTGCTTTTATGGGTGCTTATGAAATTGAATCTTTGTTTAAAGAGTGTGAAAATTTTGATGATTTAGTTTATAGACCTGAAAATTTAGCTATCCTTAAATATTTCTATGAGAATTATGAATTCAATTCCGATATTGATGATTTTATTGAGAGAGTCTCCGCTGTCCAAGAAGATACTAATATTTTGCAAGAGTCTATGGAAGAAGAAATTAATGACATTGTGAGCTCATTGGATGAAAAAGATGAGGAGGAGAGTGAAGAAAAAAAAGGAGGAAGAGCAGATTGATCACCCGTGCCCACCTTCTAATGAGAGTAACTCTTCAACTCATACATTGCTTAATTTCCCTTCGTGCTTACCGAAGGATGAATGCTATGACGATTGTTATGATCCCGTTGATTCTTTTGAAATATCCCTTTTTGATTATGCTTGCTATGCTTGTGGCCAAGATGCCAATATGAATTATGCTTATGGAGATGAACTTGCTATAGTTCCTTATGTTAAACATGAAATTGTTGCTATTGCACCCACACATGATAGTCCTATTATCTTTTTGAATTCTCCCAACTATGCTATATCGGAGAAGTTTACCCTTATTAAGGATTATATTGATGTGTTGCGTTTTACTATTACACATGATGATTTTGATAGATATAATATGCATGTGCTTGCTGCTCCTACTTGCAATTATTATGAGAGAGGAACTACATCTCCGCCTCTTTATGTTTACAACACAAAAAAATTGCAAGAAACTGTTTATACTATGCATTGGCCTTTATTTTGTGTGCATGAATTGTTCTTTTATGACATCTCCGCCTCTTTATGTTCCATTTCTGCTCAGCGTCTCGTCCATGGTACACTATGTAGCCGCCCACTTGGGCCCTCTCACCCCCACACACGGCCTCAGGCCCAACACGTCTAGCTAGCTCTGTTGCAGTTCAGTTAACTGAACTGCACTTTCAGTCCGCTGCGGATGTGTGATACGTCTCCGTCGTATCTATAATTTTTGATTGTTCCATGCCAATATTCTACAACTTTCATATACTTTTGGCAACTTTTTATACTTTATTGGGGACTAACATATTGATCCAGTGCCCAGTGCCAGTTCCTGTTTGTGCATGTTTTTTGTTTCGCAGAAAATCCATATCAAACAGAGTCCAAATGGGATAAAAACGGACGGAGATTATTTTTGGAATATATGAAAAATATGGGAAGAAAAATCCACGCAAGACGGTTCCCGAGGGGGGCACGAGGCAGGGGCGCGCCCCTGACCCTCGTGGGCCCCCCGTAAGGCGGTTGCTGCTATTCTTTTGCCGCAAGAAAGCTAATTTCAGGGAAAAAATCTCGGCGAAGATTTCGGTCCAATCAGAGTTACGGATCTCCGTATATATACGAAATGGTGAAAGGGCAGCCAGAGAGAACGCAAAAACAGAGAGAGATAGAGAGACAGATCCAATCTCGGAGGGGCTCTTGCCCCTCCCATGCCATGGAGGTCAAGGACCAGAGGGTAAACCCTTCTCCCATCTAGGGAGGAGGTCAAGGAAGAAGAAGAAGAATAAGAAGAAGGCCCCCCCTCTCCCCTTCTCTTCCAGTGGCGCCGGAACGCTGCCGTGGCCACCATCATCATCACCGCAATCTACACCAACACCTCCGCCATCTTCACCAACATCTCCATCACCTTCCCCCCTCTATCTACTGCGGTCCACTCTCCCGCAACCCGTTGTACCCTCTACTTGAACATGGTGCTTTATGCTTCATATTATTATCCAATGATGTGTTGCCATCCTATGATGTCTGAGTAGATTTTCGTTGTCCTATCGGTGGTTGATGAACTGCTATGATTGGTTTAATTTGCTTGTGGTTATGTTGCTGTGCTTTGGTGCCCATCATATGAGCGCGCGCGTGGATCACACCATAGGGTTAGTTGTATGTTGATAGGACTATGTATTGGAGGGCAAGAGTGACAGAAGCTTCAACCCAGCATAGAAATTGATGCATACGGATTGAAGGGGGACCAATATATCTTAATGCTATGGTTGGGTTTTATCTTAATGAACGTTAGTAGTTGCGGATGCTTGCTAATAGTTCCAATCATAAGTGCATAGAATTCCAAGTCAGGGATGACATGCTAGCAGTGGCCTCTACCACATAAAACTTGCTATCGGTCTAGTAAAGTAGTCAATTGCTTAGGGATAATTTCACAACTCCTACCACCACTTTTCACACTCGCTATATTTACTTTATTGTGTCTTTATCTAAACAGCCCCTACTTTTTATTTATGCGCTCTTTATTATCTTGCAAACCTATCCAAAAACACCTACAAAAGTACTTCTAGTTTCATACTTGTTCTAGGTAAAGCAAACGTTAAGCGTGCGTAGAGTTGTATCGGTGGTCGATAGAACTTGAGGGAATATTTGTTCTACCTTTAGTTCCTCGTTGGGTTTGACACTCTTACTTATCGAAAGAGGCTACGATTGATCCCCTATACTTGTGGGTTATCACCATCGTCGACGCATATTCACCCAAAGGATTCTGGCATGCAAACATGCTACCAGCGCATGGTATGTGCTTTCCTCCTCCACACCACATAAAGAGCATGTCGATCTAGTCGATAAGTGTCTATACTGTTTGCACTGTTGTGTAGCCAGTGTACCGGTAACAACCCTCCAAGCGGTAATCTTCATCTTTTGCGGAACATTAGACTTCCAGACAAGGTTCCACAAGGAACCTTCCCCGTCCGGGTTAGTACTGGAGGAGCCATTAGCAAAGGCAGCCTTGTGTTCCTGGGCAGAAAGCCTATAAGCACTTTTCACCATAAACACTCCGCTCTTCTCTGGAAACCAAGAAAGAAAATCACCACGTTGGCGAGGGGAGGTCCTGATTTTCAGAATGTGATCCACATTCATTGGCCAGAAGAACTCATGCAGCCGTTCTGATCTCCAAGCACCGTTGTCATCCAAGAAATCTGACACCCGATTTAATCTACAGTTTCTTTTAGGAGTAATTGGCCCAAATGAATCTGGTCTCGGAATCCAAGGATCCCTCCATGTACGTATAGATGTGCCATTCCCCACGCACCATATTACCCCTTTCTTTACCAATTCAAGTCCGTATAAAATGCCCTTCTAAACCTCTAAACCACTGCTTGGGAAGACAGTGTCCAATAACTGGCCATGTGGGTAGTACTTGACCTTTAAAAGCCTTGAGCACAAACTGTCGGTGGAATCGAGTAGCCTCCACGCTTGTTTGGCTAGCAGGGCCTGATTAAACAATCTCATGTCACGGAAGCCCATTCCCCCCATGGATTTAGGAAGCCTCAACTTATCCCAACTCATCCATGCCATCTTTCTTTTCCCATTCTCAATGCCCCACCAGTATTGGCGAACCATACGTGTAAGCTCGTCACATACCGATGCAGGAAGTTTGAACACACTCATTACATAAGTTGGAATGGCTTGAGCAACAGCCTTGATGAGAATCTCCTTATTGCTCGAGGACATATATTGCTCGCTCCAATCAACAAGTCTCTTCCTTAAACGATCTTGGGTAGTTTCAAAGCTACCTTTGTGCATTCTTCCTTCAGGGACCGGCAAGCCCAAATATTTTGGTTCAAAAACCTCCTGAGTAATCTCCAACACATTCTTCACCTCCTGGATCACATTAGGAAGGCAGTGATTCGAGAAAAGGATGGAACACTTCAACGGATTAATAAGTTGGCCCGTCGCCGACGCAAATGTGTTCAACAAACCTTTTACCAAAGTTGCATGTTGCTCTGTCACATGGAAGAACAAGAGAGAGTCGTCCGCAAACAGAATATGCGAGATCTCTGGAGCACTTCTGCTGATTTTCACCCCCTTAAGATCATCCTCCCTTGTAGCCTTATTTATGAGAGATGAGAGTGCGTCAGCTACAAAAAGGAAGAGAAAGGGGGACATCGGATCACCTTGATGGAGTCCCTGGAGGGGGAGAAAGCCTCCAATAACTTGCCATTGAACTTTACCGAATATTTCACCGAAGATACACATGCCATCACACGCGAAATCCAAAGCTGAGAAAAACCCCATTTAGCTAGAGCCTTCTCCAAAAACTCCCAATCCACCCGATCATAAGCCTTAGATAAATCAAGCTTGTAGGCACGTAAGGCGGGAGAATTATTTTTTGTTTCCTGGATATGATGAATACACTCGAATGCAATGATGGAGTTGTCAAATATGAGCCTCCCTGGAATAAAGGCGCTTTGATTCTCCGAGATGAGCACTGCTAGGAGAGGTTGTAATCTATTCACCATGCATTTAGACACAACTTTATAAACCACATTACACAGGCTAATCGGTCTGAAGTCTTTTAGTTCCTTTGGATGTGGAACCTTAGGAATCAGCACGATCATCGTGTCATTAACTCCATCCGGCATAATGCCCGCGACAAAGAAATCCTGCACCGCGGCAACAATTTCAACCTTCAAATTCGCCCAATTCCGCTGGTAGAATCTTGCCGGAAACCCATCACACCCCGGGCCCTTCAAGGGGCCGATTTGAAACAAGGCATCCGAGATTTCTGACTCAGAATAAGGTTTACACAGTGACACGTTCATCTCTTCCGTAACCTTAGGTACTATACACTCAAGAACCTCCCCTAGTGACAGGGTGGGATCTTTTGTAAATATCTCCTTGAAGTAGGAGTGCGCCATACATTCCATGTCCGTCGGGGCGCTGCACCACGACCCATCAAGTTTCTGCAGCCGCTGAATAAGGTTTCTACGAGCTCGCCATACTGCCCGGCGATACAGATACTTTGTGTTGCGCTCGCCTTCCTTCAACCAGGAAATACGGGATCGCTGGAGCCAAAGCATCTCCTCCCTATAGAGCAGCTCGTCTAGCTGGTTCATTTTTTTATCGTAGAAGGGTCCGGTCTGCCCCGGACACTTGTAGTTCAGCTAGTGTGACCGGAGCGACCCAATTTCTTTTAGAATATCTCCAAAGTGTGTGTTACTCCACTGCTTTAGATCTTTCATCAGCTCCTTCAATGAATTTGCCACCGACCCAAGGTTGCCGCGTGGTTTATGCTTATTCCAGCTCCCAGCAATCGTATCTGGAAGCGTGGGATCACGTTCCCACATAATTTCATAGCTCATTGTCGCCGCCCTACGACGCTTATCCTGCACACCCTCTAGTTGGACCAAAAGAGGACTATGGTCAGAGCACGACGTTGCGAGGTGGAGTACCCTCGCCGCCGGGAATATATCACGCCATGCTTCATCCGCACACGCCCGATCCAAACGAACCTGGATGTTACGGTCGGATGCTTGGCCATTATTTTATGTAAAGGGGAGGCCCCAGAAACCGAGATCCTCCAGTTCACACACCTGAAGACAATCTCTGAACAACGCCATTTGAGATTCAGAGCGCATGGACCTGGACAGATGCTCATGCTGCCACAAGGCTTCATTATAGTCACCACAAACCAACCAAGGTTCCCTTGAACTAGCCCGAAGCCTACAAAGATAATACCATATACGGTATCTGTTCTCCACTCTCGGTTCACCATAAACAAAGGTGCATCTCCAAGCCAAGCCGGAGCTCCCATCCTTGATACTGAACATCAATGAAGTGATTGCATGAATCCAGAACTGTTACTGCCAGCGACTCATCCTAGAAGAGAGCTAAGCCGCCACTTCTACCATCACTATTAACACCATGGAAGCCCTTGAGGCCTAGCCTCCAACATAACTTATCCATCCTCGAGGACTCCTGTCTAGTCTCATAAAGGAAGACTAGCTTGGGGTTATTGGCTTTTGAGAGGGCCAACACCTCACGAACTGTCGGGCGGTTCCCCCCTGTCAGTTCCAAGATAGGACATTCATTGCGTCCGGCGGTCCTCCTCGAGGGGGGGCGCTGATGAAACATTGGTATCATCATCCTTGGTGAGTTTTGCACGTTTGTTGCTTGACGTGCTACTAGTCAGCGAATTAGTTATGCCTAGATCTTTCCCACTACCATCGGTGATGGCAAGGACCGGCTTCGGGGCACCAGGCTTTCCGTTTACCTCAACTGTAACACTATCCACGTTCAACCTCTTTCTAGCATCCCTGTCCACTTTCAGCCTAGTCTCTTGACTCTTTAAGGGGCTTGTAGCTGTATCCATAGTTACCGGGTCCTGGCCTTTCTTTGTAGGGTTTGGAGTACCTACAGGGCTACTCGGCCTCCCCTGTTGCCGAGGGGCAGACGCATTGCCATTGTTTGGATCAGACCTTGACCTATTTGGCCCATCAGCATACAACCAATCCCCATACTTGAGCTTCTTTTCATCATGAATTCCCAGCCCACACTCCTTGTGATCATGACCGATCTGAAGGAAATATGCCCTAGAGGCAATAATAAAGTTATTATTTATTTCCTTATATCATGATAAATGTTTATTATTCATGCTAGAATTGTATTAACCGGAAACATAATACATGTGTGAATACATAGACAAACAGAGTGTCACTAGTATGCCTCTACTTGACTAGCTCATTAATCAAAGATGGTTATGTTTCCTAAGCATGAACAAGGAGTTGTTATTTGATTAACGGGATCACATCATTAGGTGAATGATCTGATTGACATGACCCATTCCATTAGCTTAGCACCCGATCGTTTAGTATGTTGCTATTGCTTTCTTCATGACTTATACATGTTCCTATGACTATGAGATTATGCAACTCCCGTTTGCCGGAGGAACACTTTGTGTGCTACCAAACGTCACAACGTAAATGGGTGATTATAAAGGTGCTCTACAGGTGTCTCCAAAGGTACATGTTGGGTTGGCGTATTTCGAGATTAGGATTTGTCACTCCGATTGTCGGAGAGGTATCTCTGGGCCCTCTCGGTAATGCACATCACATAAGCCTTGCAAGCATTGCAACTAATGAGTTAGTTGCGAGATGATGTATTACGGAACGAGTAAAGAGACTTGCCAGTAACGAGATTGAACTAGGTATTGAGATACCGACGATCGAATCTCGGGCAAGTAACATACCGATGACAAAGGGAACAACGTATGTTGTTATGCGGTCTGACCGATAAAGATCTTCGTAGAATATGTAGGAGCCAATATGAGCATCCAGGTTCCGCTATTGGTTATTGACCGGAGACGTGTCTCGGTCATGTCTACATTGTTCTCGAACCCGTAGGGTCCGCACGCTTAAGGTTTCGATGACAGTTATATTATGAGTTTATGAGTTTTGATGTACCGAAGTTAGTTCGAAGTCCCGGATGTGATCACGGACATGACGAGGAGTCTCGAAATGGTCGAGACATAAAGATTGATATATTGGACGGCTATATTCGGACACCGGAAGTGTTCCGGGTGATTTCGGAGAAAACCGGAGAGCCGGAGGGTTATCGGAACCCCCCCGGGAGAAGTAATGGGCCATATGGGCCTTAGTGGAGAGAGAGAGGGGCAGCCAAAGGTGGGCCGCGCGCCTCCTCCCCCTGGTCCGAATTGGACTAGGAGAGGGGGGCGGCGCCCCCCTTTCCCTCTCCCTCCCCACTTCTTTCCCCCTCCTAGTAGGAGTCCTACTCCTACTAGGAGGAGGACTCCTCCTTGGCCCGCCATAGAGGGCCGGCCGGCCTCCTCCCCCTGATCCTTTATATACGGGGCAGGGGGCACCCCTTGACACACAAGTTGATCCACGTGATCATATTCTTAGCCGTGTGCGGTGCCCCCTTCCACCATAGTCCTCGATAATATTGTAGCGGTGCTTAGGCGAAGCCCTGCGACGGTAGTACATCAAGATCGTCACCACGCCGTCGTGCTGACGGAACTCTTCCCCGACACTTTGCTGGATCGGAGTCCGGGGATCGTCATCGAGCTGAACGTGTGCTAGAACTCGGAGGTGCCGTAGTTTCGGTGCTTGATCGGTCGGGCCGTGGAGACGTACGACTACATCAACCAAGTTAACGCTTCCGTTGTCGATCTACAAGGGTACGTAGATCACACTCTCCCCCTCTCGTTGCTATGCATCACCATGATCTTGCATGTGCGTAGGAATTTTTTTGAAATTACTACGTTCCCCAACACGACCAGACCGCAAGACTTACGGAAACGAGCCAATTTCTCATAACGCACCAAGTAAACCTGACGCTCCTTGGCACGGACAATGCTCACAAACTTCGTAAGGGGCTTTTGGATATCATGGTTTACCCTCACCCTTATGTAATCCCCACGAGTATTTCCATTCAAACGCATCTCTAGGATTTCACCTGCGCCCTTCAGTAGTTTCTCAACAATGTTTTCTTTACAGAAGGGGTCAGGCAGCTTATGGAGCTGCAGCCAAATTGGCATGTGGACGAACACGACGTCCTCAGCTCTACTGAATCCATCATACGGGCAAAGCAGCACCGCCATGTTGCGGAAGAGCCATGGCCCTTGCAACATGATGCGTTCCCAATCTCCCAAGCAAGATGCTTGAACAAAAAATCTATTAGGGCCAACATGCTGAAATCTCACCAGTTGCGCAGGGTTCCAAGTAGCCCTCATGTCCTTGGAGAAGGCGGAGGGAGAGAAGCTTTTCTCGGTATGCACCCTCGCCAGGGCTAGCTACCGCACACTTTCCTTGATCACCGGATCCTCCTCGTCGATTTCCACATCATTGAACTCTTCGTCATTGAGATCCAACTGGTCAAAAAATTCTTCCAGAATAGGGTTAGCGGCCGCCGCGACGGCGCCGCTCATGGAGGAGATGGCATCCGCTGGAGAGGCCATCGTAGCGCAGACTTGGGCTCCACCGATCGACGTAGATCGGCGACAACGTGGATGGCTGGAGGGAAGGACTCAGGGCGATTAGATCGCCGCCGAGGAGAAAAACCCTAGCCGCGAGAGCGTAGGGGAAAAAACAAAAGGAAAATCTCTTAACTTGAAAAGAAAGCTGTGTATCCAGCTGAAGCCACGAGCCAGGCAACAAGTTTACCTAACTAAGCATATAGTATATGTTGTTCGTGGAAATAAATGAATCTTGAATTAGGTCAGGTCAACTTGCATTTCTTTGTCAATGTTGACCGCAAGTTGTTGTTGAGATATGTGTGCTTTTGTTTGAATATAAAAAGCTCTCTACATTGCCCGCACACACAAAAAAAAGTTCAAAAACTAAAGGTGGGGGCATTTGCATTATGTAAAAAGAAAAATTAAATCTTCGTGTGCATCTAGCAATAATAAAACATACATTTTCTTTTTAGTTGACTAGTCTACATTGCTTGCTTCACATTATTTTATTTTATTTTATTTTTCGGGTCTCTACGAGCTTAGCTTAAAGCGTGTATAATGGTGCAAGCTTAGCTTAGCGTGGTCATGATAATTCGTAGTGAGAGAAATGAGAAAAAGGCATTTAGGAAAAAAGAAGACATTTGCCTCCAATGTATCATGTATGACACGCTCCTCTTGTTATTATTTTTTAGATAAAACTTCTAATCTATTCATCAACTGTCAAGGTAGTCATAAGTAAAAATTACATTCAGGTCCACAAGTTTTCTATTTTTAATTTTAACCGTCCCATAGTTTTAGGATATCTCAATAATAGTGCTACAGATAACACTAAGGTACAACAACTTTCTTGGTTCTCTAGATGATGTGGAATAGATAAGAAAAGGACACTTTTATCAACTACTGTACATGCCCTTAGCTTCGTGTCAACATGCTGCTTTTGCCTAATAAAAGGTAGTAATAATCTCAACCATGCTCTAGCCGTGCAAACTTAAAAAGGGTAGTGGCGAAGCTAGGTCTATGCCACACCCTTGGCCGACCTTAGAGGTACAATATGAACAATGTTGAACAATAATAAACATCGAAACTGTTGTGCACATGATTTTTCGTGGCCAATATGCACCCGCACTTGAATCCAGAGGGGTAGAAGTGCTGGCCAACTACATCGGATGGTGGTCGTTGTGTGGCGGCTATAAATCAGGAACAACTCTGTCATTTTACATAGCAGCGTCAATAAACTTTAGCTATAGCCACCAAAAGGATGGTATCACCCTTTCAAAAAAAAAAAAAGGATGGTATCACCACACCCTGCTGCCAAGGGTCTGACTACACCCATGAAAAGGGGCATCATACAAAGATATTAGCGGAGGGTGTGTGCTATGCACTGCTTACAACTAACTCATGTTATTAAATTTTAGAAAGTGTTCGTGGATTTTAAAAATGCGACGGCCCCACAAAAGCCTGGCTGCATTTTCAGATGATCACACACGAGCCTTAAAAATGGTCGGAATCAATGTGGCCCATTTCACACTGATATCCACCCCACCCCCATTTTGATAGAAAATTTTAATAAATTACAAATTAGAATCAAACAAATAAAAAAATTAGAACGCTCGTGTGTTGTAGAAATATCCATGCATATAAAAACATTATGTAACTAAAAAACATGTGTTATTGATTTATTCTTGAAAACATATTCATTTTATTAAATTTTATAACTAAAAATTTTGTATATACTTTAAAAAATGTTCATATAATTTTAGAAAGTGTTTGTGGATTTAAAAAAAGAATGTTCATGTAATTTTAAAAGGAGTTCAGCTATGTTAAAATGTTAAAATATTTTTCTTAAGTGCTCATGTGTCTTGGCCACAATATCATATTTAAAAAATGTAAATAAAAAAGGAAGAAAATAAAAGAACCCCCAAAAATGAATAGGAAAAATAAAAAGGGAAGAAAAATGAAAAGATAAAAAGTGAGGGGGAGCACAACGAGCTGCCCTTGCACACGGGCCGATCAACCGGTTATTGGCCGCAATAAGCATTATATAGCTTTTTGAATATATACTACTCCCTCCGTAAAGAAATATAAGAGCATTTAGATCACTAAATATAAGAGCGTTTAGATCACTACTTAAAGGAGCTAGCTTGCTTTTATTTACGCCGCATTTTCCAAGGGATACAAACAGGCTCACTGGTCTGGACTCGGTATGGCACAACATTGGCGGAAGATATCAGACAAGGAGGGAGAAACATAAGACATGAGACGAAAGCAAAGCGGACAATTAGGCCCAATGTCCACCTTGACTTATCTTTACTCTTAATAGAGCAGTTGGTAGTCTCGCTTCCAGGTTTTTTTTTCGTCCCACCACTTTCGTCCGGTTTTTTCGTAGGTTAACCGTCGTAGATTTTCTTCGTCGCCTCTCTCACTTCATCGGTTTATTTTCACTTCACCCTCTCACACAACGAAAAAAACTAAACGGATCAGAATTTTCCATACTGATGCAAATTATTTAGTAATGTCTTTATGTAAAAGAATCAATTACAATCAATCTCTAAAGATCAAATCTAAATTAATTAATCTTCATAACGTTTGTTTCCTTCCGAATCACGTCCATAACTTTCCTTCCTTGTTTGGGCAGAAACTGTTTGGTAGCAGAGATTAGAAAGCTTCCTATGAATATAGTAATAGGAAATATTCCTTTTCTTGATGATTCGTTTTCATGCATGATGATAGTAAATTAGGCCAACATTCACCACTATTTATCAACGTCATCAATTGTATCCGTTCCTACCAGTTTTAAGGGAATCTGCTCGCTATGTCTTTTTTAAGGGGATCCACTCGCTAAGTCGTCGTCGCACGTTATTTTCACAAGCAATTCCCCTAAAAAAAGGCGTGGGTATTGGTAGTTGAACGCCCGCTAGGTTTTCCGCCTGTCCCATCCTCGCGCTGTGCCGCCGCCACCCGCCGAATTTCCAGCCGCCCGAGCCCGTTAACTCGCCAGCCATCGGGTCGACTGCCCCCGCCCCAAACCCCCATCCCCGAGCACTAGCTATCGCCGCGTTGCCGCCCCAAGCTCCACGCCACCGGGAACGAATCAAGCGCCGTCCCGACACCGCTGTCGCCGGCCCAGCACCTCCAGCCTTGCATGGACAGCTTCAATGTGCAGTCTTCCTTGCTTCCTGACCTCCTGCCAGCGCATGCAGGGGCGGGGTTGGACGCGTGCGTGCTTGCTAGCTTGCTCTCCGTGCGTACGTACTTGCTCTGCGTGCGTCGCACCAGCCAATGCGCATGATGCGTGTGTGCCTGCTTTTCTGTATGTGTATGCCAGCGTGATGCGTGTGTGCGTTGATGTGTGTATGATATAGATGGCCCGAGTGTGCGCATGCTGTGCTCTGCTCTCTGCTGATCTATGTGTTGGTGCTCCTGCTATATGTTCATACAATACAAATGGAATTTCTGTTAATCTTCTGACATGTTGAGTTGGTTCTCTCTGTCTTCTAAGGGGTGAATGCAAAGCAGTCCATTAAGCCAGGCACTATTGCTGAGCTAAATTGACAAAAAAATATTGGTAGCCATAGTTATAGTTTAAGCAGTAGCGAGTTGTCTGATATGTATAAAGAGCCCGTTGCAACTGAGTCTGTTGCTAAATTAAAAAAAAGATCGCCAGTGTCACTTGATATGTATGAGAATATTAAATATATTATTAACATGATTAATATTGAACTCTTAAAGTTAATGTGGCCCCGTTGCAACGCACGGGCGTTCTTCTAGTATATTATACACATAAGTTCTCAACTCAGCCCCGACAGTCGGGTTACACTACTGAAAATTACGCCCTAGAGTCAATCATGTGATGATATTATTTTCTTATGTATTCACGAATTATTTGCATTGTATTTGAACATCGTCACTGGTATGTATCAATAAGTATGTGACTTGTTTGTGAGACTATATGTTGCATGACGATTCTTATAATGGTCCCTAGTTGATAAGGTTATATAAACACATGCCTTTTGACTATTCAGATGATGACTATGCTTTACAAGTTATGGGCATAGAGATGTTAACCCGATAGTATGGACTCGGGGATAGGGATAACCAAGTCGAACAAACCCATGACACAACGAGATACTGTCATATGTTATTTTCATGTACAATGTATATGCCATGTCCTAGACTTGAGGTACTCGCATGTTTGCAGGATGAGGACCGACCCACTTAGGGTCTTTTAAACGCTACTTCATAATTGATTGGTGAAAGGACATGCGGTGCCCCCATGTGTGGTTTTGGTAATTGATGACATTCTCTATGGACTAATGGTTGCATTGCGTTATATTTGAAGGATTTTTCTATAGGCATTTCTTGAAGTCTATGTGTTGGTTTCAAAGAGTTTATGGGTTGACCAAGGTGCTATTAAGGAATTATCCAAAGATTGGTCATGTGAGTGTTGAACTTATTGCAAGCATGTCTTGAAGAAGAAGATTGTGTGATCATTCATGTTTACCTTCAAGACATCATCCAAACAAAGAGAGTTGGAAAGATTCAAGGTTGATCAAGACAAAGTCAAGAGTGAATCAAGTTGATCAACTCACAAAGCGTAGAAGATGTACTGAGAAGGATCAAGTGGTCCCATGGTATGGTAAGCATTGTCCATTGCACTTTGTGTACTAACCCATGGTCTATGTGAGAGTCTATGTGGGGTTAGGTACGTGTCCATGGGCTTGCGTCAAGAGGAAGATATCATACAACCCATGGAAAGGATGACATTAAGTGGTGATCGTCATCAAGATTGCCGTGTGCAAATTCAAGTGGAGCATCACGAAGAGATCAAGTGCTTGAAGCTTGCCATCCATTGTGGTGTCAATGGACTTGTGAATATGTGTCGAAGAGTGGCTCACCCATAGTGGAGTATGGGGGAGCAATCATCTAGTCTCCATCGACCCAACGCAATCAAGAAAGGTGGTCCATCTTGAGGAGGACAAGATCGTCATCATCTAGCTCAAGTGGATCATGTGCAAGGCAAAGGTTTTCCCTTGATAGGTTTTCTATTTTACCGGTCTCATGGTGGTAGTTGGAAGACCGGGTTATAGAATCGATAGCCGTACTATCAAGGGGGGCTCTCAAGTGAGTAGCTTGATCGTATCGTTCGTCGAGAGCTCAAACCATTGCATCCTTGCATTATGTTTCCTGGTTCTTGTTTGGTTCTATTTGTGAGCCTTAGAGCTTATGGTCATCTTGATGACAAGCTTGAGTTCATCGAAAATGGAGTTTGCATGCGTCTTCTATGATGTTTTCGGTGTTGGAGGTTTTACCGGTCTTATTCGAGGAAGGGTTCTCACCATTTTCTTTTGGGACTTTTATCATTTGCTTATTATTGGTATTTCTATCAATGTTGTGTTAGCCTTTGTCGCTAACTTTCCAACAAACTTGGTTTCGTCGAATTCGAAGTCTGTTTGCAGAAGTTGTGGTAGTTTCGGTGTTCTGAAAAGGCTGTAGCGGTACTACCGCGGGTAGGAGCGGAAGTAATTTTTTACTACCGCCCTTGGGAGCGGTACTACCGCCCTTGGAGCTGTACTACCGCGGCTACTTCCGTGGCTACTTCCGCTCGGGACCAAAAACTCGTCACAAGTCCAGCGGTGGTAGGCACGGATGTAATTTTTTTGTACCGCTACCCCTAGCGGTAGTACCGTGATGTCAAGCGATACTAGCGCTCCGACGGTTCTTCTGGCTTTTTTGCCTCCTCGCTGTTGCGTTTCAAAGGGCTACTACCGCCCTAGCGGTAGTACCGCTCCTTGGAGCGGTAGTACCGCTCGGTGCGGGCTGTGAGCATAACGGTTGGATTTTTTCCCACCTATAAAAGGGGGTCTTCTTCCCCATTGAACCTTATCCTTTTTAGCTCGTGTTCTTCCCTCATTGTTGACCTTCTTCGAGCTTGCTAACTCTCAATCCCTCCAATTATTCTTGCTAGTTCTTGAGGGAAAAGAGAGAGGAGATCTAGATCCACGTTTCCACCAATCACTTTCTCCTCTAAGTGAGGGGAACCCCTTGGATCTAGATCTTGGAGTTCTTCATGTTCTTCTTTTGCTCTTCCTCTCATTTTCCTCCTTAGCATTAGTTGCTTTGGTGGGATTTGGGAGAGAAGGACTTGGGCACTCCGTGTGCCCTTGCCATTGCATTTGGTGCATCGGTTTGCGTTCTCCACGGTGATATGTGGAAGTGAAGTTTGAGAAGCTTATTACTCTTGGGTGTTTGGGCACCCTAGAGCTTGTTCCTCTTGGGTGCCTTGGCGCCCTAGACGGTTGGTGGTGTTCGGAGCTCAATCATTGTGGTGTAAAGCTCCGGGCAAGCATCGGGGTCTCCAATTAGGTTGTGGAGATCGCCCCGAGCAATTTGATGGGTACCGGTGACCGCCCCCAAGGGTTGCCAAAGTGTACGGGTTCGATGACCGCCCCCAAGGGTTGCCATTTGTACGGGTTTGGTGACCTCCCTCAAGGGTCCCTTAGTGGAATCACGACATCTTGCATTGTGCGAGGGCGTGAGGAGATTACGGTGGCCCTAGTGGCTTCTTGGGGAGCATTGTGCCTCCACACCGCTCCAAACGGAGATTAGCATCCGCAAGGGTGTGAACTTCAGGATACATCGTCGTCTCCGCATGCCTCGGTTATCTCTTACCCGAGCTCTTTACTTATGCACTTTACTTTGTGATAGCCATATTGTTTCTTGTCATATATCTTGCTATCACCTAGTAGTTTATCTTGCTTAGCGTAAGTTGTTGGTGCACATAGGTGAGCCTAGTTGTTGTAGGTTTTATGCTTGACAAATTAACCGCTAGGTTTATTTCGCATTTGTTCAAGCCTAAACCGTAATTATTTTAAAGCGCCTATTCACCCCCCTCTAGGCGACATCCACGATCTTTCAATTGGCATCAGAGCCTCGTCTCTCTTTGTTAGGCTTAACCGCCTAGAGAGTAAAGATGTCTACTAGGGGATTAGGATTCTCTCACACTCTTAGTTTCGATGGAACAAATTTTGATGTTTGGGTAATTCACATGCTTAATCTCTTTAGGGTCATGGACCCAAATTTAGAGCGAATTACAGATATGGGTTTTTCTCCTCCAAAGGATCCCCAAAGATTATCTTTAGAGGATGAGAAAAACTCTTATCTCAATGCTCAAGCTTCTAATGTGCTTTTCGATGCTTTGAGCAATGTAGTTATATTTCAACTCATGCCTTTCCGGGATGCTCATGAGTTGTGGACAAAGCTTCAAGATAAATATGGCGTGTCCAAGTTTTGTGGGGATGATTGTTCTCCCTCCACCTCCGGCCGTGTTGTGTTCTCAAATTCTTCTACTTCACCTACATGTGGTTTGCCACAAGGTAATGACATGGTGACTAGTGGTGTTCATTGCAATGATGATAGTGGGCTTAGTTTTGATAATCCTTCATCACTTTCTTGTTGCGATGCTTCATCTTTGGACTCTAGCACTTCGAGCACTCCAAATTTTTCACATGCTTGTGTTGATAGTCCTTGCATATCATGTACAAATTGCTTGACTAAATCTCATGATGATATGCTTGCTATGTCTTGTTGCCGTGATAAAAATGCATGTATTTCCTCGACTTGTTGCGCTAACAATGTAGAGGAAACCCAACACTCCATGGAACAAGATGTGGTCTTGAATGGTGCTTCAAGGGATCCCACATCATCATCTATTGCTTTTCGCCTTATGGCCAAGGCTTCAAAGGTATCTCCCACTTTGAATCCCAATATATCTTGTGATAATATTGATGATGGCAAGAATGATGATGATGTTGATTATGATGAAGAGAATGATAATGTTGCCTCCTTAAAAATGAAGGGGGAAATGGTTTTTAAAGCTCTTCATAAAAATAAAATTGCTCGTTCCAACTTCATGGAAATTATGTCCATTGCCATTGAGAGCAAGAAATATATTGAGGAGTTGGAATCTCATCTCGAGGAGCATGAGGTCACCATTGAGAAAATGGAAGGTCATGAGCGTGATTACGCTAATGAGATTGCGGACCTCTCTCAAGCTCTTGAACTTGAACAAACCACCAAGGAATCTCTTGAGGAGACTTTTGCTCTAGAATTATCTAGAGTGAGGGAATCTCGTGATAGAGCTCTTGATGTGCCCAATGATTTTGAAACTAAAAATGAGGAGCTTGAAGTTGCGCATGCTAACTCCTTGAGGACTTTGAGCACCTCGAAAATGGCTCAAGGGTCATTAAGAGTGAGCTCATCAAACTCACCGAGTCTCATTCTCAACTTAAGGCTTCATATTCAAAAGAGCTTGCCAAGTTGTCTTCTCCTCTTGTTGATAATGATTATGCTTGTGCTACTAACTCTATCTCTTGTGAAGCATCCATATTGAAGGAGAATGTTGAGCTAAGGGCTCAACTTGAGTTGCTATCTAGCAATTATGGGATGTTGGAAGAAAATCATGTAAAGCTCACAAGCTCTCATGATGATCTTCTAGTATCCCATAATGTGCTAAAGTTAGCTCATGAGGCCATGCTTGCTAAGGTAACATCTAGTGAGACTCATGTGGATACTAGCACTACTTTTATTCAAAATGCTATATTGCCTCGTGCTAGTCCTCGCGATTCATCAATGCATAACGTTGGTACATCTTGTGATGAATTGCTTTCCTTGCCTTGTTGCTCTAACGATGAAGCTTATACTTCCTCTAGTGCTTGTGTTGAGACTAACCATGTAGAGGAAATCAAAGAGCTCAAGGCCCAAGTCACTTCTTTGAAGAAAGATTTGGAAAAGTGTCATGAAGGGAAGGCCACACTCAACAATATCTTGAGTGTACAAAAATCCCCCAATGACAAAGGTGGACTTGGATTCAACTCCAATAAGAATAAGAAGTCCAAGAGCAACAACAAGAAGGGCCAAAAACAAGTCAAGAGTTCGGCCAAGATTATTTGCTTCAAGTGAAAATTGAAGGGCATCATGTTAGACCTTGCCCATTGAAGAAGAAGGCCATTCGTGACAAGCAACAATGGAAGCGGCTACAAGTGCATTCTCATGCTCAACCTCAAGTTGAAGAAAGGTCTCTTCCCAAGAAGACTCAATCTAATGCTTCTCAAGTTGAGAAATCAAGTGAGAAGAAAGTGAAGAGTAGACGTTGCTACCTATGTCGTGAGAAAGGTCACCTCACTTCTTCATGCACAAGTGGTAACTTATCCAACCCAATTATTATTGATGATGTCTATTCTCTTGGGAAGGATATGGTTGGCAATGTGGTTGCCAAGTTTGTTGGTACTCAAAGTGGTTTGAAGCAAAGAACCATTTGGGTAGCCAAGCCTATTGTGACTAACCTCTTAGGACCCAACTTGGTTGGAGACCAACTAGCTCAAACTTGATCAATAGGTGTTGTTGGAGGGCATTGGAGACTTGGCTACTTTATGAAGAATTAAGGGACTTCATCATTCTAATGTCTCAAGCCAAGTTATTCGGATTATCAAGTTTCTATCTTATATCCAATGTTCCTCCATGCGGTAACTTGTGCTTAAAGTGTTTACATTGATAGTTACTTACCCCTTTGCATGTTTGGTTTTGTTCCTTGCATGTGTTTGTATATGTTGTGCTTCCAACTTGATTATCTTGAGCAATCAAGTATGTGTGTGTTGGTTTGCACTTCATGTACATGTGTGTCGTATGTTGAGCCTTTGTGCATCTTATTTGTATCTTAGTTGGCTCTTGTGAGAGATTAATTGAATATCCCATTATGGGGGAGTGATGTGCTTTGTGCACCTCACTATCCTATAAATGTGTGTACATGAGTAATACCATCTAGTATTGATATTTCAAGATTATCTAGTCGCTATGTGGTATGTCTTCTCATAAGAAATTCAAATTCTAAATAGTCCATTAATTATCTCTTGTTGGATTCTCTTATTGCCTCTTGTTAAGTTTTTATTGGTATCACATTATGGGGGAATAATATGCTATGTGCATATTACAAGCCTAGAAAATGTGTACATTTGAGATATTGTCACCTAGGATTGATATTGTAAATTATCTTGTTCTTAGGTGGCATGTTAGCTCTACAAGTTGCACTTTGCTTGTGTTCGGTGTGAAGATGATGTTGGTTATCCTTGCTATCTACCAACGGGAATCATTTCCAAATACTTCTTGTCTTTTGACAATTGGTACTCACTTATGTGTGGTAGAAATTATTGATCATCTTTACATTGGCCTTTGCTTTTATTTGCCTTATCTCGTGCCTAGGATTGTGTCAACTCCCATTGTATTCCATACCACTTGTGGATCTTGTTATTTCCTTGAGCTTGTCTAGTGTTTGTATAGATATAGTGAAAGTGGTGATACCATCTTGTGCTTTTTGTATTCAAATGCAAATTCTCTTTAGTGCACAATGCTTGGGGGAGCTATCCTATTTTTCTTAGAACGCTCACCTTGTGATCCTTATCAAGTGTATGTTGGTGGAATGCAAACCATTTCTTTTTGGTACTTTGTGCCATCATGAAACTTTGTAGAGCACTTGGTTTGTTTGGAACCATTCTCTCTTTTGGGAGTTTGACATCTTTCTTTTTGCGTGTATCATTGGATATCTCATTCCTTGATGTATCTTTCATTTGATATCCTCCAAGTGTTGACTTATTCATTTGGTATCTCTTCTTCACTTGGTAATTCTTTGTCAATTGGTATCGGTTCTTGAAAGTATTGAGCATGCATATTAACTTCATGTAGTTACTTTGGCATGCTTTCCTTCTTTGACCCAATATATAAGGGAAACTCCACCAAGTCTCAAATTGGATGAGATGTGCATGAAATTAATTTTCATATCTATATGCACATATTTATGTGGAGTTTGTCCTATGTATTGTTGGTTCTCTAACTCTTTGGTCCCAGTGAGTTTGGGTACCATTTTGTTTGTGTTGTTGTTCCAGGAACAATTGGAGATGCATTGGACGCTTGGCTCACTCACAAGGAAGGTGGTGTCATCATGTGCTAATTGGAGTCAAGCTAGGATGATCAATGAACTACTATCTACCTTTAATTGGTATCTATTACATCCTTCCAATGATATCTCGGTAACAAGTATCTCTTCATGCATTCTTTTCTTGCATTCAACCTTGTGTAGGTTGCATCTTTGCATGATTTTCATTCCATCTTGTGATACTTGTTTCCTTTCTCAAAGCATCTCAACGATGATCTCATGTTGCTAGTTGTGATGTCTTTGATGGGTGTGTGGTAGGAATTCATTTATATACTATAAGACCATATCTAGCCATGTGTTGTGCTTCCAAGCAAATACCTTATTGGTATATGTATGACTTCCTTTTGGATATCTTGTTCCTTCGTGTTGTAACTATTTCGGGTGTACATCCTTCTTTGTATATATATATATCATGATTTCATCTACCTAGAATCTTATACACTTGAGAGAAGTTGCATATCTAGATGATATCCTTTCTTTCACGTCCACCTTGTCTTTCTTATGTTATTTCTTTGGTGGCTCCATGAAAGCGTTTGCCTTGATTGCGTGTCTTCTATCGTTGCATCTTGATGCACTCTTGTGTGGTGAAGATTATTTTCCTCATTCTTATCTTTACGAGGTTTTTGCCATCTTAATTGGTATCCCTCGTCTTGATGAGCCTTTCATCTTCTATCTTCACCACGGGTTGTCACAAGCATATGTTCTCTATATGCTTATTAGTAAGCTTGTGAACCCATTTGCTAGTTGTGTGTGGGAATGATAGGCCTTGCACCGTGTGCCTCATTCTTTCAAGACTTTATTGATGCTTAATGCTCTTCTGTACATTAGTCTTCTCAAGTGCATTGCCTTGACTCACACACATCTTTTTGGTTGAGCCCACTCTTAAGTTGCCTCTCTTACTTGTTGCTCAACCATGTGTTTGTTGCAAGTATTAGGCTTAGTTTCCTATATGCTCTCTTGCACTTGTTGTAAGTTTCTATTGATTTTGGGGGAGCTATGATCCTATTTTGTGCACTTTGTATCCAGATACAAAAATTCTTGATGTGCACAAATCATGGGGAGCTTCTCTAGTTTCTTTAGAACACTGCTCTGCTCTTATCATTATATCCTTTATTCATGTGGCTCGTAGGATCATTGGCCTAGTTGGTTCAATTGGTATCTTTTGATAGCTTGCTTCAATAGATATCTTTTGATTGCTTGATTGCGTGTTTCTCTCTTTGTTATGTCTTTGTGGCATATCTTCCTTTTGCAATCATTGGGCCTCAATATAGTTTGTCTTCCTCCAAGTATTTACCGTTGGATGTGTGTATTGCATTCCACTCTCTTGTTGAGAAATACACAATTTATGGAGGAACACATTTTATATTGGCCTTCTAAGCTTGTAGCCCATTTTGGCAATCGATGCCAATGGGGGAGAAGTTTCAGAGAGTTTTGTGGAGAAGTTTAGAGAGTTGTCTCTTCTGGCTTTGGTTTGTTCCTAAGCATACGCATCTCCTTCGCATGCATTATTGATTGTTGCATTGCATGGTGATGCATAATTCCTTATATAAACTCTCTTGAAAGTGATTGTCATCAATTACCAAAATGGGGGAGATTGAAAGGACATGCGGTGCCCCCATGTGTAGTTTTGGTAATTGATGACATTCTCTATGGACTAATGGTTGTATTGAGTTATATTTGAAGGATTTTTCCATAGGCATTTCTTGAAGTCCATGTGCTGGTTTCAAGGAGTTTATGGGTTGACCAAGGTGCAATTAAGGAATTATCCAAAGATTGGTCATGTGAGTGTTGAGCTTATTGCAAGCATGTCTTGAAGAAGAAGATTGTGTGATCATTCATGTTTACCTTCAAGACATCATCCAAACGAAGAGAGTTGGAAAGATTCAAGGTTGATCAAGACTAAGTCAAGAGTGAATCAAGTTGATCAACTCACAAAGCGTAGAAGATGTACCGAGAGGGATCAAGTGATCCCATGGTATGGTAAGCATTGTCCATTGCACTTTGTGTACTAACCATTGGTCTATGTGAGAGTCTATGTGGGGTTAGGTACGTGTCCATGGGCTTGCGTCAAGAGGAAGATATCATACAACCCATGGAAAGGATGACATCAAGTGGTGATCGTCATCAAGATTGCCGTGTGCAAGTTCAAGTGGAGCATCACGAAGAGATCAAGTGCTTGAAGCTTTCCATCCATTTGGTGTCAATGGACTTGTGAAGATGTGCCGAAGAGTGGCTCATCCATAGTGGAGTATGGGGGAGCAATCATCTAGTCTCCATCGACCCAACGCAATCAAGAAAGGTGGTCCATCTTGAGGAGGACAAGATCGTCATCATCTAGCTCAAGTGGATCATGTGCAAGGCAAAGGTTTTCCCTTGATAGGTTTTCTATTTTACCGGTCTCATGGTGGTAGTTGGGAGACCGGGTTATAGGATCGATAGTCGTACTATCAAGGGGGGCTCTCAAGTGAGTAGCTTGATCGTATCGTTCGTTGAGAGCTCAAACCATTGCATCCTTGCATCATGTTTCTTGGTTCTTGTTTGCTTCTCTTTGTGAGTCTTAGAGCTTATGGTCATCTTGATGACAAGCTTGAGTTCATCGAAAACGGAGTTTGCATGCGTCTTCTATGATGTTTTCGGTGTTGGAGGTTTTACCGGTCTTATCCGAGGAAGGGTTCTCACCATTTTCTTTTGGGCCTTTTTATCAATTGCTTATTATTGGTATTTCTATCAAGATTATGTTAGCCCTTGTCTCTAACTTTCCAACAAACTTGGTTTCGTCAAATTCAAAGTCCGTTTGCAGAAGTTGTGGTAGTTTTGGTGTTCTGAAAAGGCTGCAGCGGTACTACCGCGGGTAGGAGCGAAAGTAATTTTTTACTACCGCCCTTGGGAGCGGTACTACCGCTTGGAGCAGTACTACCGCGGCTACTTCCGCTCGGGACCAAAAACTCGTCACAAGTCCAGCGGTGGTAGGCACGGATGTAATTTTTTAGTACCGCTCGCAAGCAGTAGTACCTCTACCCTTAGTAGTAGTACCGCTACCCCTAGCGGTAGTACCGTGATGTCAAGCGGTACTACCGCTCCGACGGTTTCTCTGGCTTTTTTGCCTCCTCGCTGTTGCGTTTCAAAGGGCTACTACCGCCCTAGCGGTAGTACCGCTCCTTGGAGCGGTAGTACCGCTCGATGCGGGCTGTGAGCATAACGGTTTGATTTTTCCCCACCTATAAAAGGGGGTCTTCTTCCCCATTGAACCTTATCCTTTTTAGCTTGTGTTCTTCCCCCATTGTTGACCTTCTTCGAGCTTGTTAACTCTCAATCCCTCCAATGATTCTTGCTAGTTCTTGAGGGAAAAGAGAGAGGAGATCTAGATCCACGTTTCCGCCAATCACTTTCTCCTCTAAGTGAGGGTAACCCCTTGGATCTAGATCTTGGAGCTCTTCGTGTTCTTCTTTCGTTCTTCCTCTCATTTTCCTCCCTGGCATTAGTTGCTTTGGTGGGATTTGGGAGAGAAGGACTTGGGCACTCCGTGTGCCCTTGCCATTGCATTTGGTGCATCGGTTTGCGTTCTCCACGGTGATACGTGGAAGTGAAGTTTGAGAAGCTTATTACTCTTGGGTGTTTGGGCACCCTAGAGCTTGTTCCTCTTGGGTGCCTTGGCGCCCTAGACGGTTGGTGGTGTTCGGAGCTCAATCATTGTGGTGTAAAGCTCCGGGCAAGCGTCAAGGTCTCCAATTAGGTTGTGGAGATCGCGCCGAGCAATTTGACGGGTACCGTTGACCGCCCCCAAGGGTTGCCGAAGTGTATGGGTTCAGTGACCGCCCCCAAGGGTTGCCATTTGTATGGGTTCGGTGACCGCCCTCAAGGGTCCCTTAGTGGAATCACGGCATCTTGCATTGTGCGAGGGCGTGAGGAGATTACGGTGGCCCTAGTGGCTTCTTGGGGAGTATTGTGCCTCCACAACACTCCAAACGGAGATTAGCATCCGCAAGGGTGTGAACTTCGGGATACATCGTCGTCTCCGCGTGCCTCAGTTATCTCTTACCCGAGCTCTTTACTTATGCACTTTTACTTTGTGATAGCCATATTGTTTCTTGTCATATATCTTGCTATCACCTAGTAGTTTATCTTGCTTAGCATAAGTTGTTGGTGCACATAGGTGAGCCTAGTTGTTGTAGGTTTTGTGCTTGACAAATTAACCGCTAGGTTTATTTCGCATTTGTTCAAGCCTAAACCGTAATTATTTTAAAGCGCGTATTCACCCCCGCCCCCTCTAGGCGACATCCACGATCTTTCAATTGGTTTAAAGATAGCTTTTGGGTGAGTCATGAGACATGCATCAAGAAATGGTTGATCAAGATGGGATTTGCCCCTTCAATTAGGAGATATATTCACTCAGCCCTCTCGAGTGACCAGACTCCGAAAAAGATAACCATACGACTTGGGTTAAGTGTTAACCCGGTTCAGGAATCTCTATCATGATTTTGACGGGAAGAGAGGTCGAGCTACCTACAAAGGTGACACATACTCGCCTTGAGTTCGACAACATATATCGTGAGGCAAAATGAATGTTGCAGATGACACATTGTCAATATTTATCAATATGACTTTGCGCACACATGAGAGTTGGCATGTTCTCCTAGGAGCCGTTACCAGCTATTGACTCGGGTCATCTCCATCTGTACGTGAACCTATGGGGTCGCGCTTAAGCGGCGGGAGCCCATTCAGTTTTGATCTGATTCAAAATTGGGTGTGGAATTCTAATGGGCCTCAAGTGCTGGCCCAGTGGAGGGGTGATATCCTCGAAAGTGTTTGACCACTCTCATGACCTAGCCACCACCATTTCCACGCTCTCACATCATGTGATCGGATCTAGCAGTATGTCGTCCAACCTTCCTCCCTGCACGTGCGGATACCTTGGAGGCGTTGCACCTACGACGCTCTGACGAACTATTTGAGGGAACTATGAAGAACTGTACGAGGGATCCACGAGAAGGAGATAGGGACGCACATCGTTACTCTCCTTCGGTTGCCTTGACTGCGTATCTAGTGGTAAATTTTGATCCCGTGATCTACACCCAATAGTATGTTCTTGGTTGAGCGGTCGAATTTTTTGTTATGCACTAGAGTAGCGTACCGCGTGCCCCAACACTCACAAGTCATATTCGCTATCAAAACATGCTTAGCCATGGATCAGTGCTTTCTGTCATGACCTTGCCCTCATAGTGGTGGTTATGTGTAGAAAATAAAGGTGGCGGTTTTTCGATAACTTATCCACGTAGTTTGTTGTGGTTTTCTTAAATTACCATGTCCAATCAGCCGATTACATCTATCGATCCATGCATGTACGCTTAGATTAATTGACCATAGTCTTATATAGTTATTCCAACAACGAGACTATTAGTATCAAGGTAAAAGCCCGAAAGTGCAATTGTGAGCTCGAGTTGTTTCTCCCAAAAAAAATCAGTTTTTCATTTTTTTTTACTATTTTGGAATTTACAGTTCAGTCGAGCTCATGTGAGCTCGAGCTTAAAACTCCATGTCTGGTGAAAATCATGCTAATTTGTACTCCACCATCATCCTTCCTGATAACATTCCATATATCACAACCAATCTTCACTTGAGAGGTCTTTGGACGAAGGCAAGCACAACATTTCAGATGCATGATAGGAGCATTGTTCATTTTCTAGTAGAAGAAAAAAATATGTGTTTTTCATAGGCAAGTACAAATAGGATACACTCGACAGATCAGATGAATCTCAAAGTTTAACAAAAAGGGATTAAAACTTAAAAACATGCAACTTATATAAATGATTTGTTATTTATAAGGCAAATGAAACATAACCGCACATTTAAGTGCTTCGTTAATTATTGAATAAATAGTATCATTTTAGAGATAAATATATGCATAAAATATAAATTGTTGAGCAAAACATCTCGTCGGTTGGATAATATGATAACTCCTATATGATAAACATGAAAACTATCAAGTTTGAAGAATATCCGTAGCCCGTGGTCTTGTATGGACGAACATGATGATTCCATTGTATGTAGGTTTAGCTTCTTGAGTTAGTTAGACCCTTAGATATATGGTTTTATAAAACATAATTAGGTTCTTAAATCATCGCTGAAACATATATTTTTAATATTCTTGTTTCATTGTCAAAAGATACTAGCTTGCACCGTTGCACCCTGGCAAGAAAGAGCCATACTAGTAAATAAACAAAAAATCATTTTGGTGCACAAGCTCCAGTGAGCCCTATATTTGAATAGTGTCGAACCGGTATTTTGAATTTAAAAAAAAATCTGAAAAATGCAACATGTTCATATGGACATATATTACACATGTGCAAATTCTGATGATGAAATAAGTAATCATGTGAGTTACACAAAAATGATATAAATCATGATTTTGGAAAGATGAACAGTGCATGTATTATTCACTACTTAGAAATCACACTCTGTCATTTAGTATATCTCACATGTTTACTTATTCCATCACCAAACTTTACATGTGTGTAATATACATGCATATGATCATGCAAAATTCTTTTTGGAATTCTTTGAAAATTTAAATATTATTTTAAAAATATTTAAAATAAGGTGCTCCAATGCACCCGTCCTCCAAATATCGTGTATGTGTAGCCAGAAGAAAAAAATAAATAAAGAAAAGCTAGTAGTAGCGCGGGGTAAGAGTGTAGCAGCAGCGCGGGGCCGACGATGCTGCTACATAAAATTAGTAGCATCGCTGGGTCCTGGCCCGCGCTACAGGTAAGTAGTAGTAGCGCGGGTCCTACCCCACGCTACTGCTACCAGAAGTAGCAGCACCGCAGGGTTCAACCCCTCGTTACTGCTAAAAGTTAGCTGCAACGCACTAGCAAGAGCATGGGCCCCTGCGTTGCTACTATTATTTCCCTAGTAGTGCACTCTCATATATAAACAAATCCATATTAGACATCTTTCATATCACCATGCATCAATGACCACAACACACCAATTGTTACTCTAATTTTGCTTAGTTGGTTAATCATGTTTTATTTGATCCATACATGCATCAACTATGTGCAAAATACTAATCTCCCCTCCCTAATTAATATTGCAATGTATTTGGGTATATGATAGCTCCCTAATTAGTCGGTCCTTGTAGTATGGGATCCGAAAGATCTTGTTTGAAAAACATGAAATCTCTCATATTAGTGTTGAGTATATTTTGTTTGAAGACTAACTAAGTCCAACGTGATGATAAACATCATGGTAATAACATCGCTAAATTGGTATCTAGATATTGCAAAGATGGACAAATTAAAATTGATTCAAAGAACACAGTCCTGGACAAGAAAAAAACGCCAAAAGGTTTAGCTATCAAATTCATTGGAATCACAATAGCGAATACTACAATAAAAACATATAAGCCAACTACTCCAGGACTGTGTAGAGCTAACTGGGCATGCATATTGCATGCAAGTTTACTAGTGATATTCAGAACTAAGGGTTGCTTTGCTAGAGTGCACATACAGTCCAGTTTACTGATAATACTTTATACTCTCCTAACTTAATTACACTATTAGATCTAAAAAATTGCGTAGATGCACCTGTGGTGGGGGTTTTCTTAATTCGCTCTTGATCTACGACATCCAAATTAACAAAGTTCAAGTTTGGAGAAAATGGGGGACCAATAAACAGCTCACTCGAGACAGTCTCAGATCTGGGGCCGGAGCCAAGCTACTTAATTTTTACTATGGAAGGGTCAGAGAAATGTTCTTCACTAAAATCATCTGTTTTGCTAATTAGCATGTATGTATGGACGTGACTCCCGAGCAATAACCTAGTTATATATAATCACAAACACATGTTTGTAGGAAACAGATTCAAAGAAAGGGACGAGGGAGGAGAGACTTAACACAGTTAAGTCTGAACTGCACTTGCCCCATAGTAGAAAAAAAATTGAACACCTAGAAATCAGCTCAACATGAATCATGGTAGTTCAGGAGCCAAACATTTCATGCATGAACTGATCTGAGCTAGCAATATGACCGATCTCTATCTAGCCAACTAAATTAATTAAGCACACACTTACTAACACACAAACATTTTCGCTTATCATTTCACCATAACAAAGTAGCACGAGTACGCAAGAGCCTACTTAATTCACACTTGATCATGGATATATATGTAGTAACCTAGCTTATGGCACGATCAGATTATCTCCTCCAATGCAACGGAAAAGTAACCACGCACACACATGCCATAGCCACATCGCGGCTGAGCTGCAGAAGTGAGATGCACAGCTGCTAGAGATCGATTTTCTTGGCTAGTTGACCTTGACCTTCGTTGCGGTATCCAAGCAAATTAAGTTCAAATCCGGAAACATGGGGGACCAATATAGAGAGCTAGCATTCAGAGATATTGTGGGAGACCTGGGACCAATTGACGCCAAGCTACTTACTAACTAGACTAGATCATCAACAAACTAACTGCACTAACAGTGTTGTGTTATATAGTAACATTATGCACATATAAATGCTGGTGTTTTGGATAATTCAGCAACAACCATATGCTAGAGACCAGCACAAGTAACAAGAAGCACATCCAAATAAGAGAACAAGCAAAAGTTTGCTCTGAATTTTGCAGTTCATCACCCCTAACCATTTAGAGAAACTAAGCATATATATATGGATCGACAAACGAGGAACCGAACATGAAGTGCATGAAATTGATCCAACTGAGATAGCTATATCTACAGTTATTATCCAATATGATCGATCTATAGTTGTCTAGCTCAGCTAATTAAGTAAATGATTAATGAACACATAAACATTCCACTAATTTTCTGTTTCACCATAACAACGGGGCACGACTATGCATGAGCCTAATTAATCATCATCTGATCATCAATCATAGGTACTAACCTAGCTAATCGCATGCGAAAATCCGCACATCGGGCTATCTTCTCTTATCCAATGGAACAGTAACCATGCATGCGCATGTCATTGCCACTTGTGCTATGGATCTCCATTGCCACCGCCAATGAGCTACAGATGCACCTTCACATTCGTCGCGATATCCAATCAAATTAAGTTCAAACTAAAAAAACATGGGGGACCATTGAAAAGAGCTTGCACTGGATCGAAACATCATGAGAGATCTGGGACCAACTGATAGTCTGACACCAAGCTACTTACTAACTATACTTGATCAACAAACTAGCTACAGTACTAAAAGTGTTGTGCTATATACTGGTTACTATCATGCATGTATGAATGCGTGTGTTCCTTGGGAATAACTTAACAACAATCACATGCTAGGGACTAGAACAAGTAGCAGTAAACAAATCCAAACAAGAGAACAAACAAATCTGAATTTTGAAGTTCATCACCTCTGACCATTTGGAGAAATTAAGCAGAACCAAACACATTGCATGAATTGACCAGAGCTAGCTATATCTCTAGCTCAGTTGATAATTCAGTAGACAACAATAAACACACAGCAGCAAATTAGAAAATTATTTGACCATAACAACATATAAGAAACTAAGTAGCAGTACGAATTCGCTCTAATTAATCACCACTAGATAGCTTGGATCGTCATATGTACTAACCTAGCTAATGGCGCCAAGTGACTCCAATGGAACAGTAACCATGCAGCATTGCACCACGCCATTTCGCCATTGCCGCGCCATCAGTAGGGAGCGCGAGAGTGCGGCGCCCATGGGAACCCGTCGCCGCCGCCGCCGAGATGCCCATTGTTTGGTGGCATGTTGAACATCGGCATCGCCGACGGGTCGGGCATCCCGTGCCCGTGCCCGTGGACGTGGACGCCGCCGGCCATGAGCGGGTCGTGCGCCATCGGCGGGCCCGAGCCCTCGTCCTCGTCCTCCAGCGGCAGGCGCTCGTAGGTGGCGTTGGCGAACGTGGACGCGATCACCATGACGGGGCCCGCGGCGACGAGCGAGCCCACCACGCTGCCGCCCACCACCTGCCCCTGCCCGCCGGCCAGGTACACGGTGAGCCCCGTGGACCCCGGAGGCGCGGGCCCCGGGAGGAAGGTCCCGGTAAGCGAGAGGATCTCGAAGCGGCCGTGGAGGGCCACCACGGCGCCGCCGGGGGCCGACGGCTGGCGCAGCGCCACGTTGGCCACGGTCCCGGCACCGCTGAGCACGCACACGCCGCGCTGCCGGCGGCGCGAGAACTGTGCGATGGCGTCGCACACGTCGGCGCCGCCGGCCACCTCCATCACGTGGCTGCGCAGCGCGTTGGGGCTGTCGCGCGTCACGAAGATGGGCGGCTTCGGCTTGTTCTTGGACCCCGGCGGCCGGCCCCGGGGCCGCCGGTTCGGGGCGGGCACCACCGCGCCCAGATCGCGCGGCTCGCCGCCACCGACAGTCTCCTTGTTCTCGTCCGCGTGCTCGCCGCCACCGGACGTCGGGCTGGTCTCAGGGTCTTTGACGACGAGGGCGAGCGACTCGACCTTGGGGCCCGACGAGCCGGACGGCTGCTCCGGCGCCACGCCCGGCAGCCCCAAATGGCCGTCCCACCACCGGTTCGCCATGAAGTCTTCGGTCACCACATGCAAGCACAAACACACAGATCATGTAAGCTTCCTTCATAGTGCAACAAATACAAGTAGATCATAAGAAAAACAACAAGATGAATTTGTCTATCCTCTCCTCTCACAATAAGAAAAAGGCAGAAAGGGAGAAGAGATTTTTGTATGGATACAAATATTTGGGGAGATCTAATGCACAAGCATGAGCAGATATTCAATTTGCATACCTTGAAGATGAATCTAGCTAGGAGACCAAGTTGCACCTGTGATCTAGCTAGCTAGAGAGAGAGAGAGAGAGAGAGAGAGAGAGAGAGAGAGAGAGAGAGAGAGAGAGAGATAATGAGATAATGGGCTAGCTAGAGAAGCATTGGGGAGCTGTGGCTTTCTCTGAAGTGTGTAGAGGAGGAAGAGGCATGCAAGTGGGTATAAGAAAGGAGGAGGAGAAAGAGGGTTGATGGAGGCTCGGGAGAGACTTTGGGTGCCACTATAAACTAATCAATAATAATTAATTAAGCAGGGAGGCTTTTATCCAAGGTGCACCCTTCTAAGCTTACCCCCACCACCCCCCATGCATGCTGCTCCTAAGGGGTTTTTTCGGATTTCGCTTTGATCTGGCTGGCCATTGGTCCCCTATTGCCCATGTGAATTCAAATCGCGAGCTATATTCAAATCCCCCGGTACACGTTAAATTTTCACTCTAGAGTAGGGCTTTTTTTTATTCATACAAGCGAACCGGTCCCTATTCGTTTCTTTACTCCACATAAACTCTTCTATATCGCACACTTGACTGGTCCCCTACTGAGGTGGCAGTGCGCCGTTCGATAGGCGTGAAAAATAACCCCTAAAGTTTCTCCCTCCTTTATTCGTGGCTGAGAGGACTGGGCATGTCCACTAATTGTTAATATGTGTAAGTTGTGACGAGTAAGAATCTAACAGGTCGATCCGCAGCAGCTAGCGCTCTCATGTGAAATGACCAGTTTACCCGTCGTCCCCAACAAATTTTAATCGGGTGTGACATTTTCGGCTTCCTACCACCATACTACTTTAACTTGTAGGTTTGGTTTGTCCTGAAATGGGATGGTACATGATAAGGGTGGGGTGGGCATAGTGTTTTTTCTTTTGGTATTATGGATGGTAATTAGGACTGTGCTAGATGGAAGTATGTGTCTAGTTGGGTATTAGGGTTTTTGTGTGCGTTGGGGTGGCTGGTGGGGTGCATGTACGGTGCATGTCCTTTTCACAAAGCTCCCGACATCCCAACTAAACAAAACCAGCCTCACTTGCAGCCAAACTGATTTAATTAACATATTTCTTCCCTGGGTCCATATTAAGTGATATATTTCTTCACATGAATTGATTAAATTGACAATTGTCGTTTTCAGTGTCAAGATGAAACCGTATAATCGTCAACCTAAAATTTGTTTCCGAAGAAAATAAATAAATTTGACCTCTGCAAAAATTCCAGTGCATTGCACATATGTCCCGATAATCCACTGACAAGTTTCTTCTAATCTGTTAATTAACTAGGTACAAATCTTAGGTTATAGTTTGGATTTTATAGCGGGATATATGTGTGCACTTTGCCAATCGTGGACATATTTATTTAGGTGTCAGTTATTGACTTCTCATATTGTTAAGAGAAGCTTCACAGAGTAGATTAGTTGCAATTGTTGATGCCCTTTCTTGTCGTTGTCAACTAATGACAAGAATACCATTATGCATTAATGTATGAAGCACAAAAAGGAATCATTCTACAATAATGTGTACAAGTTTTTCTACGTTTGATGTTTCCAGTTAGTTGGAGACAAAGTAATCAATCAGATGACATACTCATGAAGAACATCTTCAACTAGTACTTGGAACTCTTAATTAAACATGTATGCATAGAGTAGTCAAGGACTTCAACTATTGGTCACTTATTCCAACATGAGTTTAGTATATCTGTATATATATATGGTTGCCCCAATGGCAACAGAAATGTCATGGAATTTATTGCCAAATATGTTGTTGAGGCCTAGAGCTAATTAAGTGCCTATTCAACGTTTCAGTACTCAGGTAGGCAGGATATACAAAGGGTACTTCAGGCTGGCAGAGTAATGAGATTTTTGAAGCTACCTACAGGTAGGCACGCTTTAACTAATCATGGCAACGTATAAAAACCGTGTATGCTTTTTATGTTAGATCTCTCTGTATGCCAACAAACAGATGATGATGTCCGGTGATGCTGAAATATATACGTGCTTTAACTAATCGGTGAACTTCATGACAGAAGATTCCAATTAATCACAACATATTTCATGAAATTAATCATTGTGATCTTGGTTAGATAAGATGTACCCGGTGATAACAACATGCTCTAGAAATTCTCAGTGTAAGCCCAAGTCATTCCAGCAATACTTTCACAGCATAAGCAAATCTTCATGTTATGTTTATTTGAAAAAAAAACTTTTTAAGTAAATATACTAGTTACAGAAATTACATTTGATTAATTACACGGCCTAGCATGTCCAAGCAACCTGCAGCTGATATGGGGAGAGAGGAAAATCATAGAGATGCACGCCTAACTCATGTGGTCCATGCATGAGATGCATCAAATACATATAGATATAGTAGAAGATATGCAAAGTACAGTAAAGATCCTGCCATGCTCATATGCCTCCACCCCACTCCAATCTCAAAAGGAAAAGGACAGGGCAAAAGCCAAATGCAACCAGTTAATTAAGCATGCAAACCCCTAGTCTCTTTTTTCTTTCCTTCTTTCCACAAAGCACTGCCCAGTAATCAATTAGGATGGTGGCACATCCCCCAGGGATGGATAACCTAAGCTTTGTCAAACTTTGAAGGGGGTGGTGTGCATGACATATCTAACACATCCCTAACAATTACAAATGCAAATCGGGCACTAATGAGCTGCATCCACAGCAGGCAGTAGTAGATTAAGGGTTGTTCACATGCATGTATCTGGTGCCACTGGTAAAGAAATGAGGGTCATGCATCTGATTAAGATTGGCTGCTGCCTGCAATTATCTATGGTAATGACAGGTGTCCGGCGTCTGTTCCCACACGATTAGGGCATCTTCGCCTCAATAATTGCGCTGCGCCAGTTGTTAATCGCGCAACTAAACCACCCGCTGACCTCAAGTCTTGGCCTAAAAACTATGCTTACACAATGCAGCAGCTGCATTGTTATTTCGGTTTTGGACTTGTACCTATGGCCGCGGGCGGGACGCGTGTCGCGCTCGCGGCTACCCCAGATAAGCGTTCAAGTAAACTCCTGTCTACTGGTAACCAGAACCCCAGGAGAAAAATAATGAACTTGTAGTAGCAAGCATTCCAAGTATACTACTAGTAGTTATCATACATATAGCATGACAGTGCAAACAGGCAAAGAGTTGACTCCATATTCTGTAATTACTTACACATCACCAGAGCAAAAAGAAGAAGTAAAGGGTTGTAATCCACACACGGTGCAAACTAGCGACACTCGGATCGACATACTTTTGACAGATTAAGTACATACGACATGTAGATCGACCGGCGCAACCATTTTCAGCATGTTCTTGGGCACCCCCACTCCACACATAGCCTGAGGTGGGAAGAGGATGCAACCCAAGGAACCTTCTACCTGGTCAGGTAGTACACTAGCATGAAGAGCGCGACGAATGACGCCACGAGTGTCCCCATCCTCCTGCTCGACTTGGTCTCGAACACCTACGTTCAGGAAGACATGAGTCAGTCTCAGGAGAATACGAGAAGATGCATGGCGAGTTGGTTAATCCGGCCGCTTACTGTCTTGAATTTGTCCACTGTTCCAGAGAGAAACCCCCTTGATGAATCCATGTCATTCCCCTGAATAAGGTACGTCATGGTAAGATACCAGCAGCAGTAGATTCAGATCTTTGAATGAAGAAAAGGTTCACAGAGTAGATACAACATACCATTCTGTCCAGCATCCGGTTATGAGCCTCCACCTCTTCATTTATATCACCTGATATCTACAGAATGGTAAACAGCTTCAGTAATCCTCAAGCTGGAAAGGCTGCCAGCAGGCAGATACACACATTTGAGCAGAACATCAAGAACTACGGAAGCGACTGCTACTCATTTCATTTGTCATTTGAGAACTGAACCTTCAACAACTCTACTACTTAAAGCTGCTGGCCATGCCTAATTGCCCACATTGAGTCTCACAAGCAAAATTCAGACTGAGAACGCCAACAGTTAGACAAGAATCATCCCACGCTCTGGGCCCAAACGTTCCTCACGCCTTTTACTTTGCAGGCTACTCCCAGTAGCTCATCGAACAACAAAAGATTCCGTCAACAGCTCATCCATTCACTAGGTTACAAAGCAGAGCCAAATGTATCCCCACACTCAAAAGGAGTTGATCCAATACATATTATATGAGGAGGCTGGTCAAATTGCATCAGTTCAACCAAATAGTATATTACAATTCAGAAAAGCCGTTAACTTAAGATTCCTTCTCATCTAGCA
>NC_041390.1:620740938-620743609 GCF_002162155.2 Triticum dicoccoides | reverse complement strand
CCGAAAATCAATGCTTAATTCCTCACTGGCTATTCAAACTAAATTGTCCAGGAACGCACATGGTTACCATGGATACCAGTCTAGATTAGTATTGTCTATAAAGTTGCAATTCCTAAAGTTGTTTATCTCTTAGTTTTGCGAGAAAAAGATGTCCCTTTTTAGAAAGTGCTACAAATATCTTCTTACGATCTTAGCTAAGCAATACAACTAAAAGATAAACAAGCATAATCAATATGTGAATACACCAACTCTTTACATAAAACGAAGATAGAGCATTCAGATATTCAATTATTATGTGGCACTCACCCTCTTGAGAATGCTGACTCGATCTTGCAATCCATCCATAGCTCGCTCATTCTCATGTTCATCTATCTCATGTGAAGAATAAGCTGATGATCGGATTCCACCTTCTTCAATGCCATCAAAAAGAGCAGTTCTGGTGCTTCGGTAGCTATCAAAAGTGCAGAGAATAGTTATATAAGAATGCATACAGATTTGACAAGTGCACAGAAAACATAAAGTCCAAAAGAAACACAGAAATGCATACGCAAACTAAATTACTTCGCATATGAAAAGGACCTTATATTTTTTCCTTTAAATTCGAAAGTCAATAAATTCTGAACACATCATCACCTACAACAAATGTATTGAGGGGGAGGGCATTTAATCAGATAAAGAAACTTTACATAACTGTATGTTAAATCAATGTGAGGACAGAGCACCCATCACCAAACTTTTGATAATGGTCAGACTAAAAATATGTACAACACAATGTGCCCTTGTTCCTATTTATAAGGATGTCTACTCATAAAGCTGTCAAAGGATATAGATGTTACAGTACAACTTACACCCGGAGACAGAGTGCAAGACATGAGATGTGCTATAAACACTTGGAATTGATAGAAGTTGTTTGTGTTAGCAGATTTCTTGTTAGGTTATTTACTATATATAGTGCCACAACAGGCAGGCTGCTGCGTTTACTTCGCGCCGCCGATGTTTGGCACCAAGGTCAGTCTTCACAGCTAAATAGAATATCGGCCCACCTTAATTTCTCTCCCAACATCCTATGTTTCATTCAATATTTTGCTCATTTGTTCCATTTAGCTGCCTTCAAATTCATGTTGGATCAACATTGGGATGCCTATTACCCAAGTATAAAAAAAAACAGAGCAAGATCCATGCTATCAGACTGAGAGTCTATCATACTAACAGAACATGCTATCTTCATGCCCTATCATAAGAGTTCGTAATAAGTATGAAATGCAAGAATACATAATATTGCAATTTATTCCGCTATAGCCTAACATGTTCAAACAGTAGCTTCCAAGAGTCCAGGTTCTTAGTTCATTGATCTGATGGGAGGGTAAGATCAATGCCATGTCAGTATGTCACCTTGTCTACTATGCAGATATGCATCTCCGTTCAACTAGAGTGGACAAACGAACAGCGAGATGATGGCACATGGCAGTGTAAGAAGTGGAGCATCTATTGCAAATTTGGTGGAAATGGAAAAAATTGGCACTGTCCTGTGCAAGATTAAGTAATTCTTTGACAAAACAGGTGCAGGATTGAGTAATGCTATATCACAAAAAAGGATTCAGATCTTCAACAGAGGAACCATTCGCAACACTTTGAGCATATTCATTTTGAAATTAAAAACAAATGTGTCAAGGCAATAACCGAAGCTGATCAGCGAAAACACATAGATCTGGTTCCAATTATTCAGAATAAGTTATCGGGCAGGCTACAGACACCTCTAAGAGACAAATAAGTACAGGATTAACTAGAACACTTAGGTATCAGTACTAACTAGCCAGCTAGCAAGAGTATTGCCAGGAACCCATCTGATTCACCACAGCATACTGCCATTCCCGGCGACCTAACCAATTTACCGAAATGCAAACTCTTAAATAGAAGGCAAGACTCGACAACAAGACTGCATTGACGGATCACCTTAATCCTAGGTTCCTTAGGAGAGAATCAGTGCATCCATTTCAGAACACGCATGTGAACTCGATATCACCGCACCGCATCGTGACAATACGAACGCAAGCGACCACCGGAGCCACTCGGTGAGAAAAGGCCCCTGTTTATGAATCTCGCAGCTAGTCCGCTGGAAAGAGTATCACCATGCCCTCATCGAGTTCACCAAAGCGTACCGCCATTCCCAGCAACCTAAAACCAATTCATCAAAACTCCACGCCGTTGAACCATAACACGGGGATCAGCAACATAATAACTAGAGTAACAGATCACCCCAATCTCCCTAGT
The DNA here is from genome assembly GCF_002162155.2 of Triticum dicoccoides. Taxonomy (NCBI): domain Eukaryota; kingdom Viridiplantae; phylum Streptophyta; class Magnoliopsida; order Poales; family Poaceae; genus Triticum; species Triticum dicoccoides. Next base: position 620,741,338 of record NC_041390.1, on the reverse strand, counting down.
TCACAAACAGACAGCACACATCACACTGCCAATCCCACTAATCGCACGGGAACTCGACATGCCACGGCATCTCACAATCACTACGAGGGCACGGGCAGCAGCGAATCCCCAGCGACGAATCTCGCCCGCCCTCGTGAACCCTAACCCCGCCCTAATCAGCCGCCCCGAAATTCGAAAGAGCACAATGAAATGACCAAGCGGCGCGCCGGAGCTTACCCCCTCGCGTTCATGGTTGCGGCTCGGCTCCCTCCACGGCCCCTGCAGAAGAACCCAGCACCGCCAGCGATCAGAGACCCGGCCACAGGGGCGCCGAAAACAAAGGGGAAAATTCCGGAAAAAACACAGAGGTAGGTAGATTCGGGGTACCCGCGGATCTCCGGCGGCTGTGCCTCTCGATTTC
>NC_041390.1:620703450-620740410 GCF_002162155.2 Triticum dicoccoides | reverse complement strand
GTGCCTCCCCTCCCCGTCGATTATAAGTACTCCAGCTTTAATTTGATGCTGCGGGTAGCGGCTTTCATAGGTTATGCTTCCTGTAGCAGCAGCTCTTGATGCTTGCTTAGTTTCAGCTGCCAGTACAGAGGAATATTAATTGGGATCCCGGACCTGATTGAGCGCAGATCGCAGCTATACTCAGCTCTTGATGCTTTAATCTGTTATAATAGCTTGAGTTCTTCGCCCCTGACTAAGCATAGATCTCAAGAGCCTGAAGCAGTTGATTCCGTGCTGATAATAGGTTGAGCTTGGATTGCCCTCCACGGAATCTGATGCTTCAGTGGTCTAGCTGGGCGGTTTTGGCGCCTTACATCCATTTAGTTTAGTTTCGAGTGTATCCAGTTAGTTTATGAAAGTCCTCTCACACTGTTAAATGTTGCTGGTTTCGGTTGGCCCTGCTCAGTATGCCTGGAATCGGGTGTGGTTCTGCGCGTTTATTATCTGCTTGTTCCAGTGATTCGTGCGGATGGATATCTCTAAGAAAGTTGGGATGCTAGCACCTTGTATGCACTAGTGATCCTAGGATCGTTGCCTGTCCCCTTGCCTGTGTATGTTTCTCTGTTTCCAGATTATTCATCTGTCGACATGTATACATGATGAATTGCTCAAAGTTCTGGTGCCGAACACTTTTTTCTTTCTGTTTCTCTGTCTCCAGATTATTCATTTGTCGACATGTATACATGATGAATTGCTCAAAGTTCTGGTGTCCAACACTTTTAGATGATATTCCATTAGGATTTCCTTGTTCACTTTGCTTAGTTTTGAAATTATTTGGTATTTTACTTCAGATCTGCTGTTAGTACCAGATCCTACTGATGAAGCTCCTAGCTCTAAAATTCTACTGGTTTTTGTTTACTCTATTACTGAAAATTATGTGCCCGAAAGAAATGGTTTAGAAAATCTGATGTATTTTCTTGAATGCTCAGCTGCAAGGGATCCCTCTAACTTGCTTGCCCATGAGGCTGCATTTGCGCTTGGACAAATGCAGGATGTTGAAGCTATCCCTGCATTAGAGGGAGTTCTCAAGGATCTTTCACTGCATCCAATTGTCCGCCACGAGGTACTTCACCATCGCAGAAGTTGATGTTATCTGCCCTTTCTAGTACCTTGCTATCCATTTGAGAAGCTTTATATGTTTATTGATCAGGCTGCTGAAGCCCTGGGAGCTATTGGCTTGGAAAAGAGCATTTCCCTGTTGAAAGAGAGTTTAGCAGCTGATCCTGCCGTGGAGGTGCAAGAAACATGCGAATTGGCTCTTAGACGGATAGAAGGGCAGAAGAATGCTAGTGGCGCTGAAAGCACAACAATTTCGCCTTATCTATCAGTTGATCCAGCACTGCCTGCCAAGCAAGGACTTTCAGTAGAACAACTAAGGTGTGTCTTTCAAGACAGTTCTAAATGTTTTTTCTGTCTCTAGTATGCATCATCTTGATATTACTAGCATGGTGGATACTTTTCAGGGAGCTTCTCCTCAACGAGCAAGAAAAGATGTATGAACGTTATGCAGCTCTTTTTGCGCTTAGGAATGATGGCGGAGATTATGCTGTTTCTGCTATCATTGAATCTCTAGGTGTGAAAAGTGCTCTACTGCGCCACGAGGTTTGCTTGAACTTTTACGATTTTCTGTTTGCTGTTTTACCACAAGCATATATAAATTATGAAAGATGGTATCTTCATTTAAATTAATAAAGCCAATTGTCATGCTAAAGAACAGAGATTAATAAACCAAAACAAGTATTCGGCCTGCATCTTCTTGCATTTCTGATAACTAGGATTACTGATAAATTATTCTCTGTCACATAACCATTTTATAATATTCTTGCTGTTTTAGTGCCTAGTGTTTTCTGCAGCATAATATGTTTTCTTCTACTATTCTGCAGGTCGCTTATGTATTAGGTCAGCTGCAAAATAAGGCTGCTTCAGATGCACTTTCTGGTGTGCTGAAGAACGTCAATGAGCACCCGATGGTCAGACATGAAGCTGCTGAGGCCCTTGGTTCAATTGCGGGTAACTAACATCACATGACTTGCCAGAACTCTGGCACTTCTCCAGTCGATCCACATATGTTTCAGAGTTTCCTGACACTCTGGTGATGTTGTTGCTGTTAGATCAAGAAAGCATTGCGCTTCTGGAGGAATTTTCCAAGGACCCCGAGCCCATCGTCTCCCAAAGCTGTGAAGTAGCCCTCAGCATGCTCGAGTACGAGAGATCAGGGAAGTCGTTCGAGGTAACACACACCTGGCCCAGATCATCAACACGAATAACTATTTATGCACACCGGTCACTTTTTACTTAAATGTTAACATGCGTACCTTTTTTATGCAGTTCCTGTTCCTCCAGACTCCTCAGGTGCAGCAGGAGTCCTGAGCCCAGCTTTGGATATATACTTTGATAGACCTGTCAGAGTCGACGGTTCGGTGTGGTAGTGGACATGATGTCTGAATGAAGTGTCGTCGCCCTTTTCCGGTTCTTTTTTGGGTGTTCTTGCTTGACACCACACCAGGATAGCAAAACGGCGAAAGATACCACTGTGAATTGCTCTCTGATGAGAATATCATGTACGCGTGCCTCGTGAAAACAGAAACTGATACTTTGACGAATTTGTTTGCCTGTGGATTGTGCATATCTTCTGTCATGGTGTGAAACACTGGGTTTGTATGCATAGCTTCAACTATCACACTGTCACAGAAGACGATGGATATAGATATATATGACAAGAGAAGCACGAACTATCGACACCAAATCAAGTATACCTCTTCCGTTTTCATTTATATTAGCTTTATCCTAAGTCAAACTTTACAAACTATAGGGTTCATGCTTTGGGAGTAATCCACATCTCTTCTGGCATTGCCTCGGTTTAAGGAAAAACCGTGCCTTATCGTTTTGGCACGTGCTAGTCGGTCTCGGTCCGACCAACCGATCGATCAAAGCAAGAGAGACGAACAAAGGCGCCCCCTGCAGGGTCGTCTCTGTGTCTGGCTTATTGCGATACAAACACCCGCCTTGCCTCAAGGAGGGTCTATTGTTAGTTCATTTGATTATTTCCCTGTTCTTTACTTTTGTTTCCATTTCGAAATATTGTAAATATATATTTCAAAAAACTACATTACATACATTATTTAAGCACACTTTTTTTATGAGATGTAAAAATTTGTTAGCGCAATTGTTCGTACCATTCAAAAAATGTTCGCATCATTTATAAATGTCCACATGTTTAAACATATGTTCATGAAAATGTAAGAAATGTTCGCATAATTTGTAAACATTGTTCGTAACAAGAAAATTTGTTTATAACATTAAAACAACGTTCACACATTTAAAATATGTCTATGACATTTTAAAAATATTCATCAAATATAAAATTGTTGGCACATATTTTTGAATTTTTTATAACATGTCTAAAATGCTTGTGCCATTTAAAAAAATGCTCATAACCCCTTAGGAAATTGTTCGCTCATTTGAAAAAAATGTTCGGATTTGTGGAAAAAATTCAACTTGTGTTTAAAAATGTTCACTCTGTATTAGGAAAAAAATCAATGTGCATTTGACAAAAAATGTTCAACATGTCCTCATATAAACATTCATCGCGTGTTTTAAAAAAAATGTTCAACGTGTATCTTAAAAATGTTCAACCTATATACGAAAAATGTTCAACGTGTATTAAAAAAGGTCAACATGTATATGAAAATGATTTTTGTACATTTCCAGCCGCCCATGTCTACCTATATGTTTATCCAAAGTTTCATCAGTAACCTTGGCCAACTCTCGAAACGAAAACCGAATTCTGTTGCAAGTGCCCGTGCGGCAGGGCGATTACCTTGGTCCCCTCCGCCGCTCGGCTCCCTAAAGATTAATGCAGATGATGTAGTCAATATTCAGGGCGGACGAGGAGTTGTTGCTGCTGTGTGTCAGGATCAAAACAAAACATACATGAGATCTCTGATCTCATCTATTACTCTTAATGGTGTCACCGATGTGGCCGTCTTTGAAGCTTTAGCATGCAGAGAAGTTCAGCCTTTAGCAACTGACTATGGCAACACATATTCTTATTTTTCGAGACAATAGTTTGATCATCAAAGATATAGAAGCCAATGTTTGGAGGAGCTAATGCGGTGGTGATCAAAGAGGCGAACCTCACTGAGTACAATTTTGAAGAGTGTCGGTTTATTTGCGAGTCTAGATGTAGAGACTATGAGCTGATAGGTTAGCTAAGTTTTTATTTTTTATTTATTACTCCCTTCGTCCGGAAATATTTGTCGTGGAAATGAATATAAATGGATGTATCTAGAACTAAAATACATCTAGATACATTCATTCTTCGAGCCAGGGGCGGAGCCAGAACTTTTTTGGAGCCTGGGCAAGTTGAGCCTAAGTGTATAATCTAGAATTCAAAAATCGGCTATTTGGATGCGTATCATGATATACCACCAAGTGAAAACATAAATATAATAGTCACACAAAATGTAATTTTGAAATGAACTAATATATAATATCAATATCAGTTTCATATAGTAAATAAAGTTGAGACTTGACAACAAAAGATACATAACCAGTTCCATAGAGACAAACTCGTCATGTTGGCAACAAAAGTAAAACTATACATACCAGACGTGATTGTGCCATTTCTTTCACCATGACAAAGGCATCTCTCACTTGTTCATTTTTTCCAAAAGAAAGACATACAACCAGCATTGCATAGAGGCAAAGTCACCATGTTGCCAAAGTCCTACAAGGCACTACAAGATTAAAAATGGTTTTGTATTAAAACAAATTTAGTTGTGAAATCTGAATATATTCAAAATCAAAAGCAAGAATAGAGATGGTCAAATGGAATGGAACATACCGACATTGCACTAAGGAAAATCACGAGGCAAATGCCCTTTCCTAGAACTCATTTCAGTAAATGTTCAAATGATATCCTTATCATCAACTGACTTGAATAACTCACGCTCGGTGTAACATATCCATATTATTGATCTTGCTGCACAGTTTATTCTTAATAATCTTCATGGCTGAAAAAGCTCTCATAGCAGATGCCGATGACACCGGCAATATCAAAGCCAGCTCAATAAGTTTGTATACCAATGGAAATACCAAATGTTTCTCATTTTGAACCATCTTCATGGGCAAACCTTGAACATCACCACAACTAGGAAAAGAAGCATGCCTTTTCACTTGACTTATATAAGTGAGAAGTTGCTCTCCTATTGTTCCACGGTCATCATTAGAAAAGTCATCATAATAAAAAAGAAAATGAGCTACAACAAGTAACAAGTTCGTAGTACGGAACATTGCAGCAACTACTTGTATTGTATTATTCCCTCCTAAAAGAAATATAAGATCATTTAGATCTAAAGTAGTGACAAAAAGTCCGTATACAAGGATTTGTATATATGCACTGATTATGAAGATCAATGCATCATAAGGAAAAATACTTGTAGATCCTATCTGAATCTATATGCAGAACTGCAGATGGCACCTAAGTATGAACTATGATGCAAGTATGGGATAGTTTGATGAAGGATCTCAAAGAATTACTGCGATTTTACAGTATCCAGCACCCACAAATACAATTTTCTCTTGTCCCCAACAAAAAATCCCCAAATTTAAACCCTAGGTCTATCAATGAATCAATCCCTGGCCGGCCAGACAAGACCAATTATTCAGAGATGAGAGGAAGGAGGGGTTGAGGAACGAGGTAGAGTGCCTCGGTGTTTGGAGTCCGCTCGTCGCCAGCCCTGCTTCTAGCCGTCTCCAGGGCAGCCGCCGGCCTCTGTTGCCAGTCCGTGCGCTGCCTGCCTATGAGAAACGAAGGGACAAGGAGTTGGAGCGATCGATCTGTGGATCGTACAAATTCGCTCGCGTCCTGCACTCATGAAACAGAAGTTGTTTGGGCCTGGGCTGCAGACTGTTGTACTATTGGGTTGTGAACATGTGAGACGATGGCCCAGATTTGTTTTGCCCGGGTAAATCCAACTACCGAACAGATTTAGCCCTTCATTATCTCTAGGATCGCTGCCATCGAGGAGCCAGCGAGCCCGGGCAAGTGCCCAGGGTTGCTGGATGTCGGGTGGTAGGTGCGACATATGTCAACGGGTGGCTTATCATTGTGGGAGCCAGTAAGACATCGTCGGTGCCTGGAAACGGGATAAGGCGAAGACATGCACGCCGGCGGATCTTACCCAGCTTCGGGGCTCTCCGTGGAGATAACACCCCTACTGCTGCTCTGCGAGGTCTCCGCATGCTCACTAGATGAATCAAGTAGCTACACAATGCTCCTTGAGCTGTTTGGGGGGAGGAGGAAGAAGGGCACGGCTCGCCCGCTTCTACTCCCTGTGTGGTGTCTAGAACTAGCGGGGGGTCCAACCCTTTGCATGGGTGCTCCGGGGGGTTTATATAGGCCCACCTCCCGGGGGTACAATGGTAATCCGACTGGGCACGGGGCCCAGCCGTCTGTGACTGCGCTCGCCGGCTTCTGCGCCGGCTGCTGGGGCCCGCCGACTGGTGGATCCCGTCGGCTCCCGGCCCCTTGGTCGACAGGCAGGCCCCACTGTCCAGGGCCTGGTCGGCGGCTGGTTACTGTGGCTCCATCTTGCTGACGTGGGCTTCATCGTGGTAAGCGCGGCTACAGTACCGCCGCCTGTCAGGCGATTGCTGTAGCCTTGCCGCGTCTTGTCTCCTTAATGGGGCGTCCTCTTCGAGGAAGGCGGCAAGCCGGCTGCGGGGAGCCGGCTCTGTCTTGGGCCGACTAGTTGGAGGCGTGGCCGCCTTCGGGCGTCTCTCTGCTCAAAGGGGCCCACCGTTTGGGGGCCACGCTGGCGGCCCGTCGTGGGCGATGCCAGGGTCAACATGGCAACAGTGCCGCGCCGGACGGGTCGTGCCTAGCCCGTACGGCGCACCATGCCAGGCGTGCTCCGGGATTCGGGGGTGGCAGGCTTTACAGTAGCCACGCCCCGTCGCACTGCCGTTAGGTAGGTGCAAACTTTGTGGGTACGGTCTTGATCGCTTTATAGGGAGCCGGCTTCTTCGAGTCGGCCTTCTCATGGCCGGCTTCTGGGAGTCGGCCTTCTCATGAGGGCTAAAGTCGGACCGCCTTCAGAAAGCCGGCCTGGGTCGCAGCCAGCTAGGGGAAGGCGGCCCCATGTCTTGGATTCTTGAGAGCCGCGCGGGCTCGTAACTTTTTCAGAAGGGCCATGGGAAGCCGGCTAGGCTACCCATGGCTATTTACTCCGACAGTAGTCCCCGAAGCTGATCGAGCTCCGAGGTGAGCAGGGGGACGAGAAGCTTGGTCAGCTTCCCATCCTGAAGGGCCGGCTTAGCGGGTGTGCGCCGACTTCAGAGAGCCCCTCATCTTGTAGGCGAGAGGAGGGGGGGGCAACCCGCGTGCCGACTACGGGCCCTCCCGCGGCCACGTGGCGACGAGATCCTGCGAGCGCACGCGCGCGACGGGACGCCGCCGCAGGCCCGGGCCCGCCACTCGCGAGCCTTGGTCCAGGCGCGGATCTTCCGTGGCCCACCGAGGCCGCTCGCCTTCTCGAGGCAGTTTTGTTTTCGCCGTTAAGGCTCGATAATCGCGGGACGTGGGGAGTGGGCACGATCGATCCCCACGCTTCCCCACGCCGCGCCTCCTCGGCTCCGCCACGTGAGCCTATAAGTAGGGGGAGGAGGGAGAGCGATAGGGGTTCGCACGCTCCCTCCCGCTCCGCCCCTCCTAACCCTCGTCTTCTTCCTCTCGCTGCCGTCGCAGCTTCCCGTCTCAGTGCCGTCGCGTCTCTACACTGCCTTGCTCCCATGGCATTGTCAAGCTCGTGGGACGGCTCCAACGTCCATGAAGACCACGTGGAGTTCCTTCGCCAGACCCGGCGCCTGCCCGGCGCCAACCGCGTGCAAGTCCGCCTGGCGCCAGCGACGGAGATCTCGCCGGCGCCGGAGGAGGGCGAGCGGGTCGTCTTCCGCTCGCACTGCCTGCGCGGCTTCGGCCTTCCGGCGAGCGGATTTCTGCGCTCCTTCCTCGACTTCTACAACCTCCAGCCGCATCACCTCACGCCTAACGCGGTGATGCTGCTGTCGGCCTTCGTCTCCCTCTGCGTGGGCTTCTTGGGGCTGCTCCCCACGCTGGAGCTCTGGGGGGAGTTCTTCCAGAGCAAGCTCGGCACGGTCGTCGCCGGCGTGCCCGCCCCCTGCGGAGTCTTCATCGCCATGAGGAGGGCGAGCGAGAACAACCCGTTCCCGCCCATCCCCCTCATCCAGTCGGTGAAGGTCTGGCAAAAATCGTACTTCTACATGAAGAATGTCGCCGAGCAAGGAGACTACATCAACCTGTCGGCTTACGTAGCCGGCCCGCCGGCTGGGAGCCAGCCCTCGTGGAGTTTCCGGTCCCGGTCACTGTCTCCGGCTGGGAACGCCGCCATCTCTCGGCTTCGGGTGATGATTCAGTCGGAAGGCCTGCGTGGGGCCGACTTGGTGGCCGCCTTCGTGGAGCGCCGGATTCTCCCTCTCCAAAGCCGGCCCCATATGATGTGTCAGATGAGCGGCCGCTTCGACCCAAGCCGGCTGAGCACATGGGAAATGCCCCACGCGGAGGTGGCGCTCATGGTTAATTACATTGCCAACTGCAAGCTCGCCTGGGACTGGCAATATGGCAAGGCGCCGTATTCTCGCGCCAATCCTCCGCCCGTGGTAAGTTTCTTTCTTTATCTTCTTTTTGTCGTCAGCCGGCTTCATGACGGCCGGCCTCTGACCAGTCGGTTCTTTTGAGCAGAACCCTCTTCTTGCGCCGCCGGCCGGGGCGGCAGGGATTGAACGCCAGTACTCGCCCGACCGCACGGTGGATGACGTTGACGACCCGGACTTGGGGGCGGCCGCCATGGAAGACGCCGTCGTGGGGGACAGCGCCGAGCCCGGAGGCTCAAGGTTCACCGCGAGCTTCGAGGACTGGCTGGACGATTTCAAAGCCGAAGTCGCCCCGCGTCGCCAGCCGGCGGCCGACCAACAGGGCGCGGGCTCGTCTATCGCGCCGGCTGCCGGCGGCGCGCAGAAGCACCAGGCCGCTCTAGGCCTCTTCGGCAGTCGGTCGAAGAAGTCCAAGCCCTCCACCGTGGTGACAAAGCGAGACGAGGCGGCCGCGAAGGCGGCCCGCTTCCGCAAGGCGGTGAAGCAGCCCCAGGCGGTCTCGGTGTAAGTCTTCAATTGCCTTGCCGTATTCTTGTCATCATTCTCTTTCTCTTCGAACATTCTTCTTAACTTTCCCTCGCTTGCTGGACAGGGCGCCGCTTTCCGTTGAGCGGGGCCCGGGTGGCTCCGTCATGGGGCCGGCTGGAGGGTCTTCGAGCTCCCGCCGCGTGGACCCCCGCGCCGATCTCAAGGAGGCCACAGAGCGGAACGCCCGCGAAGCGTGGGAGGAGCGCGAGGCGGCGGAGAAGGCGGCCGCCCAGGCGACGAGGGAGTAGGCCGACGCGGCAGCCAAGGCCCAGACGGAGGCGGCTACCGCGGAGACGGAGGCGGAAAGCTCGCGCAGCCAGCCTCCGCTGCTCGCCATTCCTCTCCGAGCCGTAGCCCCCGACACCCCATTGCCCTTGGCGAAGGAGATCGTCCAAGACCCGCCGTTATTGGAGAGGAGGGAGGACCCCGTGGCCTTGGCGGGGAGAGCGCCGCCAGCAGCGCCAACCGGAGCGGGCCAAGGCGGTCAGTCGTCAGCGGCGCCAGAGGAGCCGGCCGGAGGTGAGCCGGAGAACAGAGCCGGCCTCGGAGTGCAGCCGGCGATGGGCTGGCGCGCAGGGGGAGGCGCCGCTCCGCCGGAGTTGCGCCGAGCCGCGGGCGCAGGCCAGTCGGCGGAAGATCTGGAGGCGGCCAGCACTGCCACATCCGAGTGGACTCCCAGCGGGGAACTGGCGAGCTGAATGTGGCGGCTCAAGGGGTCCGGAGCCGGCTGCAAGCTCAGGCCGCCGTGCTGCAACAGTTCACCCAGGAGTTCTTGTCAATGCGAGCCACTATCCGGGTGAGTCCTTCATTCTTGGCCGCTTTGCTTTCTTAATTTCTTCCGTGGGGGCGCGTCAGCGCACCCACTGGGTGTAGTCCCCGAGATTCGGGCCGACTGCTGCGCAGCCGGGTCGGATCTTTCTCGACGGCTACCTTACTTTGCTCTTTTCTGAACCTTCAGGAATATCACAACCTTCGTGCTGCCGCCTTCAACTCCCAGGCTCGGGAGCTGAGCCGGAGGACCGACGACCTGGACGACAGCCGAAGTAAGTACTCAATCTTGTCTGTCTCCTGTGGGGGCGCGTCAGCGCACCCACTGGGTGTAGTCCCCGAGATTCGGGCCGACTGCTGCGCATTCGGGTCGGATCTTTCTTGACGGCGCTTTCTTATTGGTTTTTCTTTTTCCTTGTCTTCAGGGGCCAACGCTGACTTAAGGAAGGAGCTCGGCAAAGCGAAGGCCGCCCTTCATACCAAGGAGGCCGAGTGCGCCGCCTTGGTCCAGGAACGGGATCGCCTAGCCAAGAAGCTGACCGACCAAGAGAAGAGCCACAAAGCAGCCCTGCAGGCGGCGCGGGAAAGCGAAGCCGCCTTGATGGCGGAGTATGAGATCGTGGCGGCGAGCTGGTCTGAGACCCGGCGAGCCCTCGACGAAGGCTTCGGCCGGATCGAGGACTTGATCGACGGTAAGTTGCCTTCTTAGCCCTTCTCTTGCCCCTTGCCGCCTCGATTTTTTGACTTATCTTGAGCTGTTGCTTGTTTTTGGTGCAGACTACTTCCCTGGCTACTCCGCCTTCGCCGCCCAAAGCATTGAGGCCCATCGCGAGGCGCGCCGTCAAGCGGGGGCCAACATTGCGCCGGATGCAAACCGGACCCTTGAGGAGCAGCTCCTGGCTGTCCAGGCGCGGTTGCAGCCGGCTCATCGGATGCTTCGCCGGCTTCAATGTGTCGGGGCGCAAGTGTTGGCCGCCCTCTGGCCCGGCGAGACGATCCCCCGCACCCCAAGCCGAACTGCCGACTGGCCGGAAGTCGCAGTTGGTCGCTTCGAGGCTTGGAAAGCGTCAGCGGCCCGCCTCGGAGCCGGGCGGGCATTGGAATTCGTTCGTGCTTGGTACCCAGGGCTGAGTCTGGACCAGCTGCGCACTTGGCGGATGGAGGCCGACGCGGAGCTGGAGAAGGTGAGGCCGGCTATCGCCCAGCGAGCTTCGACGATCGCCGAGTGCACCGACATCAGCGTTTTCGCACCCGAAATCGATGATGACGGTGTTGCTCAGCCGGAGGAGTGGTTCGGGCTGAACCCGGCGGTGGGCGAGGACTCGGCGGAGGAGATTGCCTCCAGTGACGAGGGCGAGGATGACGAAGAGGAGGACGGCGAAGACGTCGAGCCGGCTGGTGGAACAACCGGCCGACCTCAGGCCGACCGCGCCTCCAGCAACGAGGCGCGTGGAAGCGCGCCCTCTGCGGGAGGCGGCGACAAAGCCGAAGTTCGCCAGCCGGCCGCTCCTCCAGCCGGCACGACCGTCTCCGCCAACCAGTCTGGCTCGTCAGACGCTCCGCCAGCTTGACCTGCCGTCTTTATCTTTCCTGCCTTGTTGTCTTTGAACAATCTTTGTTAAGTTTTCGCAGTTCCACCCACTAGGGGTGTATCCAAACTATGTTGAATGCTGGCCTCTCGAAGGTCTTTTTATGTAAATATTATCATGTGTATATTTGGTTTCCATTCGCGTATGCTTTTTTATCCTTAGGCTTTTTCCTTTGCCGCCTCCCCTCTTTGGGGAGGCAAGTACTTGAGCTTTCTTGGATTAAAGTGAAGTGAATGGAAACCGGCCGGCCGGCTACTCTGGTAGCCAGTCGGTGGTGTGAGAAAAACCGGCTTTTGTTATATTAGTCCGTTAGTCCCTAGCCGTTTTTCGTGTGGGCGCCCGTTCCTACCTTTAACTCTTGCCAGCCGGACAGCCGGTTCTTCGAACTGCGACTTTTGACAAGAGAAGGCTTGAGAGCCGGCACACTACTTGTCTGACTGCGGGTAGGACTTCTAACATAACTCCAGCCGGCCAGTCCCCGAGCCGACTAGTCGAACTCGGTGCCGGACGGAATAAGTAAATGATACGACAAGGTCATAAGCATGATACTTTTCATTCATAAATAAGGGATGGCAGTCCCTGAGCCCTCCTCGGGAAGCCTATTGTCTTGTACTTAATACAAAAGTTAGCGCGGTACATGCTGCATTTCAACTGTAAAATCTTCGGAGGAGGTTGGCGTTCCATGGTCGTTCCGACTCCTTGCCGGAGTCGTCTCTCTTGCGCGCCTTCGGCTTCTGTGCATCGATCAGGTAGTAGGAGTCGTTGCCTAGAGCTCTGCTGATGACGAAGGGGCCTTCCCAAGGGGCTGAGAGCTTGTGCTGGCCGGCTGTTCGCTGGATCAGCCGGAGCACAAGATTGCCCTCTTGGAAAGATCTTGGCCTGACCTTCCGGCTGTGGTAGCGGCGCAAACCCTGCTGGTAGATTGCAGACCGGCTGAGGGCTAACAGCCGGCTTTCTTCCAGCAGGTCGACGCCGTCTTCTCGTGCTTCCTTGGCATCCGCTTCCATGTACATGGTAACCCGAGGCGAGTCGAACTCGATGTCAGTTGGGATGACCGCCTCGGCACCATACACCAGGAAGAAAGGGGTGAAGCCGGTTGACTTGTTTGGTGTAGTGCGCAGACTCCAGAGGATAGCCGGCAGCTCATCGAGCCAACAGCCGGCTGAGCGCTCCAGAGGTACAACCAGTCGGGGCTTGATGCCAGAGAGGATGAGGCCGTTGGCTCGCTCGACCTGGCCGTTTGACTGCGGGTGGGCGACGGATGCTAAGTCCAGCCGGATACCTTGGGCTGCGCAGAAACGTGCCAAGGCTCCTTTGGCAAAATTCGTGCCATTGTCGGTGATGATGCTGTGCGGCACGCCATACCGAGTTGTTATGTCTGCGATGAACGTCACGACAGTCGGCCCATTCAACTTCTTGATCGGCTTTGCCTCAATCCACTTGGTGAATTTGTCCACGGTGACGAGCAAATGCGTCATGCCGCCGCGCGCCGTCTTGAATGGGCCCACCATGTCCAGTCCCTAAACGGCAAAGGGCCAAGTGAGGGGAATGGTCTTGAGTGCCGAAGCCGGCACGTGTTGCTTGGAGCTGAAGAGTTGGCATCCCTTGCAATGTTTGACTAATTCTTTGGCGTCATCCAAAGCAGTCGGCCAGAAGAAACCATGGCGGAAGGCTTTGGCGACAAGTGATCTTGAGGCCGCATGGTGGCCGCATTCTCCTTGGTGAATGTCTGTGAGGATTGCAATGCCCTTCTCTTGCTCGACGCACCGTTGGAGGATTCCAGTGACGCTGCTCTTGAGTAGTTCTCTGTTGACGATTGTGTACGCTCTGGCTCGACGCTGGACTTGTCTTGCTTCTGTTTCGTCAGCCGGCAGGTCTTGGTTTACTAGGAAGTTGAGGATGGACCGAGCCCATGATGGAGCCGCGACTTCTTCTACTGCCAAAGTGGCTACTGCCACCAAGGTGGGCGGGCTGGGCGGTGAGGTGCTGGAGTCGGCCGCCGGCTGTAGTGCTGGTGCAGTCCCCGGGCCGGCTACCGCAGTCCCCGAGCTGGTCGTGGTAGTCCCCGAGCCGGTTGACGAAGTCCCCGAGCCGGTCGCTGAAGTCCCCGAGCCGGCTGCCGAAGTCGCCGGGCCGGCTACGGGGGTCTTGGGGTCGCCTACTTGGTTCTTCGAGCCGGACCCGGCCGCATCGGGGTCAGGCGGCACGAAGATGGAATCAGATTCCGGAGACGGCTTGATAGACGGCTTGAGGAGGCGTTGTAGAGCGACGCCGGTTGGAATTGCTTGCCGAGTGGAGCCTATTCGAGCCAGGGCATCGACTGGCTCGTTGTCGGCTCGCGGTACGTGGAGGAACTCGCATCCTTCAAAGTATCCGCTGAGTTGTTGGACCAGGAAGCGGTAGCTCGCCATATTCGCGTCCTTGGCGTCCCAGTCGCCGGATGATTGCTGGACTACCAGGTCCGAGTCGCCATAACATAGGATCCGGCGAATGCCAAGTTCTTTGGCAAGCTGGAGCCCATGTATGAGCGCCTCGTACTCGGCCACATTGTTGGAGGCGGCAAAGTGGATCTATAGCGTGTATCTGAGCTTGTCGCCTTTCGAGAGGTAAGGACGACGCCGGCTCCCAAGCCGGTGCGCATCTTGGACCCGTCGAAGTGCATGCGCCAATGGGTGGAGTCAGGAGCCGGCGGCAGGTACTGGGTCTCGGCCCAGTCGACGAGGAAGTCGGCCAGTGCTTGGGACTTGATGGCAGTGTGGGGCTAGTAGAAGATCGTGTACGGGGCCAGCTCGATGGCCCATTTCGCCACCCGGCCGGATGCGTCCCGGCTGCCTATGATCTCGGCTAGCGGGGCAGTGCATACGACCGTGACGGGATGCTCTTGAAAGTAGGGCTTCAGCTTCTTGGCGGTGAAGTACACGCCATAACACATCTTTTGATAGTGCGGGTAGTTCTGCTTTGAAGCGGACAGCACCTCGCTCAAATAATACACTGGCCTCTGGACCGGCTGGGCTCGGCCTTCTTCTGGGCGCTGGACTACGATGACGGTGCTGACCACCCGGCTGGTTGCAGCGATGTAGAGGAGCATGGGCTCTTTCTCAATCGGCGCCGCGAGGACAGGCGGCGTGGCCGGCATTTTCTTCAGCTCGTGAAAAGCTTGGTCGGCCTGGTCGTTCCACTCGAAGTGAGTGCTCTTCTTCATGAGGCGGTAGAGAGGGAGAGCTTTCTCTCTGAGCCGGCTGATGAAGCGGTTCAAGGAGGCTAAGCACCCGGTGAACTTCTGAATGTCTCAAAGCTTGGTGGGGATCGCCATTCTCTCGATGGCCTTGATCTTCACCGGGTTGCATTCGATGCCGCGTTCGGAGACCAGGAAGCCTAGGAGCTGGCCGGCTGGCACTCCGAACACGCATTTCTCGGGGTTGAGCTTGATTTGGAACCGAAGTAAGTTCTCAAACGTTTCCTTGAGGTCTCCCAACAAGGTGCCGCGCTTCTCCGTCTTCACCACGATGTCATCCATGTATACGTGAGCGTTTCTGCCGAGTTGCTTGAGGAGGCATTTCTGCATGCAACGCTGAAAAGTGGCACCGGCATTTCTCAAGCCGAATGTCATAGTCAGATAGCAGAAGGCTCCAAATGGCGTGATGAAGGCGGTCTTCAGGCGGTCGTCCGGGTCTAGCTTTATCTGATGATATCCGGAGTAAGCATCCAAAAAACTCAGCAGCTCGCATCCGGCTATGGAGTCTATCACTTGGTCAATCCTTGGCAGGGCAAAAGGATCTTTGGGGCAGGCCTTGTTGAGGCTCGTGGAGTCTATACACATGCGCCACTTGTTGTTCTTCTTTAGCACAAGGACCGGGTTGGCGAGCCACTCTGGAAAGAAAACTTCCATGATGAAGCCGGCCGCCAAGAGCCGGGCTATCTCCTCCCCTACAATCCGGCGCTTCTCCTTCGACAATCGGCGAAGGGGTTGTCTGACTGGCTTTGCGTCTTATCGAACGTGTAGTTTGTGCTCGGCGAATTTCCTCGGAACATCCGGCATGTCCTTGGGGGACCATGCAAAGATGTCCCGATTCTCACGGAGGAAATCGGCGAGCTCGCCTTCCTATTTGCTGTTCAGGTTCACCCCGATGACGGCAAACCTCTCTGGATGCTCGAGGTCAAGAGGTATCTTCTTCGTCTCCTTGGCCGGCTGGAAAGATCCTTGGGCGTCATGCTCCTTGGGGTCGGGGGACACGGCCGACTGTTTGCCGGCTATGGCCACGACTCGGTCCAACATCTTCTTCTCTTCGGCAATCACAAGGGACTCGGCCAGCCGGCTGCTGGCCGCTGCGCACTCGGAGGACTTCTTGTAATCACCGGCTACGGTGATGACGCCTTTGGTGCTTGGTATCTTCATCTTGAGGTATGCATAGTGGGGAACTGCCATGAATTTGGCCAAGGCAGGTCGGCCCAGCAATGCATGGTAAGGGCTCTCCAGGTCCACCACTTCAAACCAGATCGCTTCCCGGCGGAAATGCTCCTTGTCCCCAAAAAGTACATCAATCTTGATTTTGCCAATGGGGGCGCAGGACAGGCCGGGTACGATGCCGTGGAACACTGTCCGAGTGGGCGTGAGCTGCTTTGTCTTGACGTTTAGCTTCTCCAGGGTGTCACGGTACAGAATGTTGATGCTGCTCCCGCCGTCTATCAACACACGAGAGAAGCGGGCGGCGCGTCTGTCCATTGCGAGGGTGGCTTCCAGGACCAAGGCATAAGAGCCGGGAGACGGCATCACCTCCGGATGGTCGGCCCGGCTCCAGCTGATGGGCTTTTCTGACCAATGCATGTGTCCGGCGGGGCTGGCAGCGACCACGCTAACTTCCTGGCGCTCTTGGCGTTTGTTGCGCCGGTCTTCGGGCTGGCTCGTAAAGATGATGTAGGCTGCTTGCTCGTCAGGGAACTCGTCATGCACGGCTCCGACTGCGGGCCGAGCGGCCGGAGGCGGCGGAGGCGACACGAGCCCCTCGCCCTTAGAGATTCGGGTGAGCCAATGCCACTTCCGGGTCGTGTGGTTGGACGGCTTCGCGCCGCTGTGGAACTTGCAAGGGACGTCGAGGGCTTGCTTGTAGGAGAAGGCGGGCTGCCAAGCCGGCCTGCCGCCCTTGGGCTTCTTGGGCGCCGGTCGTTCTTCAGGCGGCGCATCTTCTATCGTGGCCACCTGCCGGCTGGCGGGAGGCGGCGCGGGGCCCTTGCGCTTGTGGTCGTTCGAGTTGGGGTGTCGGCCGAAATCCCCAGCCGGCGTCTTGGGTGCCGGGTTGAGTACCTTTCCGGACGCGTCTACCCGAAGCTCGGTCTTCATCGAGGAGTCGGCGGTGGCGTACTTGTCCGCTATGTCCAGAAGTTCGTCGAGGGTAGCCGGCTCATCGCAGAGGAGCTTGTGCTTGAGGAGGGTGCCTTCTCGGCATCCGGCTATGAAGTATTCTATGGCTTGCACCTCGTGCACCCCTTCACAGGAGTTGCGGAGCTCGGCCCAACGCGTGAGGTAATCGCGAGTGGACTCGGCGGGGCCTTGTACGCACAAGGAGAGCTGTCTGGGCTTGGGAACCCGCTTGTAGGTGCTGGTGAAGTTGCGGATGAAGGCTTCTGTGAAGTCTAGCCAGCTGTTGATGCTACGCGGCTTGAGGCTGTTGAGCCAGGTCCGCGCCGTGCCTTGCAGCATGAGGGGCACGTACTTTACGGTGACGCGCCGGTTACCATTGGCTATGCTAACCGCCGTGGAGTAGTCGATCAACCAATCTTCCGGCTTCACGGAGCCGTTGTACTTGGGCGTGTCTCTTGGGAGCGAGAACCCTTTGGGAAAGGGCTCATCGCGGATGCGGGGGCCGAAACAAGGCGGGCCGACATCGTCTTCTTCTTCCAATGCCAGGGATCGCGATAGGCGGTCGATCCGATGGCGGGCGTCGTTCTCGCCGATTCCTTCACGGCGGCCTAGCCGGCCGCTGAGAGTCGGGTGCGCCACTGGCGGCGAGGCGGGATATCTCTCTCCACGGGGCGGAGGCGGAGGCGGGTTGCCCCGCCATTCCATGGCTCGGGGATGACCGTCCGCGTCTCGCTCGATGGAGATCCGGGTCCGGCTGCGGCTGGCAGCCGGCTCCTTCTCGCGTCGCGCGCGGGTATTGCTCGTAGTCGGCGTCCGGAACGTCGCGCCGTGTTCTCGGCGCGGGGGAGGGCTTTCCGCGCGGGCGTCGGCCTTGTGTCGCTGCGCGGCTGCGTCGATCAATTGCTGGATGCGCCGGGTCATGTGGGGGAGGTCTTCGGCCTCCAAGCCGTCCAACTCGTCTACAGCCGCCTGGGCGGCACGCAAGTTCTCGAGCGGAGTGGCATAGACCGGGTGGTCGACTCCCAACGTGTCGGCGATGACGGCGCCACGTTGCTTGACAAGGCCGGCCCGGCTTGGCCTGCCCGGGGTCGGCGTGCCGAAGGCGGCGCGGTCAGCTTCGCGCTGGTAGGCCTCAGTGAGGCGTCTTACGGAGGCCAGCCTTCGGCCCTCTGCGAGGAGGGCGAGGCGGCGTGCCTCCAGTGCTTCGTCGTCGGCATTAGCCGGGAGGGGAGCGGACAAGTCGTGGGCCGCCGTGCGCGAGGCGTCGTGGGCGCTCTCGTCGGCCAGGCCGCTGTGGCCGACAACCATCACTTCAGCGGTGACAGCATCGCAGCCGTCGGCTCGAGGAAGCGGGTCTTTGTAGATCGCGATGTTAGTGGGGAAGGTGTCGTAGGAGGCCGTGTCGGAGTCGACAGGCATCGGGTCGGTGGAGCCAACCGACTCCAGGTCCGCGGCGGGCTCGCTGGAGACATGGAGCTGGCCGAGAAGGTTGGCGAGGTGGTCGGTGCCCGCATCGGTGGCGAGCTCGTTAGAGGTGAGAGTTTCATCGAGGAGATCGGCGAGGCCGCTTGCCGCGCAGATGCTGGTGACGCCTTGCAGCGCGTCGTGGCAAGCGTCATCGGGCGTGCCGGGCTGGCTACGCTCGCGGGGGAGGAATATGGTTCCCGTCTAGAACAGGTCTCCGGACGACGGTGCACCTGGCCCCACGGTGGGCGCCAAATGTCGGGTGATAGGTGCGACATATGCCAACGGGTGGCTTATCATTGTGGGAGCCAGTAAGACATCGCCGGTGCCTGGAAACGGGATAAGGCGAAGACATGCACGCCGGCGGATCTTACCCAGCTTCGGGGCTCTCCGTGGAGATAACACCCCTACTGCTGCTCTGCGAGGTCTCCACATGCTCACTAGATGAATCAAGTAGCTACACAACGCTCCTTGAGTTGTTTGGGGGGAGGAGGAAGAAGGGCACGGCTCGCCCGCTTCTACTCCCTAGAACTAGCGAGGGGTCCAACCCTTTGCATGGGTGCTCCGGGGGTTTATATAGGCCTACCCCTCGGGGGTACAATGGTAATCCGACTGGGCACGGGGCCTAGCCGTCTGTGACTGCGCTCGCCGGCTTCTGCGCCGGCTGCTGGGGCCCGCCGACTGGTGGATCCCGCCGGCTGCCGGCCCCTTGGTCGACAGGCAGGCCCCACTGTCCAGGGCCTGGTCGGCGGCTGGTTACTGTGGCTCCATCTTGCTGACGTGGGCTTCATCGTGGTAAGCGCGACTACAGTACCGCCGCCTGTCAGGCGATTGCTGTAGCCTTGCCACGTCTTGTCTCTTTAATGGGGCGTCCTCTTCGAGGAAGGCGGCAAGCCAGCTGCGGGGAGCCGGCTCTGTCTTGGGCCGACTAGTTGGAGGCGTGGCCGCCTTCGGGCGTCTCTCTGCTCAAAGGGGCCCATCGTCTGGGGGCCACGCTGGCGGCCCGTCGTGGGTGATGCCAGGGTCAACATGGCAACAGTACCGCGCCGGACGGGTCGTGCCTAGCCCGTACGGCGCACCATGCCAGGCGTGCTCCGGGATTCGGGGGTGGCAGGCTTTACAGTAGCCACGCCCCGTCGCACCGCCATTAGGTGGGTCAAACTTTGTGGGTACGGTCTTGATCGCTTTATAGGGAGCCGGCTTCTTGGAGTCGGCCTTCTCATGGCCGGCTTCTGGGAGTCGGCCTTCTCATAAGGGCTAAAGTCGGACCGACTTCGAAAAGCCGGCCTGAGTCGCAGCCAGCTAGGGGAAGACGGCCTCATGTCTTGGATTCTTGAGAGCCGGGCGGGCTCGTAACTTTTTCAGAAGGGCCATGGGAAGCTGGCTAGGCTACCCATGGCTATTTACTCCGGCACCGGGCGGTGCCTCCGCCACTACTTCGGGCAAGTATTTCCGGACGGAGAGAGTATTTGATGCCAGTAGGCATGTGTGCCCTTGGAGCCACATGATCTTCTTTAAAAAAAAAAGGAAAAAGCGATGGCGAAGTATCAAATGAAAACTGAAATTCGGTGCAAATCTGGAAACTTCCATCGTGGGACCTTGGATCAATAGCGAGCGGCAGAGATCAAAGGTGGGAGCACTAACCAGCCACTTAACTCCATTTTTCACATAACCCCCTCTTTCATTAATTAGGTAACTCCCTGTCTTATTCTACCCGTTCCTATCCTTTCAAGTTATAACCCAAATCTTGCCGCCGCCTCATCTGACTTATGCGACGGCGACCAGGCGAGCCCCCGCGCGATGGCGGGTGCTGCACCACGCAATGGTGATTCGGCGGCCTCAGCGCTACTTCAGGAAACGACCACCCGGCGCCCTCGGGGCTGCTCCGACGCGACGACGAGTCTGACGGCCTTGGCGCTGCCCGTCCTACCCGTCCCACCGTAGTGCGATGGCAGCCCGCCGACCTTGGCGCTGCATGCCCTTCGAAGCTGTTGGTCTGTATTTGTTGTCGTCCAAACTCTAGTGCAGACAATTGGGCTGGGCCAGCTTTTGGTTAGCTGTTCATATTCGGTTCCTTAGCTGAATGAATGCTGTAGCGTGCAGCCTAAAGGAAAATTTAAGTTCCCCAGAAATCCACTATAAAGAAATCACAGAGTATTGGAGCAACAATAACAAGAGACCATCTATGAAGAAAGGCAGCAGATGGAAACCCCCAAATGAAGATTACCTGAAGATCAAGTGCTCTGTTTCAAGAAGCAAAATTTAAACTGACCTTTTATTTCAGTTCTGCTTTCTATTGTGTGGTGACCCAAGTCTTGTAATTAAATTTTCATTGGCCGAGTGTAATCTCACCCTCGCCCCCAACTCTCAACCTTTGTAAATGTACTCTATCTTATAATGAAATGGTTCAAGCCAGTGTAAGTCCGCTGTAGCTCCGTCAAAAAAAAAAGTCCAACTCTGTAATCTGTATCTTCGTTTTTGTTTGTTTTGGTCGTTGCAATTCTGTGTGGTGGCTTTCCCCTCATCTCCTATTCTAATATATTCACATACAACTCTTCGAATTTCTGATGCAATCAACGGATCTATGATTAGTACTCCTACATTACTCAGACCTCACAAGCCACTGTGTTTTTTTTTTTGACCCGCACGAGCCACTGTGTTACTTCCACTACCCGTGAACTGGAACATGTAGTTAGGAAAACGGCCACACATCACATTGATCTCCCTGAGCTCTCATGGCACCATTTGCAGAGAGAAGCTTCAAGTATTTTCAGTTTGTCGATGACCAGCAACAATCACATTCAAAAACTACAGGGAAGTTGTACAACTCCAGTCTCCAGTACCTATTTTTTAATTGCACAGCTCCAGCACTAACCTTTTCTTTTTGCGGGTGTGCTCCAGCACCAACTGAACAGCAACTTTCCGTGCACAAGCTTCAACATATCCAGGTAAAGTACTTCAGAGAACAGAGTTTGTGCTGGACAATTCTTCAGAGAACTGCAAAATCAGTGCATACAATTCTTCAGAGAACGATGTAGCGTGGGGGCAACCCGCGGCTGTCGAGTTGCCCTTCGAGGTTGCCACATCCGGACGCCGCTGTGCTTCACGCAACCTACACTGCAGGTCACGGCCATCGTTACGGCGTCGCGTGGAGCTCAGAGGTGCTGTTAGCGATGCGTGGCTGTGTCGCTCTACTTCACCTTTGGGGCTGCGCCGGCGAGCTCTTCGCCTCCTACGCAGTCCCAATCCCTTGCCGCAAGGTCCACGTCGTCGGTGAGGGAGGCTCCCTGGGCCGACGCCACGGGCACCCTCGCCAGCGCGTCCCTTGACTCGGCTTCTCGGGACTGCGCTCCCCGCCGAGGGGAGCTTCGGCACGGTGCGCGATTGCGTCGCCGCAGTTGGGAGCCCCGTCAGCCCGCCTACCTCCGTGGCATTCACCGTGGCAGCAGCGCCATGGTACGGGGCGAGTTAGGTTGGATACGGCCAAGTAATCTGCTAATCATTGAGATAAGAGGGGGTTTCTGCTAATTGACGTTTAAGTGGCCGGTTAGAATTCCCACCTTTGGTCTGTGCCGTTCTTTGTAGATCTAATGGCTCACACTGCAAGTTTTCAGATTTTCACTGAAAATCAGTTTTCACTCGATACTTCGCCAAAAGCGATACCCTTCAGCATTTGCAGTTTTGCACGCCTGCGTCCTAAAAAAACAACTGTGCGCCTGCAGCGCCGAATCCTTCGCCCAACGAGCTCGCCTCATCGTCGGTCCGGCCGGGCTGCCTCACCGCCGTGACACCGGAGCTCGCCGCGGATCGCCCCCAACCCCCCCTTGGAACTCACCGCGCGCCACCCCCAAGTCCCCCTACCCCAAGAATCCCAAAGAATCGCGCTCCCACTTCTGCTCTCCCTCGCCTAGTTGACTCCGTCACGAGGGCTTCTTGCGGCGGCGCGAGGTGAGCCCATCCATCCGGCGGTAGATATTCTTGCAGCACATCTTCTCCGGTGTGCCGTCTGCACCCGCTCCCTTCCCTGGACGTCAGCTGAACTCTGCAGCTTGGGCGCAGGCAACCTGTTCGACGAAATGTCCAGGAGGCTGAACGAGGTGGGGAGCACGGCGGCCGTCGGCGAGCACCGCATCGGGGACCTCCCGGACGACCTGCTGACGTACCTGATGTCGTTCCTGCCCTCGCGCGACTCCGTGCGCACGTGCGTGCTCGCCCGGCGCTGGCGCTCGCTCTGGAGGTCCGTGCCCGCCCTGCGCCTCGAGGACGGCCCGCGGGGCGACGGCGGGCCCAGGAGCAAGTTCGTCGACGAGCTGCTGCTGCGCCGCCACCCAACACCTCTGAACCTATGTGACATCTGTTCCGAATACAACACGTTTCACTGCGAGGAGGCGTTCACACGCATCAAGCCGTGGCTCCGGTACGCCTTCTCGCATGACGTTCGGACGCTGCGAGTTGTTGCTGGTTCGTTGACAACCAACCTGGTCCTCGTCTCGTCGCACCTGAAGAGGGTAGAGCTTTGTTTCATGCAGTTCAAAGGCTCTGTGAATTTCAGGGGCTGTCGGGTGCTAGATGTGTTGGAGATGAAAGGCTGTAACATCCTTGCGAGCATCTTGTGCCAGTCAGTACGACATCTTACCATCAAAGGGGGGTGTTTTGACGATAAAACCCGCCGTTGTATTTCTGCCCCAAATCTCATCAGCTTGAAACTAGCTCCATGCCAGGGTCTGACTCCGTTGCTTGATAGCATGCCATCGCTGGTAACAGCATCTGTTGAATCCTTTGATCAGCAGTATCATTACTGTTTTGATGTACCATGTGAAGGATGCGATAGGCAAGCAAGATTTCCTGTGGTTTTGGAAGGCTTGTCTGCTGCTACAAATCTGGAGTTAACAACTGATGATCAGGTATGCTCCCATTTTTGCTAATTCCTTTGTCTTTTTTTAAATGAGCTAGTCTTTTATGTTTGTATCCAGATATCTGTCAGTACAAGCATATTGAACAAGCTCATTATGTGCATTGTTGTTTTCACCGTTTCACATGTTTGAATCTTGATGTTTCTATGTACTTGTCTGGCAATATGCATACCTCTACTTGATACTTTAGCCATATGTATACTATTAGAACATGTAGGATTGAGATTAATTTGTGAGCAATATTTCTGAGTAGACCAGAAACTGGCAAAGTACAACTTCGGATATAAATCTCATTATCTGGTAACACTTAATTAACTTAATTTCTATGAAAAATAAGAACCACCAGAAAGTTTCCAAAGCATGTACTCTCTCCGTCCCATAATGTAGGACGTTTTTGACACTACACTAGAGTCAAAAAAACGTCTTACATTATGGGACGGAGGGAGTACTTCTGTATCTCAAAAAGCATCATGTACTTGTTTTGTTTTTAACCCCCTTCATTTTGTCCAGTTGTCTATTTTCAGAATGGATTTGAAATGGTGCCCCATGTTTAGCAAGCTCAAATGCTTGTTGCTGAACAAATGGTGTGTGGCTGATCATTTCACTGGATTGGTTTACTTCCTCCAGCACTCACCAATTCTAGAGACGCTGACACTTCTGCTTGATTTTCAAACTCACGAGGTATATATTCTCAAAGTTTGATAGGTTTTTTCTTTGAAGTCACCATGTACCTCCTGCTGACTTCAGGAAAATATTTCTGTTTGCTACAGAAATGGCATGTGATGGAAACATATGGAATCTATGACCCAAAGGAACAATCACCACTATCGAAGCATCTCAAGGTAGTCAAAATCATACGCAGCTCAACAAAGGAAGATGTTATAGTTGACCGTATCCTAAAGATCCTCTGTGCCCATGGAGTGCCTTCCGAGCAAATTGACATCCAATAGAACTTTCTTCTGCTGTTCGACTGTAAGTAACCAAACCAGTCTTCATGATTATGTCTTTCATAGTCAGCATATGTATGTACATAGTGTGCTCGGATATGTATAGTTCCGACCGACCTAGTTTGAAGCAGCATTCCGTACTAGTTTTTCACCATTTCTACACCCACCATAATAGTATGCATTTCAATCCGTGGCACTGGCACCACAATGTCATAATAATAGAAAGTATGAAGTAAGGATCAAATGTTTGATTGGTCAAACTAGCAGATGCGAACTAAAGGCAGGCAGCACCGAAGGCAGGAAGACTTTGCAAGTGTCTATCCATTTCGTCTTCGTAATAGGATTGGTTTGG
Source organism: Triticum dicoccoides (assembly GCF_002162155.2). Classification (NCBI taxonomy): domain Eukaryota; kingdom Viridiplantae; phylum Streptophyta; class Magnoliopsida; order Poales; family Poaceae; genus Triticum; species Triticum dicoccoides. Next base: position 620,715,775 of record NC_041390.1, on the reverse strand, counting down.
GGCAGTTTTAGCGAGTTGCTATTTTGTTGCCTGTAGATCGAGTAAATGGTCAATTGCTACGCTACCCTATGAACTAACAAAGTTAAACCTTGTGTTGAGTTTCATGTTAATAGCAAACTATCCTTCCAATATTCCCATGACTAGATCAAGTGGCATGCTGGTCCAATGACCTTCCAATCAGTGAATAACCTCTCATAGTCTCATACAGTTTCCTCTGCATCTATCTACTGCTTCTTCCAACCTGGGTTCTCATGTTCTCATTGTTTCCTCTGTTTTCTGTTCAGGCTTCCATTTTGAGCTGGCTCTGTGTCCCTGGATCGCACCAGGAAGGAAGTTGCTGCGTTTTTGTCTACCACACCACCCCAGGATGCGCCTCCCCGTGTCCTGTTCATATATATGACCTTACATGTAAACAGCTGTATGTATGTCTTGCTTGGATGCAGTCAGAGCACGTTGTTATAGTGTCTGTCACCGTGGTCCTCCTCGCGCGCTTTATGCTCATTTCCTCAACTCAGCGGCAGGCCTGAACTGCCAAGATGATGTTTCAGAGACCCTGTCTAGTGTTGGTTGTTCCAGGATCGCGCTGGTTGATTCCAGAACTATAAATTCTGTCTTGTGGCTAGGATCGGTTTCCAGATGTATGTGTATACTAAACTAAAACCACACCCTAAAAATACAGACAGGCACCCCTGTCGAAGTTGCTTGAACCAAAGGATGAAGATGTTTCTCTTTGTCGCGCTGCTGCTGAGATTTGCACTTTATATTTGCTGTTTTTTAGGGTGTAAATACTAAATGGAAGCAGGTATAGGTCTCTGGTTACCAGAATTACGATTGAATTCATGGATATGATGTAGGTCTCCGGTTACCAGACTTGGGGACAAATATTTTGAATCTATTTCTTTTGCAAGCGATCCTGCTAGTCAATCACAGACAGTATGGTGACCCAGAGTGTATGCTATGCTGATCACAAAATTCGATCCTCTGGATGTATTCCCTTTATTTTGCTGCACACAGTTTCAATCAAGTGCCAAGAGCTACCTAACAATTCATTGGTCCAAGGTACGCTGAAAACATGGACTTGAGAATCTATGTAGTATTTAGACTGGTGGAGGGAATATTTATTCTAGAGAGGTTGTTTATGCCTACTCAGCAAACATCATATGACTGCTATTCAGTCAAATGGAGTTATCAATTCGTTAGTTCACGATAATCATACTGTATTTTTACTCACTATGCCTGCAATGTTTTTGATTGTCCGCTTTTTACTCATTCCAGCATCTGTGTCTGAAAAATATCAAAGGAAACAACGCCACTATCACGTAGTACAAGGACATGTGTTTCATAGGGGAAGAATTGCCGCTCTGGCAATACCGGTCTTTTTCGACGCTGCCTAGATCTCTGTAACCCTGTCTGCTTCAAGGCCTGCGCTGTATAACAACTGGTGGCCAATGTTAACAGGTTCGAAACTTTTGTTTACAATTGACAAACCTTTATTCCGTACTTGGTTTCAGATGTAAATGAACCATGGCATTTTGTGCAGTTCTCACGTAAGTACCTCGTACTAGCGATGCCACTCATACTTTTCCGATTTTTTTTTGAAACTATGATGATTTTTATAGCAAATTCGGAAACTATACACCCTAATGGAGAAAAATCAAAAGTATCACCCCGTCGGCCTTCTGTTGGCCGAAAAGGGACTTTTCGGCCTCCTGTTGGCCGAAGAGGGACTTTTCGCCCAACCGTTGGCCAAAAAGGACTTTTCGGCCAAGCGTTGGTCAAAAAGTACTTTTCGGCCAACAGTTGGCCAAAGAGTCTCTCTTCGGCCAACACCTGCTCTACTGTTTAAAAAAAATTCATATCAAATAGGATTTTTAGTATTTTAATTTGATTCTTTTTGCATTAGATTAGAAATTTTATGAAGTTTATATAGATATCAAGTTTGACTAGATTTGAAAGTTTGAATTTTATTTTTTCATGAATTTGCTCAAATAACTAGATTGCCTATAATTTGAGTTAGGAGTATTTTTTAAGATGATTCTTTTTGCTACTGGTTCTTTGTGAATTTGTTTATCAGTAGTAATTAATTGGCGAATTTTATAATTATTTAAAATTAGGTTTTTATGAAAACAGTTTTGTTTTAGTGTTTGTTAGGTTTTATGCTATTTCTTTTAATTTTAATTGCTTTAAATTTTTTTCTTTAGTTTTTTGACATATTCTTTTTGTTTCTGTTTAGTTATCAGTAGCTATTTTATTTGTAGTATTTTTTTGTATTTTATTTCTTTTATCCTACTAGAAAACTTGTTTTGAGCTTCATAGGAGTTTATATTTAAAAGTGCCTTGTAAATCCTGTACAACCATTGCCGTTTTATACATGAAAAAATACTTTCCCGCAATCTTTTTTCCTCCATTTTCTTTGCCGCCATTTTATTTCCCGCCATTCTCTCCCGCCACACTAAGGAGTGCTGCATCGACAGAGGATGACGATAATGCCTTCATGTGGAGTGTGAAACACTGTGTGAGAGAAGTCATAAGTGTGAAACACTCTCCGATGATGATGACGAAGCTGCAAACACTTATGACTTCTCTCAGACAGTGTTTCACACTCCACCAGCAGCACCGACGCAGGAGACACAGACCGTGTCAGACGATGTTATCTATGATCGTGGACACCATGAGGCTCGTTTTATAAGTTGAGAAGCGAAGATGGCGAGAAAGAAGATGGCGGGAAAGAAAATGGAGGGAGAGAATGGCGGGAAATAAAATGGCAGGAGAAAATGAAGGGAGAGAATGACGTAAAAACCTAATTTTAAATAACCCTAAAATTCACTAATTAATTATTACTGATAAACAAAGTCACAAAGAACCAGTAGCAAAAAGAATCATCTAAAAAGAATACTCCTAGCTCAAATTATAGGCAATCTAGTGATTTGAGAAAATTCATGAAAATTCAAATTCAAACTTCCAAATCTAGTCAAACTTGATATCTACAGAAACTATTTCTAATCTAATGCAAAAAGAATCAAATTAAAATACTAAAAATCCTATTTTATATGAATTTTCTAAAAAGTAGAGCAGGTGTTGGCCGAAGAGGGACTCTTTGGCCAACTGTTGGCCGAAAAGTACTTTTTGGCCAACCGTTGGCTGAAAAGTACTTTTTGGCCAACTGTTGGCCGAAAAGTCCCTCTTCGGCCAACAAGAGGCCGAAAAGTCTCTTTTCGGCCAACAAGAGACCGACGGGGTGATACTTTTGATTTTTCTTCATTAGGATGTATAGTTTCCGAATTTGCTATAAAAATCATCATAGTTTCAAAAAAAAAATCTACTTTTCCTGGGCTCCGATTCTCCATCGATCATGTCGAATGAGGGTGATGGGTAAGTGACGAACCTTCCGTGCCTCAACTGGTAGCCAGTACTGTTGCTTCGTTATGAATCATGCTTGTGAAAATTAATAACTCCCTCTGTCTCATAATATAATGTTCCATAATATAAGACGTTTTTTAACACTAGTGTAGTGTCAAAAAATGTCTTATATTATGGGACGGAGGGAGTAAATCATAACAATTTTTACTCAAAAAGATATGCGTTACGTATGGTACTTGTATTGTTTTCTAACAAAAGTTCTTACACCATATCTAGATTTCAAACGGTGGCTAGTATGTTGTGGACCATCTGTGATGAACAAATCTTCCTTCCTGACATTCTCAAATTCTTCTTCTAACATGGTAAAGTTGCCAATTTTTTTATGTGATTTCGCCCCTGGATGCAGGTGGGTGAACTTCACCAAGTTCCTGACGGGTGCGTCGATCATGCGTAGCGTCGCCATCATGTCGATCCTGAAGCATGCTGTCGTCATTGGGTGGGGCTCACTGGCGATGGAGATGTTTTCCTTGGCCATCATTGGGTTGTAAGCTACAAAATTTAGTTACTCAAGTTTTTCATGTTTCGATTGTTTACACAATTTAATTTATGCATTGCACTTCCCAGTTGAGAGCAAGCATTCTCCTCGCCCTCGGTTTAGTTCAGGGTTTCCGTGCATCCCAGCGCTTTCATTTTTCTCGATTTGTTTCAAGCTTTTCTGCATGGTCTTGGAGTCGGAGTTCCTCATGGGACGTCCATGCGATTATGTGAATGTCTACACCTTCACCCATATTTCTAAGGAAAAAGATATATACTGGAACAAATTAATCATCCGATTTCCTCCTCCGATGTCTACATGATAGAACCCGTCGTCATGACACGAGAGCATGCGCGACCACCAAGGCCAGCAGCAGCGACGACGCGGGCCATCGGCGTGCCGGGACGGTGGCGGCGCTGATGATCTGCACCGGGAAGAGGCAGGTCTTGGTGGAGGCGTTCTTGTCGGAGATCTTGGCGAGGCCGTCGAAGTCGCAGGCGCGCACGTCCTGGTCCTGCATCTGGAAGTACATGTTGAATGCGTAGGAGATATTGCTCATCTCGTCGAGCCCGTTGCAGGAGCAGCCGTAGCCCAGCGCCGTGCAGTCGCCGCTGGCGCAGGCGTACTGGATGTTCCCCCCCAGCTTGTCCATGTCCTCGTCCTTGGCGGCCTCGTCGTCGAACACGCACCACTGCTTGGGCAGGTACTCCACGCCGGACACGGCGGCGAGCCGCCTGTCGTTCCCTTGCCCCGACAGGTCCATGCTGAACTTGGGCTTGCCGTCGTAGGTGAGGATGCCCCAGTGGCGCTCGAAGTTGCCCGGCGCGATGCTCTTCATGTCCTCGTCGAAGAGGCCGAAGAGGTAGACCTCCATCTTGCCCGGCCGGAGGTGGGTGCCCTCGTTCTTGGCCAGCTTCTTGAGGAGGCCGTCATAGAAGCGTCGCGCGAGCTTGGCGTTGGCGTTCTTGTTGCCGTCGGTGGGCCAGCCGATCTCGCCGACGACGACCTTGAGGCTGGGCACGCCGGCCTTCTTGAGCGCGCTCACCAGCGTGTCGTAGTTGGCGTCGAACACGTTGGAGTAGCTGACGCCGCCGTTGTCCTGGATGCTGCGGCCGCCGTCGAAGAAGGCGAACTCGAAGGGGAAGTTGTCGCTCTGGTAGAGGCTGAGGAAGGGGTAGATGTTGACGACGAAGGGCGCGCCGTGGTCGTGCATGAACTTGACCATGTCGGTCATGACGTCGTCGATGTCGGGCCGGAACTTGCCCTCGGAGGGCTTGTCGCCGACGTAGACGTCGGCGTTGAGCGGCACGGTGGCCTTGACCTTGTCGCCGATCCCGGCCTCGTCCAGCGCCTTCTGGATGTTCTTGAGCGCCGGCACAGTGTTCTCCATGAAGCTGCCGTTGTAGCTCTTGAGGAAGGGCTCGTTCCCCACGGCCACGTAGCGGAGCTTGAGCCTGTCCCCGTAGCTGGTGGCGTTCTCCGCCACCCAGTCCTCGGCGTTGCCGTAGCTGGTCATCGCCTCCAGCATGTCGTTGGGGATGCCGAGCATGACCTCGATGCCGGAGTCGAGCAGCGCGCCGACGGGCCAGGGGTCCGCGTCGAACAGCTTCACCTTCATGATCCCGTTGGCCTTGAGCATCTTGACCACCTCGGAGGGGTCCAGCTGGTGCGTGCACTGCGATCCCCAGTTCACGCCGAGGTCCACGGCGGAGCTCGCCGGGGACACGCCCACGGCGAGTAGCAGCGCGGCCACGCCGGCCAGCAGCCGCAGGAGCGGAGCCATGCCGGGGTGATCGATTCCTTGTTTTGGTACGTTGGGATTTGGTGGTGCTCGTGGTCTGCCTGTGGCCCTCCTCCTCGCGGGGCTGTGCAAAGCAGAGGAGAGGAGAGGAGAGGAGAGGAAAATGGCGGGGAAAGCGGTTGGAATTCTACCAATTTCTCCTTCATGCACACATGCATCATGCATGTAACTTATTTATTCGCTGCACTTGCAACTTCAAACATTTTACGAGTTGATTAATCCAAACTGGTGCAAGTATATTGATCAATCTCTACTTTGCCACCTACATTGTCAGGAAGTAAAAAAATCAGAAAAAAAAACTGAGTTAGTGCGGCCACTCTTCATATATGTTATATTCAAATCAATATTGCTAAGTCCTAGTCGACTGAGACTTCGATGCTATATTCGTTTAATCTTGCATTGCATGAAGACCCATGCATTTTTTTCTTTTTAGTTTTTCAGTTTTTCTTCTTATATACTATGGCACTTGACTGAGACTTGGTTAAGTCTTGATTGAGACCTAGCCACAGCCTATGCAAATAATCTTTTTCGTTTCTTCCTAGGGTTGATTGAAGACGAGTCCAGGGCAAAGAGAAACATTGGAGCTAATGATGATTATCAACATTTTGTTTCCAGGGGTAGTCATTCGTTTTCTAAGTGAGCATAAAAACCTTACCATCTCAATTTTGTCAAAGAACGTTAGCAATTTGTGGTGTGGACAGTATTGCAGTTTAAGGACCGTCTACCATCACATAATGAATAAGAGTTACCAATTGAATGTTTGTGTATGTGCCATTTATTTACCGTTTTTGTAATTGTTTGTAAGAGAGAGAAAATGTATGGATCAGCAGCCGCGCCAAGGAGCACCCTAGCCTCTAAATTTTCGAAATATAAAGGTAAAATCTAGTTAGCGGAGGATGCCTCATTGTGATTCACGGCAGCTTTTGGAATTTAATTGGATACATCATTTATTTGTGGGATTAAGACAAAAGGTATTAATCTGACTTCCACGCACTTCGAGTTAATCTGACGAGCGCCAAATTTGGATGGGTATTAACCACCAAAAGGAATGAGTTGTTGATGTAAGACCTCCTGTGATTTTTTTCTTCCTCTCCTTGCCAATCTTGTTCCTGCTATCCTCTTCGTCCATCATCGTCCTGATGTCCTCCTCCACCTTCCTCCCATGGTCCCATGTCCATGCTATTGGAGATGCAAGGGCACAACACTTTCGTCCTCCTCTCGTCCGCCATGCCTCACGTTGGTGCCACCATCAGCCAAATAACCCGACGGTGCTCGAGGAAATCCGAAGATCAATGACCAATCGATAGGTTATGTCCCGGCCATACAACACTGACCCCACCACGCTCCTAGGGTGACAGGGGTCACTTGCAACCCTGCTGGGCATGTTGTAAGCATCAACCTCCAATCTACAGAGCTTGTGGTCTACCTACCTCCAAGCACCTCCAGCCTCCAATATCCGCAGAGCATCAAACTTATGAAGAACTCCCTCTCTCGTCCACTCCCTTCCATGGCAGGTCCAGCCTACAACACGTCAACCTCGACGAAAAATACTTTGGCTCAACTGCCCAGCACTTCTTCACATGCCTGGAAAACGTTGTCCACATCTCCCTTTGGAACAATATATCAAACATGTCATCCAGAGGCTGGACGTTGTCCTACAAATACCTCTAATGGCCTGATCCCGGGCACATTGTAATGACAGGGAGCCACACATGTATGGGCTAAAGTGGGATTGACATAATTGAACTAATAACCTAGTGTATGCTTTTGAGGGGAGGGGACCAAGGCCCCCACCCCCACCTCGTCTTTTTCTCGTAGGATCCCATATTAAACATAATTCACAGAGATCTCAAACATAACTTGATCCCATATTAAAGATTTTTTTTTGAGGAATCCATATTGAATATATTATAACAAGCGGCCCACAAATTCGGTTGATTTTCCATCTTCCCAAAGTTCCCAAGCCTGAGCAAATAGAATCACTGATGAAGTTGCTATATTTTATATTGGACTAATGAAAGTTTGTGGATTCAAAATAATTACATAGTTTATAAGGTTGGAGAAGATGGTGACTTGCAATGAGCCGATCTTCAAACTTATGATCTCCAACAGAAAGACCCTGAAGCTATAGATGTCCGCTTTACGGATAATTCACCTTCCACCACATATTCATGCGACATGTAATTTGTTGTCTCAGTTGTTTCAACAAAAATTGGAGAAAGAAATTGAGTTAAACTACACCATGAAAACCATAGAGAAAGGGTTCCATAAGTAGTTACCTACAATGTCCAATCGAAACTTCTCTTGACCCAATGACCTGTTGATCTAGGTTCCATCGTAGCCAAAAGGGACTAACTAGCAAGAAAAATTGCAATCCCTTCCGCGTAATAGTGCACCTACACGCCTTCATCTTTCTTTTTTGACTGCAATACCTAGAGCTAACTATTGACATTTTGGGCTATCCGATAAAAAGAACGCTTGTAAGGAGTGAAGGAAATATGCCCTAGAGGCAATAATAAAGTTATTATTTATTTCCTTATTTCATGATAAATGTTTATCATTCATGCTAGAATTGTATTAACCGGAAACATAATACATGTGTGAATACATAGACAAACAGAGTGTCACTAGTATGCCTCTACTTAACTAGCTCGTTAATCAAAAATGGTTATGTTTCCTAACCATAGACAAAGAGTTGTTATTTGATTAACGGGATCACATCATTAGGAGAATGATGTGATTGACTTGACCCATTCCGTTAGCTTAGCCTCGATCGTTTAGTATGTTGCTATTGCTTTCTTCATGACTTATACATGTTCCTATGACTATGAGATTATGCAACTCCCATTTACCGGAGGAACACTTTGTGTGCTACCAAACGTCACAACGTAACTGGGTGATTATAAAGGAGCTCTACAGGTGTCTCCAAAGGTACATGTTGGGTTGGCGTATTTCGAGATTATGATTTGTCACTCCGATTGTCGGAGAGGTATCTATGGGCCCTCTCGGTAATGCACATCACATAAGCCTTGCAAGCATTACAACTAATGAGTTAGTTGCGAGATGATGTATTACGGAATGAGTAAAGAGACTTGCCGGTAACGAGATTGAACTAGGTATTGAGATACCGACGATCAAATCTCGGGCAAGTAACATACCGATGACAAAGGGAACAACGTATGTTGTTATGCGGTCTGACCGATAAAGATCTTCGTAGAATATGTAGGAGCCAATATGAGCATCCAGGTTCCGCTATTGGTTATTGACCGGAGACGTGTCTCGTTATGTCTACATTGTTCTCGAACCCGTAGGGTCCGCACGCTTAAGGTTTCGATGACAGTTATATTATGAGTTTATGAGTTTTGATGTACCGAAGGATTTCGGAGTCCCGGATGAGATCGGGGACATGACGAGGAGTCTCGAAATGGTCGAGACGTAAAGATCGATATATTGGACGACTATATTCGGACATCGGAAAGGTTCCGAGTGGTTCGGGTATTTTTCGGAGTACCGGGGAGTTACGGGAATACGGGGGAAGAAGTATATGGGCCTTATTGGGCTTTAGGGGAGAGGGAGAGGCAGGCCGCGCGCCCCCCCAAGGCCTAGTCCGAATTGGACTAGGGGGAGGGGCTGCGCCCCCTCCTTCCTTTTCTTCCCTCTTCCCCTTCCTAGTCTCCTACTCCTACTACATGGAAGGACTCCTAGTTGGACTAGGAAAAGGAAATCCTACTTCCGGTGGGAGTAGGACTCCCCTAGGGCGCGCCATAGAGAGGGCCGGCCCTCCCCTCCTCCACTCCTTTATATACGGGGGCAGGGGGCACCCCATAGACACACAAGTTGATCCTCGTGATCGTTTTCTTAGCCGTGTGCGGTGCCTCCTTCCATCATAATCCTCGATAATATTGTAGTGGTGCTTAGGCGAAGCCCTGCGACAGTTGAACATCAAGATCGTCACCACACCGTCGTGCTGACGGAACTCTTCCCCGACACTTTGCTGGATCGGAGTCCGGGGATCGTCATCGAGCTGAATGTGTGCTAGAACTCGGAGGTGTCGTACGTTCGGTGCTTGGATCGGTCGGATCGGGAAGACGTACGACTACTTCCTCTACGTTGTGTCAACACTTCCGTTGCCGGTCTACGAGGGTACGTAGACAACACTCTCCCCTCTCGTTGCTATGCATCAACATGATCTTGCGTATGCGTAGAATTGTTTTTGAAATTACTACGTTCCCCAACAAGGAGTCCTATTGAAACCAAAAAATATAGGCCCGCTTGCCATCCACACTAGAATAGATAGAGTTTTCCAAAGAAACCTGCTAGTGGAGGAAGGCATGTTCCTCAAGTTTTTAGCTCGCTAAATGATACAGTCCTCGCTGATGGATTTTGTATATTGCATGTGGTTCCATTTTTTTCTCTTAATAAGACTTCTGGATGACGAATTATCTCTATGAATTACCTTGAAACTTTAATATTGGCGAAGATACATAAATCCTCTCGCGACCCCCTATATTATTTTGAATCTAGTTGGCAAATCAAACTATGATTTTTGGTGCAACATCTTGAAATGTCAACAAGCATTAGTTTGTTATAAATAATATCAATTGCCAATCTAAGAAGTTCAAGTGATAAGCGAACATAACATACAAAAAGGAAGGCACAAGTTGTTGTTAGGTAAGTATTCATATATGATAAGCTTATCCATTCATGAATGCAAGGACGACGAATTCTAACACGACTCTGGTGCTACAATTTGGCAATAAAATTTACTTCATTTGTAAGCTCCTCGTTACCTTGTTCATAATCATCACTGATCCTTTTGATAGTAATTACATCTTCATTCTCATTTATACCTTTTTAGGCCTTGTCAGAACCTCATTTTCCATGCACAGTAGAATCAGAGAATTTTCCATGCATTGGATAATAAAAATATTTTGAGGAATGTAACGACAACACTAATAAAACATCTCGTTAGCCACTGATATTCAATCACCATATTTTTATCAGCATGCATTCCGTGTTTTGTTTTTAATGAAAATGAAACATGACAACAGGGTGAAAGAGGGATGAAATTCAAAGTTCAGCCCTTCAGGGGACTATTCGGCTAGGTGACTTTGTAGTTTGAAAACCAAATTTTTATCATGATTTTTTTGTCCATGCATCTCTAGTACAACTTTGAAAGTAATTTGTGGAATTATTTGGAAAACATTCCTTAATCCCAACTCAAATGAATGCTTAAGTTTAATCCCCATCAAAGCTCGATATAATTTAGTTTTCATGACAATAATCTGTTTTCTGGCAATGACATATAAAGAGCTTGGCTTATGTTTTGTGTTGATGTTCTTCGGTGGTTATACTTTGATTACAGAAAAACCTACATATATTATAAACCGTTTGTGTCCTCTATGGCAGGTGTCTGTTTGACTTGTAGATGCTAGAATAACTACTATCCATGTGTTCTGCCTCATTGTCGCCACAATTTCCACTTGACCAAAGAAGAACTCAATATGTCTGGTCTGTAGAAAGGCATGGCCCGAGTTGAGTGGTGATGATCAATCCATCCATGCTATCTCCCGTGAACAATCAAGCCAAAGTCACTCTTGCCACTATGCATGTCTATCGGCTAGATTTTATAGTATTTTTTGCAAGGAAAACTCTCGATTTATTCATCAAACATCATGACAATACAAAGAACAGAAGAAGTAATGGAAATTACTCCTTCTGTTCTTTATATAAGGTGTATTTGTTTTCTGATAAAATTCTACAATGTAAGGAACATTTCTTCCAATTTCTCGTAATTCCTTTTTTAGCCCTCAAAAAAACAAGTATCTCTCTCCTGATTGCATATATCACTTCCTTTCCTGACCTAATTGATTTACTTGTCGCTAACCAACAAATTAGCGAAGGACAATTTCATCCTAAATTTTATAAAATTTGGTGCCTTGGTCACCATGTCAAAAAAATACACCTTACATAAAGGAACAAAGTAAGTACATCAGTGTTCATAGACCACTTGATGACGACTACAAACACATGAGCAAGTCAAAGGCACGTCGACGTCATCACCCTTCCCTCACTAGTATTCCTAGTTGCTCTAACATGGGGAGACAACGAGTGAATGTGGCGCTATAATATAACCCGTGTCCAATTAGGCATGTTGTAAGCATAAACCTCCAATCTGCAGGCCTTTTGGGTTGCCTATCTCCAAGCATCTCCAGTGTCCAATATCTCAAGAACATCAACATTAGGAACAACTCGCTCTTGGGTCCACTCCCTTCCTTTCATGGCATGTCTATCCTCCAGCACTCAATCTCGATGAAAACTACTTTGCCCAGGACTTCTTCACATGCCTGGAAAATGTTGCCCACATCTCCCTCTACAATGATGTACAAAAAACGTCATCCGGAGACTGAATGCTGCCCAAAGACTTTTGCTTCCTCGGTGCGAAAGCCACAACACCTCGATCGTATCACTTTCATCCCCCTCGGTAGCATACTGAAGTTCCCGGGCTCGATGAAAAGCCCATGGATGCTCGGTTTGTCCTACAATCCCAAGCACATTTTATACATATGAGCTAAACTGGGAGTGACACAATTCAATGAATAATCTAGTATATGCTTTTTTTGGGGGGG